>NW_006159894.1:2199435-2209551 GCF_000334495.1 Tupaia belangeri chinensis
CGGAAGAGGAGATGAGAACACAGACACACAGAAGGATGGCCATGTGAAAATACCAGGAGACAGTAATCTGCAAGCCAGGGACAGGGTCCTTAAATAAACCAACCTTGCTGACACCTTGACCTTGGACTTCTAGCCTCTATAATTGCAAAAAAATAACTGTTCTTTAAGCTCCTCAGTCTGTGGTACTTTGCTTTGCTAGCACTAACAGATTGAAACAGGGATATTCCCTTGTCACCCTCCATAGTCCTGAATTGTCTTCTTTTTGTTTGTTTATAAGCCGGAGGGCACATGCGTTAAAGGGAGAGGAGACAGAGGGAGAGAAAGGAAGCACCTCCCAATAGTCATGTGCAATCCCTTCCCCTCCATCTCCACCCTGTTGGGAAGCGGCACATGCACACGGGCACCCAGTGTGTTTTTCCGTCCTCCAGAACTAAGGTGTTAACCACATGGTTGGCCACGTGGAATCTGAATCCCTTAACCTTTGTGTCCTAGGACCAGCTCCACCACCTTTTATGTTACTATTTTAATAATTTAATAATATCTCAGCTTTTAGCTTGTTAGCTGTGTCTCCATTTTCATGGAATTCTTTTCTTTTTTGGAATTGTCTTTTTATTTTTATTTTATTTTTTATGTTTTTTGCCATAGGGTGCCTGTGCTTGCCAGAGAGAGAGACAATGAGAGGGAAAATGAGAAATCAGCCCCCAGAGAAGATGGTCACACTGTCCCTTTTCCTCCATCTCTTCTTGAGAATTTGGGTACACACACACAAACACACACATACACACACACACACACACACACACACACACACACACATGTGCCTGGTGTGATTCTCAAGCTGCCAGATCCAGGGCTCAAATAGCGATTGGCCATGTGGGAATCTAGCACCTTAATGGCCATGCCACCTGCTGGCCCCAAGAATTGTCTTAACACTATGCCACTCACTAAACACCACACACTTCCTCAGCCCCTGGTGGCTGCGAAGCAAGGGGGGGTGGTCCTTGGAAAAGGCAACATACAACCCTGGAGTTTATGATCGAGTATGGGGGCAACACAAATGTTACCTTGTTCTTCAGTGTGCTCAAGAGACCTTGCATGGGACAAAGACCGGAGGCAGAGTGGGCCTGATCTGAGTGGTGTTGAGGAAATTGAGTCATGTACTGTCCTTGAGAGGAACTGGACTTAGTGACTGGTGGATAAAGAGGGTGTGAGGCCACCAATCCCTGTACCAGGAGCCTCCTGAGATGGGCAGAGAGTCTATGGGCAGCTGGAGGCTATAGCAGGCCTGAGGACTGACCACCAGGGTGGAGTTTCCACACCTTCTTCTGATGGCCTCGTGGGATGTAGAAGGACCAGGTCCACAACGAGCAGACACTGAGGGAGTTTATTTCCCCATCTTTGGTCTCCAAAGGATTTCCCCTGAAGCTTGCCTGAGATTGAGCAGCTAGTGGCCCTAGTATGACACCGACCTTCTTGTATAATTTGCAAAGATTGAGGTAATTTATTTTAATTGAAAACCTCTAGATGCATTTCCTGTAGTGATATTCCCCAGATGACCCCCTGAGCAGACTGGAAGCTAAACAAGAAAATGTGTGTGTTGGAGAAAAGCTGATGATTCAAGTTGCAGACAAGCCCCGCCCCCCACCCTGGCCTCCAGTCTTGCATCTGTTCCTGTGCAGATGAAAGGCTCCATGGGACTTAGATCTACAGAAACTGTCAATTTTAAAAGGCCGCCTTTGGGTCTTAAAAGGTGTCCTTGAAATTACTCCCAGGTTTTGACCCAACTGACTTTCTAGTCAAATCTAAATGCCTGGGTTTAGAACACAGCTGGGAGGATTTTGAAGCTGCCTTTGAAAGTTAACTGCTGCTGAGTGATCTCAACAAGATATGAGTAAAGATACCAACCAGAGCACAAGAGTAATGACACCCAGTGCCTTCTGGAAAATGCTGTTGTCAGGTGGCCCTAGCTGGATGGAGCCTTGAGCTGGTTTTCAGGGAGCAAGACTAGATCCACTGGCCCTCTTCTCTTCAGCATATCCCACCTTACTGGGACTAATAGCCTGATTTGCAGAAGGCTTTCGGCAATGGTGTCATCTCTGGCCATCAGCAGAGAAAGCTAATAGGTTCCCAGAAGACCTGACCCCTGACCTGAGGCTCATTAATGTCTCAGGGTTTCTAAACATGCAGGTGGCCATAGACGTGCACGACCACAGAGAGATCTGCTAATGGCATTTTGTTCCACGTCTTGCTGGGGTGTCCTGTTAGCATCTCAGTTTCCAAATGGCCGAAACCAAACTCATACTCTTTTCCTCCAGACTGCTTTCCCCCACCCTCCTTGTTTCTGCCTATGATCCCACTGTCCTCAGGTCACCGTGGTCAGAAACTCAGGCTTCTTTGCCCGCTCTTAACGCTCTTCCTTTTTCTTCACGTGCAAGCACTTGTCCATCCCAGAGCCAGCCTCTTCCATCCCTCGCAGCCCCAGCAGCTCCTATTTCCTGCTCTAGCTCATCTCTTCCTATCTCTCTTTGAGGGAATCTCAGCACCTAGATGGTTTCCATATCTCCATTTCTCCACTTTTTAATCAGCTGACTCTTGAATTTCAGCCATCCATGAAAATCTGAGCAGTTGAGAAAGAATCCTGGGTCTCAGTGATTCTTATTTTAAGTCCGAGGTGTGGCCTGGGAACCTGCACTTTAACTTGCCCCTGGGGGATTCTGATCTGCTTGGTAGGAGGCCACATTTTGAGAAGTTCTACTCTTACTTTTCTTGGCCCCTATGGCTCAACTGTAAGTGGGTCTCTCCTCAGCTCAAAGCTACCTAAGGCTCCCTTCCGTCTAGAGCACAACTGCTGCTTTTAGGGCCCTGTGTATATCAGCCCCCCCCCCCAAATTTCTACCTTCATTTCCTACTTTTCCCACTAGCTGTGTAGTCTAGCTCTATGGATTTCAAGTTTATTTAAGAGACAGAGTCAATTAAAGTAATTACCTAATGAGTGCAAACTTGGTGTCCTATTGTTGTAGAGTGTCACTGCATGAACGACCACAAAAGCCAGATTAAGGTTAAAGGAGTCTTTATTAGCTGGGCAGCAACTACAGCCTGAGGCTCAGGGGCCAAGAGTCAGAACTGTAGTCCCGACTAAAGTTTGAGCAGTCTTTTTATAGGGGATCAGTTACCAGGGGTGCTAGAAGTCCAAAATGTCAGGAAAGGGAGTGGGGTTTCCATGCAAGCAGTAACAGAGGCTGAATCAAGCAGGTTCATTATTTCTGAGAGCACTCTCTGGACCTTTGTTTAATGGTCTCCATGGCTCTGGGTGGGGGGGGGGCGGTTCTGGTGATTGGTAGTTACATTGCCAGGAACATCTAAACAAAAGGGTTTTGGGCTACTTAGCAAAGACATTAACAGGTACCGGATGGCGTCCCAGATGCTTTTTTTTTTTTTTTTTTGTATGGCTAGCACAAGCTATTTTCTCATGGGAAGAGCAAGCAGGTTTACAGAAGCAGACAGCCATGTTAGGGTAAGGGAACAAAATGTGGAGGAGTCCGACCTGGTACGGCCCCAGGATCTGTTTTGAGCTTTTGACCTTTACCTCTTAGGTCGGGCCAGCATGTTGGCAAGGCCACTGCTGTGTGTCCCCCAGACCTAGGAATAAAACTTAGGTCATATTAGCATGTCAGCAAGGCTGCTTGTTATTTGCTCTGGACATTGTGGTAGCCTTGCTGGGAAGCGACCCCCCTCTGACTCCCTGATATACTATAAAAAATTACATAGCTCTCTTGAGTATGTGACGAGATTTTCCCAAAAGTCCCCTGACCACTCCCCTCAGCCCTGATCACCCACTGTTAATTACAATGCTTTATCTCCTTGGTCACAATAGAGGGTGGGCTGAAGTTCTATCTAGGCAGAAATAATCTTGACCTTTGGAAGGCCCTTCAAGATACATTTAACATAAACTTAAAGATAATCTTTTCTTTACATAAAATAGGATTAGGCCAAAACTGGCCCAGGACACCCCTGCCCTCACCAAGTGAAATAGATAAATATATTAGGATTCCTTAAATTAAGTTTTAGATCCCTATAAAAGTATATAAGTACCATTCTTTATTGAGAGCCATAAGAACTAATATCTATACTTAAGATTTTCTTTTCTCAGCATCGTGTTCAGTAATCACAAGGTGGCTGCCGCCGCATCAGCTGATAATTATCTCTGCTTACTGGAACCACTTTCCCGAAACTGCGTTCCATGGAGACCCACCTATATCAAACGAACAATTACAGAACCTCAATAGACCCACCCTTAATCCAACCCTGAATGGAATCTATGATCCCTTTTGAACTGATAATTAGAACATGTAGCCCCTCACCCATTTACTTGCATGTATTACATTTTCAATAAAAAGGCACAATAATTCCTGGCAGTGGTCACTCCTCAGAGAGTGATCTCTGGGAGTGTCTGGCTAAGGACGTGCATGAAAAAGGCACTGAGGCCTTAGTCTTCTTCTTTTCCAGTGTCGCCTCCGACAAGTCAACCCACCCCTGCAGAGGCTGGACCCTGGCAAAAATGGACGAACAGTTGTTTATGTGCAAGATCTAAAGTGCGGTCTTCCACACTATAGTACTCCATCCTAGCTTAGAGAAGTGGTCACAGGGATCAGAGGTTTCAAAAAAAAAAAAAAAAGTAGAGGATACATATGTAAACTTAAGGAAATTCAATTATTTACTGTGGCTTAGGAAAAGAAGAATATTGGCAGTTTTCATTATTGCATAAGCAATACTTTGGCTCAGTTCTTGAGATACTCACGTTCGGGGGACATGAAGTTTGGGAACATGGCCTAACTAACCAAGGCTACTTAGTTGTGATTGGTTAATTTTATGTGTCAATTTGATTGGCCACAGGGTGATCAGATTAAGCAGCACTTGTGGGTGTGTTTTCAGATAAGATCAGCATTTGAACCAATGACTCAGTAAAATAGACTTGCTGATAATAAAGACCTTGCCACCTTGGACACAATTGTTTGTCTCAAGGTTAAGCATCTGTCCAATCAAATTCTCTCATATGGGAATTTGAAATTTGACCAAGGACTCAATCTTAGAGGTTGGCTGTGCAGTCATCTTCACATTATCCTCATGAATGAAGACCTTCAATCTCCTATAGGATGAAGCTCTGGAGAAGCTGTCACTCTGATCTTTCTGAGGCCAATTACTTATACCTTTGTGGCCTAGGGGGATCTGTACTATCCAATTATTTTATGTCTTATAATAAAAATAATTTAGTTAATACAGAAAAACTTGACACTTATTTGACACTGGACAAATCATTCTTTTTTTTTTTTTTTTAGAGGTTTTTGCTGTAGGGTGCGTGCACTCGCCAAACAGAGAGATAGAAAGCAAGAAATCACCCCCTAGAGGGGATGGTCACGCCACAATCCCTTCTCCTCCATTCTCCTCTCAGGACCTTGGGCACGCACGCACACATGCCCAGCGTGAGTTTTAAGCCACCGGGTCTGGGATGCGAACCATGGTTGACTACGTGGGAGTCCAGCGACATAGCCATTATGCTAACTGCTGGTCTCTGGACAAATCATTCTAACAGCCACAGATTTCTCCTTTATACAGTTAGGATAATTTTATCTACCTCCCTACCTCTTGGGTAAGAGTAAAATGGAATGAAGTATATAAAATGCTTCACTGTGAAAAGTCTTACCAACATAGGTGGGGCTAACTTCTACTGCAAGAAGAGTTTTAAGAGCTTTCTTCAAGTTACCATGTATAGTGTTCTCAACTGGACTGTTCTGAGAAGTATTTCATGTTGGGTAAATTCTTTTTACAAACAAAATGATATGTAATGATTGAATGTTTAAAAATAATGAGTATAATAATAATAATCTGGAAAAAATGATGAAAAGCTATTTGATGATGATGATGTGGATAGTAATGTCTTTGTCTTGACATGCAGTATTAACCCAAGTTCACTGGAATGACAAGAAAACAATGTTGCCGAAAATAAACACATAAACCAATCCTGTGTACATTTTAAGAGCTATGTGCTCTTATAGGTGATTGGTCATTTTGTATATGTTTTAGCTCTACCAGAAATCCTATTTTGATTTCTGTACTTCTAAAAATGATAAATAAAGACAAATAGAAAGGAAAACAAGCAAAAAAAAAGAGCTTTCAAGTATGAAATAGGCTTTCTCTTTCCTTTTTTTAAAAAAATTATTTTATTTAACTTTATTTGTTTACTTATTTTTAAAAATTTGACCAGAGGGAGAGAGCAAGGAAGGGATAGAGAAAGAGAAAGGGAGAGAGAGAAAGTGAGAAAGCAAGGTGTTAGGTCTGGGGTTTAGACCACAGCTGACTATGTGGGAGTCCAGCACCCTTAACCACCACGCCATCTGCCAGCCCCTCTTTCTTTCTTTTGAAACTTTGCTTCAATTTCTTTGTGGTCAATCCCTCTGAAGTTCAGGAAGTCTCCACAGTTAAAGGTTTGCTTTATTTTTCTTTTGCTAGATATTTAATACTTTGATTATTTCTGACACTGAGATTACCCATTATTGCATTGTCCTTTGCCAAATCAAGCCTGACCATTGTGTTATGATTGCTGTGTGGGGTCATTTGCAACAACTCTGAGAGTCTGAATAGAGCAGTTGTTCTCAACTGCATCATAAGTGATATCTTCTTTTTGTAATATACTCTTTTTTTCTTTAATTAATTAATTTATTATTATTATTTGCTATAGAGCACATGAGACACAGAGAGAAGAAAAGTGAGAAAGTAAGCCACCACATCTGGGACTTGAACCATAGTCAGCCACGTGGGAGTCCTGCACCCCAACCACCAGGCCACCTGTTGGCCTCCTTTCTTAACATACTTTACACTCCTAATTTCCTGAAAGCAATAAATGAAATTATACTAGTGTGCTAGGGCAACCATAATGAAGTACCACAGACTGGGTGACTTAAATAATGGAAATGTATGGTCTCACAGTTCTGGAGGTTGGAAGTCCAAAAGCAAGGTGTTGGCATAGTATGGTTTCTTTTGTGATCTGAGGGAGAATCTATTCCAAGCTCCCTTCTTTTGCTTGTACATGGATGTATTCTTCCCATATGTTTTATTTGTTTGTTTTTGTAATTTGCTCTAGGGTGCATACACTAGTCAGAAAAAGAGAAAGGAGGAGAGAGTAAGGAAGCACCTCTATCGGGGGCTAGCCTTGTCACAATCCTTTCTTTAGTCTCTTATCAGGTTTGGGGCACACACACATATGTGCCCAGTGTTTTTTTTTTTTTTTTTTTTTCAACTGCTGGATCCAGAACTCGAATTCAGAAGGATGTGTGGGATCTAGCCACCTTAACCACCACACCACTGGCCAGCCCCCTGTTTCCTTTTGTATCATCTCTCCTCTATGAATATCCTGTGCCAAAATTTCCCTTTTTGATAAAGACAGTTGTCTTGCATTAAGGCTTACCATAATGATCTCATTTTAGCTTGATTATCTCTATAAACACTCTATAAAGACTCTATATACACATAAATACATTCTGAGGTACAGGGGGTTAAAACGCCAACAGTTCTTCCTTCCTTCCTTCCTTCCTTCCTTCCTTCCTTCCTTCCTTCCTTCCTTCCTTCCTTCCTTTCTTTCTTTCTTTCTTTCTTTCTTTCTTTCTTTCTTTCTTTCTTTCTTTCTTTCAAGAGATTTTTGCTATAGGGTGCATGTGCTCACTGGAGAGACAAAGAAACAGAAACAAGAAATCACCCCCACGAGGGATGACCACGCTACAATCCCTTCTCCTCCATTCTCCTCTTGAGATTTTGGGCATGTATGCACACATACCTGGCATGAGTTTTAAGCTACTGAGTACAGGACTCGATCCACGGTCAACTACATGGTAGTTTAGTGACATAGCCATTTCACCACTTGCTGGTCTCCCAATGTATCTTTTTTTGTGGGACATAATTCAGCCCATAACAGAAATAAATCATATAATCTTTCTATATACATTGTTCTTTTAAAGGTCAACAGAACGCTCTGGCTAAGAAATAAATGGAAAGTGGAATGATTTGAGGGTCCCACTGAGACTTGTGCTGTAACTTGATATCTAGTGCAGCACTGTTGGGAGGTGGGACCTCTCAACACAACTTTGTGTTTCTATGTAACACAGAACAGAATTTTTAACCTACAAGAAGCTCTGGTAGAACATTTGGACATCAGGCAGGATGTGGGATGATGTTGCACTGTGGGGGATTAATCCAAGCATTGCAGGATGCTTCGACCACATAAATATTTGTAAGTTCAATATCATACAAATTGCAAAGATGGCTCTGAGTCATTGAGAATCATGAGAAGAGAGAGGACTTCGAGCAGCTCAAAAGAGCACCTACAAAGGTGAAACTAGGGTCAGAGCCCTAGGGTGTGCCATTTTCAGAAAACCATGTCTGCTTTCCAGCTGGATACTCAGCACCTCCTGGGGAAAGAAGGACAGGAGAAGACACAATAACAAGTGATTATCTGTCATGTCACATACCTGAGTGGAACAGCATAATGCTTGGGACATAGCAGGCATCCGATAAATGCATGTTGGGCATTGCTGGACAGCAACCTCAAACTGGAGAGAGACACAGAGGCACATTGCAACATTATGTGAATGAAGAATTGGGTACGGTGGGTACCTGAAAATGTGGGTATTTGGGGACAAGGTTGTGGTGTGGCAGTACATTTCACTCTGTGATGCTGACCACACGGGAAATAATGCCTGGAAGTGTCTATGCTACCTTCAGATTCACAGAGGGTGAACAAGGGAACATTCTTGGTTTGTGTCAGGAGACCTCTTTGAGTATGCCAAGCATCCATGTGCTCACAATCTGGAGCTGGGAGAAGCAGGGAGAGGATCATAGCATCAAGACTTTGTCGGAGGTTCTGTCTCTCTCTCTCTTATTCATGGAAGAAAAAATATATACACATACTTAGGAAAAAGATGTGGACCAGCAGGTGGTGTGGTGGTTAAGGCAGCTGGATCTTATGTGGCCAACTTCACGGTTGGAGTCTTAGACTTGACAGCTTGAAAATCATGCCAGTTGCATGTACGTGCCTTCCCCAAATCCTGAGAAGATAATAGAGGAGAAGGAGAAGGGATGTGACATGGCCGTTGACCTGGGAGTGATTTCTCACTTTCTTTCTCTCTCTCTCTCTCTCTCCTTCTGTCTGTTTCTCTCCAGGGAGTGCATGTACCCTGTAGCAAAAGCTGAGAAAAGAAAAAAAAAGATGGGTGCTCCACCCATGCTGGGATATGGGATTTGATCAGGGAATTCTGGTCAGATGAATATTGGGGGGGATTCCCCAGGGACCAATGTGCTTTTCTCTCAATGGAGATAGAAGATGATGGGATTTGGAAAGGGAAACACAGTTTCACAGACAGAAGGCTGGATACAACATAGGCAACTGGGGTGTCCACTTGTACCCTATTCTACGTCCTAGTCCTACTTAAACTTTAGTTGATAACTAGAATTCCCAAAGTTTTCTTGCCCAATTTTCATTCTATTTTCTTCTTCTTCTTTTATCATCCTGCTTAACTCAGTCTTCTGTGTGTAAACTCCACCCTGAGTAGCAGATAACACATATTAAAGGGTTAAAAATTAGAAGTTCAATTCGGCTTTGGAATAACTGGTCCTTTTGAGACACAGTAGGCTACTGGCCCCATAGAAAGCTTTCAGGCCCTCTCCCTGGTCCTGCACCAATAAAGATGCTTGTGTATTGTGCTGTATTGTCTGGCATCTTTCCAATGTGGGGAAAGGATATTCCTCCTCTTTGGTCATCCCTACCTCCTGTCTGCACATATTCTTGGATGTTTTCATCCATGCCCAACCTTCTAACAAGGAGCTTTGGATTCCAGCTAGAGTATAGGGATGGAGACATGCTTAAATGCACTCTTAATGTCAACAAGAAGAATCAAATTAAGCAAAAAGACTTCTGAGTGGGTCCAGGGCCTCAATAAAACATCTTTGTAACTAGAGTTTGGAAGAAGACTTTGATGAAGGGAACAAATGAGGAAAATGTGGTCCTTGCTCATCCTCTGTAATCTGAAGGCAGCATAAACACTTCCAGGCATTATATCTAGCCAGGGA
>NW_006159894.1:2209582-2211865 GCF_000334495.1 Tupaia belangeri chinensis
GGCTAAACAGTTGTCTGGAGCAAGGACTGCCAGGAGTAATAAGAAAACCCTGTAAGTATGCTTTTTCCATCTGTTTAGTTTCTTATGCTGAAAAAGGAGAAAAAAATATAAATAAAAGATTCAGAAAAATGTCACATACAATTACCTCCATCAGGGAAAAAATAAACAAGGCTTCACTTCATTAGGAAGGTTCTCATGAGACCATGTCTTCTGGTGGGATGCCTGTCTCGGCTGGAGGTCTTTAGCCTTATGAGTTTCCAAGTGAGTTGCTCAGGCTCCATTTTGGCTAAAACTTTACTCATACAGACTCAGGCAGCCAGACCGGACCATCTCTAGGGGGTTCTATCCCACTGGGCATCTCTGTTCTCCTCAATATCCATATCAAAGATGAAAGCAAGCTAAAGGGAGCTTCTGAGCATCCCTGAGAATGAGAAGTCAATACATAATGGCCTGGCCTGTGGTGTATGTTGGTTCAAGGGGATGGGAGCTTACCATATGGTATCTAAACCAATCTTCCATCTTTTATCTAGCACCAATTGTGCTAACCAGTTTCCAGTCACTCTGTGCCAGGCTTCCCTGGGATCATTGAGGTTGAATTTATGGCCCAGAAGATGAACATCCTAACAGGCTGTGCCATTGAGGTTGATTCTGTCCACCAACATGAGAGCAAAGAAAGTTATTTGGATCTTTAACTTTAAAGTTTTTCTAGGATGATGAAAATGTTTGTTTTTTTAAAATACATTTTTTATTTCAATTTCTTTTATACATTCAATCACATATGTCACTTAACTTGCAAAGTGAATATTCCAACATGTGTACATTTCTCACCAATCCAGTTGGGAATACTATACACATCATCCTCAACAGACAATCACCCATCTCTGTTCCACAAATGTTCCGCCCCTCCATTTCTCTCCCCAATGTCCCTCCTCAGTCTCTCCTCCTTCACCCACCCTCTTCCCATTCTGTATCCTATATTTATAATGATTTCTATGTTTCTGTATCTTCTACTCATTCAGTTTTGGCCATAGAGTATGGACACTTGGTATATATCAAGTGGAAACATACAATGTCTCTCCTTCATAGCTTGAGTTGCTTCACTCAGTAGTAAATCTTCCATATCCATCCGATTCTGTCAAAAGCCAGGGTCTTGTTTTTTATAGCTGAGTAGTATTCCATAGAGTATATGTGCCACATTTTTTCAATTAATTCATCTGTTCATGGGCATTTGATTTAGTTCCATTTTTTAGCAATTGTGAATAATGCTACAATAAACATTGATGTGCAAGCACTTTTCCAGCTAAGGATTCTTCTGTCCTTTGGGTAAATACCAAGGAGTAGGATTGCTTGATCATATATTTCTATTTGTAAATCTTTGAGTAATCTCCATATTGTTCTCCACAGTGGCTGGACCAGTTTACATCCCCACCATCAAAGTAGTATAGTTCCCCTTTCACCACACCCCTGCCAGCATTTATCTTTTTTTTTTTTTTTTAATCTTTACCATTCTGACTAGGATTAGGTGATATCTCATTATGGTTTCGATCTGCATCTCCCTTATGATGAGGATGTTGAGCATTTTCTCATATGCTTTTTTGGCTGTTCATATATCTTAGAGAGTTGTTTGTTCAGCTAATTTTCCCATCTTTTAATTGGATTGTTTTTTGTTTTTATTTTTGTTTTTGTTTTTGTTTTTGTTTTGTTTTCTTTTCTTTTCCCAGAAAAGCCATTTGAGTTCCCTATGGACTCTAGTCATCAGTCCTTTATCTGACGCATAGTTTACAAAAATCTTCCATTCTGAGGTCGTCGATTCACACTAGTTACTGTGTCTTTTGCTGTACAGAAAGTTCTTAATCTGATGTGTAATCCCACTTGTCTATTTTGGGGACTCTTGCCTGTGCTTTGGGGTATTATTTAAGAAGTCTTTGCCTATCCCAAGGTCTCCCAGAGTTTCCCCAGTGTTTTCCAGAAGTAGTTTTATAGTTTGAGTTTTGGGTTTAGATCTTTGATCCACTTTCAGTTGATTTTAGTCAATGGTGAGAGGTAAGGGTCCAGTACACTGCTTATTGTGTCCTTGGCAGTGCGAAACGTCTTAATCTGATATAATCCCACTTGTCTATTTTTGGGATTATTGACTGTTCTTTGGGGGTCTTATTTAAGAAGTCTTAGACTACTGGGACCAGCAGTTAGTGTAATGCCTATGTCGCTGGACTCCCATGTAGTCGACCATGGTTCGCGTCCTGGACCCGGTGGCTTAAAACTCACACTGGGCGCGTGTGCGTG
>NW_006159894.1:2211910-2212305 GCF_000334495.1 Tupaia belangeri chinensis
CGGGGCTGTCCCCCCTGGGGGTTGATTTCTCGCTTTCTGTCTTTCAGTATCTCTCTCTCTGTCTGGTGAGCACACGCGCCTTATGGCTAAAACCTCTCAAAAAAAAAAAAGAAAAAGAAAAAGAAAAAGAAAGAAAAGAAAAGAAAAAGAAAGAAGTTTAGCCTACTCCAAAGTCTCTCAGAGTCTCCCCAGTGTTTTCCAGCAGTAATTTTTATAGTCTGAGGCGTTAGATTTAGACCTTTGATCCACTTTGAGTTGATTTTTGTCAATGGTGAGAGGGACTGGAAGTTCTCGCCAATGCAATCAGAAAAGAGAATAAAATAAAAGGCATTCAAATAGGAAAAGAAGAGGTGAAACTCTCTCTATTTGCAGATGACATGATTGTATACATAGAA
>NW_006159894.1:2212471-2234372 GCF_000334495.1 Tupaia belangeri chinensis
AAAAAAAAAGAAATTGAAAATGACACAAAAAGTGGAAGGACATCCCATGTTCCTAGATTGGAAGAATTAATATAATCAAAATGGCAATTCTACCCAAATTAAAGTGTCAGAGCCCTTCTTCACAGATCTAGAAAAGACAATCATACAATTTGTCTGGAATCATAAAAGACCTCGTATCGCCAAAGCAATCTTACACAAGAAGAGTGGATTGGGTGACATCTCACTCCCTGATCTGAAAATATAATACATAGCTGTGATAATCAAAACAGCATGGTACGGGCATAGAAACAGACAGGTGGATCAATGAAACAGAATAGAGATCCCAGAAATAAACTCCCAAACATACAGCCAACTGATTTTTGAAAAAGGGTACCAGTCAATCCAGTGGGAAAAGGAAAACCTCTTCAGCAAATGGTGCTAGAAAATGTTTGCTCTTTTTTTTCATTAATTAATTTATTTTTACATTTTTTCAAAAATTTACTTTATATATCAAAAAATATTAGCTCATATTCCATAGTTCTTGATAGTTAAACAACTTTCAAAATTTCAAAATACTGAATTTTAAAGATAATGTTCAAAATATTTCTTATAATTTTGTATAATTTTGTTTGTGACTCTATAACAACAGAGACAGTATGATTTTAAATATTTTTTAATTAATTAATTAATTTAAAAATTTTAAAAATCTACATTCAATCACATTATTTAGCTTACAATGTGAGCATTTCAATATGTGAACATTTCTCCCCAGTCCAGTTGATCAAAATATCTTCAACCAATAACACCACACCTCCCCATCCCATCAATGCTCTGCCTTCGTATCCCTCCTCCGAATGTTCTTCCTTAGGCCCCACTCCTCCACACGCATCACAATCTAGCATTCACACCCATCTCTTGTGTTCGTACAACCTTTAGTCAATCAGTTTGCTCTTACTGACCTCCAGCCAACCTCAAGATCTTCTAGCAGGGCCAGGAATGTTGGTTACTCAACAACCTCCATAAAGCAATGTCCTTTAAAAATTATGTCTGCAAATGACAGACCCTAGTATCTTAGATGCTTTGGTCTTCAGCAAGCCAGCTTTGGAGATAGTGAATGGTAAGCAGTGTTTGCTTCCTTTGCTAAGGCTTTGCCCTGCCTCCACTCCAAGCATATATCTACCCCACAGCTTTCCAGAAAAAGCCAAGGCCATGTACCACCAGCAACCTCAAGTTTTCTCTCTCAAGCAACATGTTTTTCTAGATTTTTCCTCCTCCTCCTTTTCTCTAATTCTTCTCTTTCTCCTTCTACTTTCTCTTTCTCCTCCTCCTTCTTCTCCTCTCCTCCTCCTCTCCCTCTTCTTTTCCTCTTCCTCCTCATCTTCTTCTTCTTTCTTCTTTGTATTTTTCTTTTAAGTCTCAGAGGAATCTTCCTACAGATAAGACACTAACCTATGTCTTAGTTTTATCTACTCCTTTCTCATTTGGAATATTTCTCCACAAATTTATTCTACTTCTTAAAATTCTCTCTCTCTCTCTCGCTCATATTGCCAGAGGTTGTATACACTCATCAAAGAGAGAGAGAGAGAGAGAGAGAACTGGAGAGAGACAGAGACAGAGAGAGGGAGAGAGAGAAAGTACTCCTTAATGAGCTATAGTTTTAGTTATGTTGTAATCTCCTTCCCTCTATTTGTCCATCCTGTCAGGATTTAGGGGCATCCAGAATTGTTGACAATTTGGGTAGCTATTTCTCAAACATATTTATTCTCTTTCTTAACATCAGAGACTACATTTCCTAGTCTTCCTTAGGACTTACATGGCTATGAAACCAAATTCTAGCCAGTGGAACTAGCTTTTCCTGTGGACAGATTCACGTGCAGGCCAGTCAACCCCACAGGCTATGCTTTATGCTTCAGTCACATAAACATAAAGGTCTTTCTGTGCTTCCTCCAGTCTACCTTCTTCCTGTTGCCAGTGGGATCTCCCTAAAGTACCATCTTCTCCCACTTGAAAATTCTCTTTGACTTTTCAGGAGCGAGTTCAGACATTTAGCTTGGGATTCAAACCCACCAGGTTCCAAATCCACCAGGAGGCTCACAGCTCTCTTCTTCAGGAAGACTCTTTCTTAGCTCTTTTCTCCCCTTCACAGCCTGGTGCACATGTGATCTAGGCCATGACACATTTCTGAGCACAGTAACCGAAATAATTGTTACCTGCTTACCCCATTAGGCTTAATTTGTGCTGTTCTCATGATGGTTATGTTCTGGACCAATTCACAATAGGATTATTTGTACACATGTCTTAGGTCAGGAATGTATTTATTTGTTTTTACAGCCCTCACAGCATCTATCAAAATGTCTCAAACGAAGGAAGTGGCTGCTGTAACAGATAGATTCCCAAAATGTTAGAGGCTTCACAGAATGCAAGTTTGTTTCTTATTCATGTAAAGTTCAGCTGTAGATAGAGAGGATGGTGGTGCTCTGGTCTGCATTGGCATTCAGGTGCCCAAACGAACAGAGACTCTGCCATCTTCAACCTACATCTTCCAAGTTTGCTTTGGCATCGGCATTCAGATAGCAGATGCAATGACACAGAGGAGGGAGAGGAAGACTTGATGTCTCTAGTCTGGAGGAAATGTGTTGCACAGGCAAGAATTCAGTTTCATGGCTGTGTAAGTCATAAGGGAGACCAGGAACTATAGTCTCTGTGTGTTTGGAAGGAGAAGAAATAAGTTTGGGGAATGACTACCCAGTCTATATTTGTGGAGTGAATAATTAATACAGTGCTATTTTGTCTGTCAGAGAAGTGTATCGAGTTAGGAATGGTGGTTTCTGAAGCAGGGTATACACACTTTTGGGTGTCCAAGATGATCTGGTATGAAGAGACGTGTATTAGAACATACTTTATTGAGCCAGTGAGAGGTATAGTGGTTAAGGCAGCTGGATCCCACGTGGCCAACTACACAATTCGAGTACCAGACCTGGCTTGAAAAACATGCCAGGTGCATGTATGTGCGTGCCTAAAATGCCAAGAGGAGAATGGAGGAGAAGGGATTGTGGTATGTCATCCTCCCAAGTGGGTAATTTCTCACTTTCTCTCTCTGTCTCTGTCTCTGTCTGTTTCCAGCAGTGCGCAGGCACCCTATAGCAAAAATTAAAAAGGGGGGAGGGTTAAAAAAAGAACATCTCTCTCTCTCTTTTTAATCTAAAAGAACTTCAGCATTGCAGGTATTTGAAGTACGAAATGACACTGCTGCCTGAGTTTGGGCCTCACATCGAAGGAGGTCTTGTGCCTCGTCCTACATGTGACTTTTCTTAAGGGAAGGGGCCCCAGTACACAGAGGTTGAAATAAATTACTGATTCATATTTAGGGCCTTATGACAAATTGCAAATTATGTGAGCTTAGGTAAGTGAGTTTATATTATCTTGTTTTAACAAAACCAACCTCAACAAAGTGGACAAATGACTTTAAATGAACCAGTGGAGAAATTGCTGGTTGCAGATTATATTAATAATGAGAGCAGTGGCGAGCCATTAGAAAAAGATCAGGGCTGGCTCTTCTCTTGATGCAAGCTCTTTTTCGGTCACGTTATGAGGCAAAACAAAGTTAACTAATCCATTCTGGCAACAAGTCACCAAAATGACCACCACCACCATCACCAACAAAAATCATTGCTTGAATTTACATTCTCTACCATTAAGAATGAAACTCAAAACAAAATGCATATTGCAACTTGCATTATTAGTTGGTATGAAGCCAACATTATTTGTAGAGCATTCAAAAACTTGTTATCCAGAGTAGGAAGGTGAATTCTACAATTCTTTGAATGTTTAGAGCCATTCACTAATTGTTCTCACACCAGTGCTTTACAAAGATCACACACAAAAGTTGGATAAGTGTTTGGAAGCTCCAATTAAAGTTTCTTATTTAATAGTAAACAGTGCGGGGTGGGGGGAAAGCTATATACAATGGAGGAAACACTTGTTTTTTTCTGTTTGGCAACAACCACTGGAAAATAATGCAAAGAACATATAAATGCAGATACATCCCTATGTCAGCAAATACTGTTGGAAGATGCCTTGGAAACATCACTAAAGTGCTGAAGAAATAAGTACTAGGGGAAATTAGACATTGTGGGAGGTTTACTATGTATTAATAGTTGAATTGATGTACAGCTGTTTCTAAGATGTCTTGTTCATGGAATTTGCTAATTCCACTCAGTGTTGGAATTCATCCAGGATGGATTTCTTTGTGAACCTCTAAAATGATGATGGACTGGAGAAAATTTTTTAAATGTTAAGTGAATTCTGTAATAAGAACAGTGTCTTGTGAGAAAAGGACACTAGTTTAGCCCTTAATATGGCAGCCAATTTGACCAGAACATGCAAGGAATCTCAGGATATCCCTACAAAGAAAGACTCAAAAGTGACTGCTTTTTATTACCCCCATCAGAGATAAGCTGTTAGGAAGAAATCACCTAAGGGCGCAAAGATTAGAGGATGCCAGTGACGAGGCTAACTTTCAAAACAAAATGAAGCAATAAAAACAAATGCAAAAAACTTGATCATACTCAAGATTTTCATTCTGTAACAGAAGGAAAAGTAATTAAGAAGATGTTTTGTATCACATAGAGGTTTGCTGGTTAACTTTTGTAAAATACTTTAAAGGTTGTCCAATTTAGACATGAGGAATCCAGGGACCAGCAGGTGGCATGGTGGTTAAGGCACTGGACTAACCATGGTTCATGTCCTGGACTTGGTGGCTTGCAAATCATGCCGGACATGGGCACATGCATGCCAAAAATTCCAGGAGAATGGAGGAGAGGGAATTTTGACATGGTCATCTCCCGTCAGGGGTGATTTCTCATTTTTCCTCATCGTCTTTCCTCAGGGAGCACACTCACCCAATGGCAAGAACAAAAACAAA
Source organism: Tupaia belangeri chinensis (assembly GCF_000334495.1). Taxonomy (NCBI): domain Eukaryota; kingdom Metazoa; phylum Chordata; class Mammalia; order Scandentia; family Tupaiidae; genus Tupaia; species Tupaia belangeri. The sequence continues at coordinate 2,217,375 of NW_006159894.1, forward strand.
AGAAACAGGTATCCAGTTTATTTGACCACAGACTAATGTTGTAAATTCATGAACATTTTCCATGGCTTGCAGCTGTCAGAGGTCTGCTGACTGGCATGTATTTTTGAAGTAATAAATGAAAATGATTCGTAAAGGTAAAGATAATATTTTAACTTTGAGTAAGAGAGTTCTTGATTTTCAAGAGTGAGCCATAACATTTTTGAAAACAAATGTTTGGAAACATTGCTACTACCATGTAGTGTTGTTGTTGAAAATGATGTGTCACTTATAAAATTAATCATCTGCACATTTGAAAAGAAATGGAAACAATTTTTAACTTGTTCAAAAAACATCTGGAGGAAGTATTTTAGACAATTTTAAATCTATTTGTTAAAAATATTAAGTCATTGTCCTCTGACTAGGTTGAAGAAATTTTCCCTTGAACCAGAGAAGAAACTCACTAATCTAATTTCTTTATTCTTTCTTTTTTTTCTTTCTTTTCTTTTTTTAAAAAATTTCTCAAAGGTTGCATGCACTCACAAGAAAGAGAGAGAGAGAGAGAGAGAGAGAGAGAGAGAGAGAGGAAGCACCTCCCATAGGTAATGGTCGAGTCTCAATCGCTTTTCCACCATTTCTCCCTCCTTTCAGGATTTTGGGCATACATGCACACACACCTGACATATTTCTCAGGCGGCCAGGTTGGACTCGAACTATGTGGGCAGCCTTGTGGGATTCACCTGCCTAAACCAACATGCCATAGACTGGCCCATTAGTTTAATCTCAAGAAAGGTGATCAAAACAACAATGAGATACCACCTAACCCCAGTCAGAATGTCTAAGATTAAAAAAAAAAAAGAAAATTGTTGGCAGGGGTGTAGTGAAAGGGGAACTCTTTTACACTGCGGGTGGGAATGTAAATTGGTCCAGTCACTGTGGAGAACAATTTTGAGATTCCTCAGAAATCTACAAATAGGACTACCATATGATCCAGCAATCCCACTCCTTGGTATTTACCCAAAGGATAGAAGAAGTCTTTATTGGAAAAGTGCTTGCACATCGATATTTATTGCAGCACTATTCACAATTGCTAAGACATGGAACCAACCCAAATGCCCCTGTACGAATGAATGGATTGAAAAACTGTGGCACATATACTCTATGGAATACTATTCAGCCATAAAAACCAATAAAACCCTGGCTTTTGACTGAAAGTGGAAGAATATGGAAGATTTACTGCTGAGTGAGGCAAGCCAAGATATGAAGGAGAGACATTGTATGTCCCCACTTAATATATACCGAGTGTCTGCGTTCTAGGACTGAAACTGATTGACTAAAGGATGTACAAACACAAGAGATGGGTATGAATTCAGGATGAGGTGTGTGTGGAGGAGTGGGGTCTAAGGAAGGACATTTGGAGAAGGGATATGGAGGTAGAGCATTGATGGGATGGGGAGGTGTGGTGTTATTGGTTGAAGGTATTTTAATCAACGGGACTGGGGAGAAATGTTCACATATTGAAATGTTCACATTGTAAGCTAAACCATGTGATTGAATATATATAAAAAAAATGAAATAAAATATATATAAAATTTTAAAAATAATAATGAGTGTTCTGACCTGGTAAAATGCAGACAGATTTATTGTCTTTCTTATATGGACCTCTCTTATTTGAACGGTAACTTTTCAGTCAAAACCCAGTAAAATAACATCTCTAAAATCAGTATGTTATTGTTTTACAATGTATAAAACTAAGGCTTGCAAAAATAATGATGTATGTTCAATCACCTTGCTCTCATCAGAGATTCATTTTTAAAGTATCATTTTATTATCAGCATAATTTCTGTGGGAGGTGAGTTATGATGCTTAATTAAGTTTATAAAAATCTTCCAAACATGTGATTGCATATTTTCACCTTTTTTTGACTGTCCTAAATTATTTATTAGGTATGAATTCTGTAGACATTTTTTATATTAGTGGTAACAGTGGAGTTGGAGAGTATTGTGCCTTCTCCAAGCTGCACAGAGAGAACCATGGTAGAACTTGTGGCCCTCTCCAGGGCCACAGCTTTTGCAGCCTGTAAATGGCAACCCATGCATCTCCTTGTGCTTGTGGACTGGTTTGGTAATCTACTGGGCATCAGGGTTTCTTCTGATAGCTTTATGGGATGGATCAATGAGAATAACCTCAAAGAATTTATATGTGGAATCTTCACCAACCCAGTAAGAATTCATGACTGTAAAAGACTCACAGTGGCATGCAGCTTGCTTCTCTGCAACAGACATTTTTGTTTTTGTTTTTTTTTTGAGAGGTTTTTGCTATAAGACATGTGTGCTTGCCAGAAAGACAGAGAGAGACAGAGACACAGAAAGCAAGAAACCACCCCCCAGTGGGGATGGCTATGCTGCAATCCCTTCTCCTCCATTATCCTCTCGGGATCTTGGGCACACATGCACACGTACCTGGTGTGAGTTTAAGCCACCGGGTCTGGGAATCAAACTGCCATCGGCTACATGGGAGTCCAGCGACATAGTCATTACACCAACTGCTGGTTCCTGCAGCAGAATTTGATCATTTTATTTTATTTTACATTTTTAATATTCTTTTAGTCATTCATTAGTCTTCTTGGGAGTTGTCTCTCCAGATCAGTTTTCTGTGTTTTGACTGGATTATTGATCTTTTTGTAGGTGAGTTCCTTATATATTCTGGTAATCAATCCCTTATCATAGTATGCAAATAGTTCCCTCCATTCTGTGAGTTGTATATTTACTGTGTTTATTGTTTCCTTTGCCATGCAGAAGCTTTTAGCTTGATGTAATCCCAATTGTTACCATATTTAAGAGGTTCTATTTAAGAAATTTTTGCCTCTCCCAGTATCTTAAGGTATTTCCCTCAAGTAGTTTTTATAGTTTTAAGCTTTATTTTTAAGTCTAGAATACATTTTGTGTTAATTTTTGTAAATAGTGAGAGATGAGTGTCTAGTCTCATTCTTCTGCCAGTGAAATATCCATTTTTCCCAGCACCATTTATTGAAAAGACTGTTCTTTCTCTACTGGTTTGTCTTGTGACCTTTGTCAAAAATCAGTTGACTATATGTTGTTAGGTTTATTTCTAGATTCTCTGTCCTGTTCTATTGGTCTATTTTTGTAGTACAAATTACATAATACCAATACCATGTTGTTTTGATATTATAGCTTTATGATATATTTTAAAGTCAGGTAGTGAGGTGCTACTAACTTTATTCTTTTTGCACAGTATCGCCTTGGTCATGCAAGGGTTTTTTTGTGATGCCAGACAAATTTAATGAGAATAAATATTTGTCATAAAAAGATTCACTCAAGGAGGACTCTGGAAGAAACCAGAGTGTGGCATGAGCATGGGGGAAAAAAAAGAAAACAAGAAAGTATTCGACCATGAAGTGAATGCTTAGTCTCAGAGATCAGAGGCTTAAAGAAAAGGATAGATTAAAACCTAAAAAGAAAGAAAAGAAAGATCCTAGCACACTGAAGGAAAGAGATGTCCCTTAACACCCTTCCTGCTTATTCTTTCAACATAATACACAGCTGGGTCCACTCTACCACATCCTGGTTGACACCAACTTTATCAACTTTTCCATTAAAGCCAAATTTGACTTAGTGTAGTCAATGATGGACTGTCTGTATGCCAAGTGTATCCCTTGTATAACTGACTGTGTAATTGCTGAAATTGAAAAATTGGGGCAAAAGTATCAAGTAGCACTAAGAATCACTAAGGATCCAAGATTTGAACGATAACCATGCACACATAAAAGAACCTATGAGGATGACTTAGTACAGAGAGTAACTCAGCACAAGTGTTACATCGTGGCCACAGTTGCTCAAGACCTTAAACGAAGAATCTGGAAGATCCCAGGAGTTCCTATCATATACATTTCTAACCATAGATACAACACTGAGCGGATGCCAGATGATTATGGAGCCCCTCAGTTCTAATTCTTAAAGGACAAAGTTCTTCCTTTCTTTGACCAAATATCTCTGTTGCCTGTTCATTAAACATGCTGTTTGTCATGAAAAAAAAAAAATCCATTCAAGGAAACAATTAACAGAATGATGAGACAACCTATAGAGTGGGAGGAAATATATACAAACTACACATCTGATAAAGGGTTAACATCTAAAATATAGAGAAAATTCAAACACCTCAACATTAAGAAACACATAGTCTGATTAAAAATAGTCAAAGGCCCTAAACAGACATTTCTCAGAAGAAAACATACAAATAGCTAATAGATTTTTGAAAAAAATGCTCAACATCCCTAATCTTTAGGGAAATGTAAATTAAACCACAATGAGATATCACCTCACACAATTTTTGGGATGGCTATTATCAAAATAATAATTTTAAAAGTCATCCACTGGGGTGAGCTGGTGCTTTGGTGGTTACAGCAATTGGATCCCACATGGCCAACTGCATGATACAGGTCCTAGACTTAGCAACTTGAAAAACATGCTGGGCGTGTGTGTGTGTGTGTGTGTGTGTGTATGTGTGTCTGTGTTTGTGTGTGTATGTGTGTGTATGTGTCCAAAATATTGAAAGAAGAAATAGAGGAGAAGGGATTTATTTTTATTATTTTTTTAGAGGTTTTCGCTATAGGGTACATGAGCTCACCAGACAGAGAGAGACATAGAGACAGAAAGCGAGAAATCAGCCCCCAGGGGAGATGGTCACGCTGCAATCCCTTCTCCTCCATTCTCCTCTTGGGATCTTGGCATGCACGCACATGCGCCTGGCGTGAGTTCTAAGCCACCGGGTCCGGGACGCAAACCGTGGTCGACTACGTGGGAATCCAGCGACATAGGCATTACGCTAACTGCTGGTTCCCGAGAAGGGATTTTGTGGCATGACCATGCCCCATTTGGCATGCTTTCTTGCTTTCCCATTCTCCTCTCTCTCTGTCTCTGTCCAGTAAGTGCATGTGCCCTCTAACAAATTAAAAAGAAAAACCATCCACTGTTTTACCTATGCTAAATTAAAATTTAAATAATGCCTGGATTGATAAAGTCAAGAAGAAACACACAGTGATATCTTCTTCACTAATCCAACACTTACTGCTTCTCCACCATGTGTTAGACATTGTGTGTACAAAGACATTTAAGACAATGTCTACCCTTTCAAAACCTTATAACCAAGGCTCAGGTGATGGCACAGTGGTAACGCAATTGGACCCACATAGTAAGACCCTGGGTTCATGTCCCAAGGCCTCCCTGTACATATCTTGTGTGTGCACATTTCTATAATCTGAGTTGTCTGAGACCATCCCTCATGGATGGGTCACAGGTCACCTAGACGCTGGTTTTGTTTGGCATCACTGATCTTTGAGACCAGTCCCAGCTACTGCCTGACCTGGCCTTTGGCTAGGCGAACCCTTGCCCAATTTCAACATTTTGACATCACCCTGCTTCCTATATGGCCATTTCTCTAACCCTTGCCCAGTGAGTTGCGGCTGTTCATGACCTTCCCCCCCCCCACTCCTTCAGCTGCCCTGAACTCTGCCTTAGACCAAAGGCTGTTTCAGATCAACTTTCTGAACTCAGATTCTTGTCTTCTGTTATGGAATCCCTTAGTGGAGTTGCATGGCTTCCCAGCCCCAGGCTCTGCCCATTTTCTGGTTTTGTTTATCTCCAGCCTTCTCACCCCTGCTGCCCAAGCTTTGCTCATGACAATAATTTTTTTCAATTGGCTCACCCAAATCTGGTCCCCATAAATCTGTGGTAAACTTTAAACAAATACTCACGGTGGCATTATAACAAATGTCCACCAGATATAGCTCCAAGGGAATGGGTGAAAACTCAGAGTAGATGAGAATGTGGTTTCTAGCAGCAGTCTTTTAAGTGCCTAAGTATCTTGGTGAGTGGTAAAAGAACCTCAGCTGTTTATTTTACTTCTCCCTCAACTTGAGTTGAAGACATTTTGCCTATAAACCATGAAGATGCAAATTACTGTGGCCATTTTGTGGGCTTCCCTATTATAAAAACCACTTGTTTTCATGGTGGTTCAACATTATGATACTTTGAAATTATAGATGAAAAACTTGATGAATTCTCAGCACTCCTTTTGATGCCAGTGAAATTTTGCCAATCTTGGAAATGGCCATAGATCTATACACCTGAGGGTACTACAGAGAACCAATCTTGAGGCATCTTGTTGTCTCCTGTTCCATAGTCTTACTTCCAGCAGCTGCAGGGAGTCTGTGGAGAGGACTTTCTGAAGAGTTCTAGCCCTAAGAGAGCACTCTTGCTACTAGAAGCATAGTTCTAGGGCCAGCAACTTCAGCTTCACCTGGGAACTTGTTTGAAATGCAGAATCTCGGGCTCCACCCAGATCTACTGAACCCAAATCAGCACATTAATGAGATCCTCATGCGCACATCTGCAGTTTAAGAAGCAATGCTTTTAGACATTGTATGTCCCCACTTAATATATACCAAGCGTCTGCACCCTATGACTGAAACTGACTGACTAAAGGATGTACAAACACAAGAGATGGGTGTGAATGCCAGATGTGGTGTGTGTGTAGGAGTGGGGCCTAGGGAGGGACATTTGGAGGAGGGGTACGGAGGCAGAGCATTGACAGGATGGGAGGTATGGTGTTATCTGTTGAAGATATTTTGATCAACTGGACTGGGGAGAAATGTTCACTTTGTAAGCTAAATAATGTGCTTGAATGTATAAAAAGATTTTTAAATGAATAAATAAATAAACAAAAAAATAAATAAATAAAAGAAGTGATGCTTTCAGCCTTATCCTGGACCCTTTCTCTATCTCCCTGAATTTTACTTTGTCAAGGAAATGCTTGGTTCAATAGCTCCCTTCATCTGTGAGCCAAGAAGATAATGGTGACTTGGTGGTACCTGGTTCTCGGGTAGTGACCTTCCTGCCAGGGGTGCTACCCTTGCTATGACACTGTAAATGAGGGTGGGCCAGGACAGAATAGGCCTTTAGTAGACATCATGCCCAAGAGGTGTGTCCTTTAGCAGAGGTCAATGTTATCGGGGTGAATAAAGAGGAAGATGCCTTCCTTCCTCTTCTAGCCCCTCATGTCTGTGAGAACTCTAGCATGAACACTCATTCTCCACTTTCCCCATCCCATGGACCTGTATTGTCGAAGGCTCTTTGGGTTGTGGTTCCTTAACCCATCAAATCTTGGCTCCTTCTCAGTTCCTCCATCCTTTATTACCGCAGACCTGTTTATAATGATGTTGGTTTTTACAATACTTGCTTCTCTATCTGTTCAAATGTCTTAATATTTGGTTACATCGCTTCCTAATCACTCTTCTTCTAGGAGGAATATAAGGAAGGTAGAGAAAAGAGAGGGTAAGACTTAACTTTGACTTATTTGGGAGGTTCAAATAAATGGCAGAACAGTCCTCTGCAGCCCCAAATGCTCCTTGTTTTATTTAGTCTGCATAATTAAGAATATTGTACACTACACAGATGAGAGTTTGGGAATTTATTAGATTTTCTCCACATCTGTTTTGCCAGTGAGAAAACAAGGAAAGCAGTAGTTCTCATTTGAATGACGATTGGGCTCAGATGGGGAGCTTTAAAAATGCCAATATCCAGGCCCTATTGTATTAGGTGGGATTCTTAAGGGGTGAGGCCAGGTGAGAATATATTTTGAAAGCTATACAGATAATTCTAATGGAAAGCCATAGAACCATTAGAAGGCTGAGATCCTCTGGCCCAGTAGGTTAGTTCAAAGTGGTGGCTCTCAAACTTCAGCTTGCGTTAGAATCTTTCAGAAGACGTGGAAGGCATTTTTCCTTGTTTTCATTTTCTTTTTTTACATTCAATTACTGTGTACTATTACAGCACACCAAATGAATTTTCCCATCATGAATACATTGTATATTCTGTCGAAGGCACCACCATACACACTATAATCAAGATTTCTTCCACCTTGGGTCCCTTACATGTTTTGCTGGTATTTTTAACCTGCTCCCAGGTGATGCTGATGCTGCTGATCCTTATTCTGGGACCAACTTTGAGAACCACTGGGCAAGAGATGTGAGATAAAATTCTCCCTGTGCTGTTAATTTGCTGTAAATTTGAATACTATCTTTTTTTAAAGGAGATTTTTGCTATAGGGTGCATGCGCTCACCAGAGAAACAGAGAAACAGAGAAACAAAGAGACAGAAAGTGAGAAATCACTCCCCGGGAGGATAGCCATGCTGCAGTCCCTTCTCCTCCATTCTCCTCTTGGGATTTTGGGCATGCACGCCCATGTACCTGGCATGAGTTTTAAGCTACAGGGTCCGGATTCAAACCATGACCAACTACGTGGAAGTCCAGCGATGTAACTATTATGTCATCTGCTGGTCCCAAGTTTTAATAATCTCTCAATATCTTTGCTTTGATGTTTAACAACAGGGGTAGGTAAACATTTTCAGTAAAAGACTAGATAATGAATATTTTCAACTTTGCAGGCCATATAATCTCTGTTAGAATACTGAACTACGTTGTACATGAAAACAGCCATAAGCAATGTGTAAACAAAGGTTGTGACTGTTTCCACACAATGTTATTCAGGTGGCAGTCAGGAATTGGCTTATGTCATAATTTGCTGACCTCTATTCTGTAATTTCACTAACAAGGCACCTAAGTTAGGATTTCTTTTTGTGTCTAAATTGGTGTTCTCTGGGCTTTTTAAATTTGAGGACTGATATCTTTTATCAAGTCTACTGAATTCGTGGTTATTATTTAAACAGAAAATACCTTTTACATCATTTCTTTGATCTATTCATGAAACTCTGATCTTGTAACATGTTAAATATCTTATTTTATCCTAAATCTCCTTTAACTGCTTTTATATTATAAACTCTGCCTCTCTCTGTTGTATTCACACCTATTTTTCATTTCTAGTAGTATTTCTGGCTCCTTAGTCAATCTGTCTGATATACTTTTAAGTGCCAGAGGGCATCTGTGCTCACCAGAGAGAGATGGGAAGAGGAGCAAGAAGGGGGGAAGAAAGCAGCCCCCAATGGGGCAATTCCTGCTTTTCTATTTCTCCATCCTATTGGGGTTCAGGGCATGCACATACACATTCCCAGTGTTTTCCCAACTGTCAAGGCCAGGACTCAAACTATAGCCAGCCATGTAGAATCTGGCTCCCATAACCAGTAGGCCACAGGGCCAGTCCTACTGGATGTATTTAGATGTCTCCTATGTCTTCATTTTTATTCTATCACTTCATTTATTTCTTAAAATACTTTTAGACAAACTTCGTATTCAGCATTGATTTTTCCAGTCTCTCTGATCTATGCAGGTCTGATTCTGCAGTTCATGATTTCTCTTCATTTTCACTCATAGTGGCTCATTGCTTCGTGAGTTTGGTAAATTTTGATTCTGAGATTTTATTTCTTAGAACTTTACCTGTGATTATTCTTTGAGGCCCAGGTTCAAATAAAATGTTGCATTTGTTTCTTTCAGATGCCTGGGGGAACACCCAAGCTGGGTCACTTTATATAAATGTTGGCTTTAGAACTGCCCCAGTTGTGCGCGGAGTTTTGGCTTGCTACTCGGAATTCTCAGGGCACACTTTTCTTTTCTGGTCTGTCCTAAAGCAAGGTGGAGAAAGCTGAGACCCACCTCAAGGTGTGTCCCTCTGAGGGGCAGATTCTTTTCTTCTGGATCAGTTCCGCAGAATGTTTCCCTTCAGTGCTTTTGGCTTTATGTGAAGGCTCTCCCAGTGCTCCCTTACCCTCCCTCTCCGTTAGCCTGGGCAAGGCCACCAAGATGTGGCTCACGGTCATGTGCCTCCAGCACTCGCTCTCCTCTCTTGGCCATGCTTTCTCAAAGTGACCTCTGGCATCACTTGCTCTGATGCCAATTTGATTGTGCTTTAAATATATACATATATACATATATATATATATATATACACACACACACATATATTTTATTTTAGATATGTTTGTTATAGGGTGCATGTGCTCACCAGACAGAGAGAGAGAGAGAAAGCAAGAAATCACCCCCCAGAGGAAACAGCCACAAAGATCCTCTGGCCCAGTAGGTTAGTTCAAAGTGGTGGCTCTCAAACTTCAGCTTGCGTTAGAATCTTTCAGAAGACGTGGAAGGCATTTTTCCTTGTTTTCATTTTCTTTTTTTACATTCAATTACTGTGTACTATTACAGCACACCAAATGAATTTTCCCATCATGAATACATTGTATATTCTGTCGAAGGCACCACCATACACACTATAATCAAGATTTCTTCCACCTTGGGTCCCTTACATGTTTTGCTGGTATTTTTAACCTGCTCCCAGGTGATGCTGATGCTGCTGATCCTTATTCTGGGACCAACTTTGAGAACCACTGGGCAAGAGATGTGAGATAAAATTCTCCCTGTGCTGTTAATTTGCTGTAAATTTGAATACTATCTTTTTTTAAAGGAGATTTTTGCTATAGGGTGCATGCGCTCACCAGAGAAACAGAGAAACAGAGAAACAAAGAGACAGAAAGTGAGAAATCACTCCCCGGGAGGATAGCCATGCTGCAGTCCCTTCTCCTCCATTCTCCTCTTGGGATTTTGGGCATGCACGCCCATGTACCTGGCATGAGTTTTAAGCTACAGGGTCCGGATTCAAACCATGACCAACTACGTGGAAGTCCAGCGATGTAACTATTATGTCATCTGCTGGTCCCAAGTTTTAATAATCTCTCAATATCTTTGCTTTGATGTTTAACAACAGGGGTAGGTAAACATTTTCAGTAAAAGACTAGATAATGAATATTTTCAACTTTGCAGGCCATATAATCTCTGTTAGAATACTGAACTACGTTGTACATGAAAACAGCCATAAGCAATGTGTAAACAAAGGTTGTGACTGTTTCCACACAATGTTATTCAGGTGGCAGTCAGGAATTGGCTTATGTCATAATTTGCTGACCTCTATTCTGTAATTTCACTAACAAGGCACCTAAGTGAGGATTTATTTTTGTGTCTAAATTGGTGTTCTCTGGGCTTTTTAAATTTGAGGACTGATATCTTTTATCAAGTCTACTGAATTCGTGGTTATTATTTAAACAGAAAATACCTTTTACATCATTTCTTTGATCTATTCATGAAACTCTGATCTTGTAACATGTTAAATATCTTATTTTATCCTAAATCTCCTTTAACTGCTTTTATATTATAAACTCTGCCTCTCTCTGTTGTATTCACACCTATTTTTCATTTCTAGTAGTATTTCTGGCTCCTTAGTCAATCTGTCTGATATACTTTTAAGTGCCAGAGGGCATCTGTGCTCACCAGAGAGAGATGGGAAGAGGAGCAAGAAGGGGGGAAGAAAGCAGCCCCCAATGGGGCAATTCCTGCTTTTCTATTTCTCCATCCTATTGGGGTTCAGGGCATGCACATACACATTCCCAGTGTTTTCCCAACTGTCAGGGCCAGGACTCAAACTATAGCCAGCCATGTAGAATCTGGCTCCCATAACCAGTAGGCCACAGGGCCAGTCCTACTGGATGTATTTAGATGTCTCCTATGTCTTCATTTTTATTCTATCACTTCATTTATTTCTTAAAATACTTTTAGACAAACTTCGTATTCAGCATTGATTTTTCCAGTCTCTCTGATCTATGCAGGTCTGATTCTGCAGTTCATGATTTCTCTTCATTTTCACTCATAGTGGCTCATTGCTTCGTGAGTTTGGTAAATTTTGATTCTGAGATTTTATTTCTTAGAACTTTACCTGTGATTATTCTTTGAGGCCCAGGTTCAAATAAAATGTTGCATTTGTTTCTTTCAGATGCCTGGGGGAACACCCAAGCTGGGTCACTTTATATAAATGTTGGCTTTAGAACTGCCCCAGTTGTGCGCGGAGTTTTGGCTTGCTACTCGGAATTCTCAGGGCACACTTTTCTTTTCTGGTCTGTCCTAAAGCAAGGTGGAGAAAGCTGAGACCCACCTCAAGGTGTGTCCCTCTGAGGGGCAGATTCTTTTCTTCTGGATCAGTTCCGCAGAATGTTTCCCTTCAGTGCTTTTGGCTTTATGTGAAGGCTCTCCCAGTGCTCCCTTACCCTCCCTCTCCGTTAGCCTGGGCAAGGCCACCAAGATGTGGCTCACGGTCATGTGCCTCCAGCACTCGCTCTCCTCTCTTGGCCATGCTTTCTCAAAGTGACCTCTGGCATCACTTGCTCTGATGCCAATTTGATTGTGCTTTAAATATATACATATATACATATATATATATATATGTATATATATATATGTATATATGTATATATATTTGGAGAGGTTTTTGCTATAGGGCACATGCACTCACTAGAAAGACAGAGAGACAGAAAGTGAGAAATCACCCCCCAGAGGGGATGGCCACGCCACAATCCCTTCTCCTCCATTCTCCTCTCAGGATCTTCAGCACGTACACACATGCGCCCGGCATGAGTTTAAGCCAACAGGTCCGGGACTTGAACCGCAGTTGACATGGGAGTCCAGCAACATAACCATTATGCCAAATGCTGGTCCCCCCCCCAAATATTTTTATTAAATATAATTTCCAGCTTTTTCAGTGGCCTATTTGGGAGTCCTGTCACCATATCACCAGGAGGCACCAGAAAAAGCAGAAGCTTCCTATTTCTGTTTTCTTGTCTCTGAATGGAAAAGCTCACAGACCTGGAATTTAATACATTTTTAAAAATGAATGGATCAGTGATTTTTATGTTGTTTTTGGCATGCTTTTTGTTATACTGTTATTATCCTGCTGTGCAATTTGGGGGACAGGCTAAGGACATATTTCTCAAAGTAGGCACAGGTTAATAACATGAATCTATTTTGCAGGGTCTGTTTTAAAAAAAAGGTACTGTATAGAATTTGCAGACCTATTATTTCAAGTTCTGAATTTCTATATATGATCTGGAAGGCCCACATTCTGTCACAACACTGATATGAGCTAACTATGCATGAAGCTTGTCTTGGGAACGGATCATTTGGCTTCTTGAGTGGGCCTAGTGAGCACCCAGCACCCTCATTCCCGGTAGGGTGCTGATTACTCCTCCTTGTCCCCTATAAAGTGTGTCTTCTGAAATGATAAGTCAAGTACTTTTCATGTGTATGAAAAAGGCTACCAAGTAAAAACCTTGGACACTTTGTGAAAATTGAAGAGGCAGATTGTGGTGTGTGAGATGCATGGGATACACACAACTCCCAATGGAAATGTGATTCAGGAAGATGCCAGAAACCTGTGTAAATTTTCCACATTCTTAAGTCGGGGAATTCTGGAAGAATCCAGAGTGCCCTCCCATGAGGATTTCAAGTGCCTACTGCATATTACTGCATGGTAATAAGTGGCTTTGTGAAAAATAGTTAGGCAGAAATGCTAGATTTGAGAAGAATCTGCACAGTCGGGCAGTTTCTTACAAAAGTAAACATCCTCTCACTGTACAATCCAGCAATTATGCTCTTCGGTATTTACCCAGAGGAGCTGAAAACTTATGTCCACACACAATCCTGCACATTGATGTTCATGAAAGCTTTATTCATAACTGCAAAAACTTGGAAATAACCAAACCGTACTTGAGTAGGTGAATGGAGAAATAAACTGTGGTACATCCAGATATTGGAATATTATCCAGGCTTGAGCTATCAAGCCACAAGAAGACACAAAGGAACTTTAAATGCATGTTATTAAGTGAAGGAAGCCAATCTAGAAGGCTACACACTGTATGACATTCTGGAAAAGGCCAAACTACAGAGACAGTGAAACAATAGTGGTTTCCAGAGACTGTGGGGAGGCTGGGTGACTAGGCAGAGCACAGCAGATGTTTAGGGCAGTGACACAGTTCTGTATGATGCTGCTGGGTTGTTGGAAAAGTCATGATATATTTTTTCTATGCAAAAGTGCATCACAACTTTTCAAACAACCCAACATATATATAGTGTTGTATATGTGTCATTATACATTTGTCCCAACCCGTAGAACACACAACATCAACAGTAAGCCCTAATGTAAATTATGGAGTCTGGGTGACAATGTGGTATCTGTGTAGGTCCATCCATTGTAACAAATGCATCATTCTAGTGGGGGATGCTGACAGTGGGTGGGGAGGTTATGCATGTTGGATCAGGGGGTATATGGATATTTTTTGTACCTTCTACTCAATTTTGCTGTGAACCTAAGACTCCTCTAAAAACAAAGTTTAATAATAATAATAATGAAGAGTTTATAGAATGTAAAGAGTCATACCTTGGCTGCTGCTTTGCAATAGCTGTTCCATGCCTAGGCCAAGTGCCTGTCTCTACTGTGTGTCCCTCCTTGGGTCCTGGAATGGAGGCAGATACAACGGCTTCTTGGGGATTGGGTAGTGTGGAGTGAAGTGAGAACCTTCTCTACAAGCCCGGGGCATCTCCTTTGTACAGGGGTAAGAGGAGAGGGAGAGAGAAATTCAAGCAGTCTGGTATTCCCTGCCTTTCCAGGCATTGCGAGGTGGTTTGCTGGGAAGGCTGACATTGGGCAGAAATTTACATCCTCAAAGTCATCCAAGAGACCTGGGAGACGCTGAACAGAGAGCTGACAGATTCCCATCCCTGCATTTTTGGAATCTTTGTAAGAAGTGAGATCTAGCCATAGACACACACTGGCAAATGCACAGATAGAGACAGGTGGACAGTCATACACGGATGCACACACATATCATATGCGTGCACCTTCGGAGCTCATATCTTTACAGATACACTCACAGATGATCACGGCAATTCGCCATTCCAGAGGTACAAGCAGTAGCTGCCCACAAACTTCCTCTTTTGATAGCCTGGGGAGTTAGTTGCTCTAACATGTGCCCCTGGGAATGCAACAGCCCTCCCTCCCCCATCAGAGCTCTGTTCTGCATCCGAAACTCCCAGTTTGGTTTCTGACAAATGCACACACGTGTTCATCACAGGCATCTGCAATGCCCAAGGCAGGCTGTAATTTCATGCTGTCAGTTTATGACACCCACTTCCCCCACATGACAATGGAGATCTTTGGTGTCCAGGACGCTGCCTACGGCTGCCTGAGGGGGTTAACAACTGCGCAGTGCAAGTACTGAATTGTGCTGGGCCACAGGAACATTTGTTCCTCTGTGTCCCCAACAGCTTTGCCCTTCTGACTTGGAGCCTGCCCCTTGGTATTGCGTAAGGTGCTGGAGAGATGGGCTGGGAAGGTGTTTTCAGGAGTCTGGGACACTTCTGCCTCCAGGCTGCACACTCGGGGGAGGTTCTCCTAAGTGGAAACAGCCCCTTTTGCACATAGGCAGATGGAATCCAACTGAATATGGAAAAAAGCTCAACAGAGGGCTCAAGCCAAACAGAAAATTAACCAAAACAACACCTTTTAAGTTTAACAAGGACTAATAAACTATTGTGAAAAACTTCTGGTACTAATAGGCAACTTTTTAAAAGTTAATTTAGAAGTTCTTCTGTTGAGGTAAAAAGCAAGAAGTCTCTCAGTGCTTCCATTCTTTTCCAGCTGTCTGCTTTTGAACCTAATGGTATGGTTTTCTTTTAAAATTAGTTCACTGAACTGTTTTGCAACTGTGGTAGACAGGATAATGGCAATCCAAAGAAGTCTACATCCAGCCCCTGGAATCTGTGAAGATGTCACCTGCCATGGCAACAGGGACACTGAGATGTGGAGATGATTTGGGTTGAACCAGGTGGGCACACTGTAATCACAGGGATCTCTAACGAATTGAAGAGGGAGCAGAAAAGTCAGAAGAGGTGAGACCATGAAGAGGTGGGAGCCATACCCTTGAAGACAGAGGAGGCCACAAGCCAAGGAATCTAATCAACCTCTAGACACTAGAATCCAAAAGAAAATGGATTCTGTTCGGGAATCACTAGGAGGAACAATACCTTTAGTTAGGATTTGTGACCTAGCGCAAAACTATAACAATGCATTTGTGTTGTTTCAAGCCACTAGGTTCCTGGTAATTTGTTAAAGGGGCAATAGGAAACTACTTAGTATTAAACAACTGACTTACTGACAAATAAATTAATTGCCTCCTCCGGACTGTCTCACAGTTTCTTTGACTGCTTTCCTTTATTCAAGTGAGATTAAGTATTAAT
The DNA here is from genome assembly GCF_000334495.1 of Tupaia belangeri chinensis. Lineage (NCBI taxonomy): Eukaryota > Metazoa > Chordata > Mammalia > Scandentia > Tupaiidae > Tupaia > Tupaia belangeri. Next base: position 2,233,437 of record NW_006159894.1, read on the forward strand.
TGCTCACATATTGTTCTCAATGCTAAGTAAAACATCCCTGTTGAGCAGCTTAGCTCTCACGGAATCCACTCATCTTTGTTGGGGATTATCCTCCTCTACCAGTCTGTTAGGACTGCTGTAACAAACCACCGTGGCAGTACACTGGGCTGGCTGACTTCAACAGCAGAGTGCATCGTTTCTCAGTTCTGGAGACTGGCGGTCCAGGATCAAGGTGTTGGCAGGACTGGTCTCTCCTGAGGCCTCTCTCCTTGGTGCAGGGGGTGGTCTTCTGTCCTCACATGGTATTTCTCTCTGTGTGCACACATTTCTGGTGTCTCATTGTGTATTGAAATTTCTGCTTCTCCTGAGGACACCAGTCAGATTGGATTAAGGCACATATTAATGGCTTTATTTTAATTTAATTACCATTTTAAAGGCCTCCATCTCCAGTCATATTCTGGGGGTACTGGGGGTTAGAGTTTCAACATATGAATTTTGAAGGACACATTTCAGTCCATAACACTTACACTGAGTACAGTGGAGTGGGTCTGGGCCAGTTAAGCAGACAGACTACACGATGTAAGTGGCAGGTTGGACTTTTCGTGCTAACCCCATGTTTACACCCACGTGTACCGCAACAGGAAGCAATAGGAACTGCATTGCTCTGTCCCCTTCTGCCCAGAGGACATGTATCCCGGAGATCACTTAGCCAAGATGAGGGTAGCCCATCCCTGTGCTGGCAGACACTGTCTCAGAAAAACCTCGCAGGGTTGCAGGGAGCAGTATAAATACAATTAGAGCTCTATCTCATGCATGTGCCCGTAGACCTAAATGTCAAAGATACACTTTAAAATTACGAAGTAAAATAAAGGACAACAGCTACGTGATCTCACAGTAGCGAGAACCATAAATAAATAAATAAATAAATAAATAAATAAATAAATAAATAAGAAGTGA
>NW_006159894.1:2235474-2253474 GCF_000334495.1 Tupaia belangeri chinensis
ATAAATAAATAAATAAATAAATAAATAAATAAATAAATAAATAAATAAATAAATAAATAAATAAATAAATAAATAAATAAATAAATAAATAAATAAATAAATAAATAAATAAATAAATAAATAAATAAATAAATAAATAAATAAATAAATAAATAAATAAATAAATAAATAAATAAATAAATAAATAAATAAGAAGTGAGATTTATTTGGCTACTTTAATTTTTAAAATTCTGTATCAAGAAAAATAATGTAAAATCCTCTGTTTGCAAAAGGCTAACAAACAGGTTGGGAGACACATTAAAAAGTCTAGGAATTAGTATACAAAATTACATAGTAAGAAAAATACAAGTAGGAAAAACGAATTAATTGCCAGAAGAGGAAATGTGAATGGCCCGAAAACAAGATACTCAAACTCAGGGAAAGCAAATGAAAAGAACCAAGAGAGACATCTCCCACCCACTGTGTTGGTAAAGTTAGGTACCCAACCATCTTAACTGTGGTCAAGGTTGTGGGGAGATGGTACTCTCACAAATTGTTGCTGGAAATATAAACTGGTAAAGGCATCTAGGAGAGAAATGTGAGCGCATCTAGGAAAATGGAAAACGTGCCTACCTGAGTCCTAGGAATTACACTTTAGAATACCTACCAGATGGCCTCCTGCCTATTTCCATAAGGGTCCTATTCATAACCATGTTGGTTATGGCATTGTGCGTAATAACAGGGAAAAAGAGAAAATGATGAAAACATTCCTTGAAACTCACTCTGAGCATGTGTATACAGGCCCAAAATCCCAGGAGGAGAATGGGGAAAAAGGGATGTGGCATGACCGTTGCGCCTGGTGGGTGATTTCTGACTTTGCCTCTCTCTCTCTCTCTCTCTCTCTCTCCCCCCAGGGCAAGCACACATGCCCTATGGCAAAAACCTTAAAAAAAAAATCCAAACAATAGCATTTTCCAGTGATGAAATACCATCCAACAATTAAAACTATAAACAAAGTCACTATATATCAACACTAATAGATCTTAAAAACATAAGGTAGAGTATAAAAAGCAAGATGAAGGGACCAGCAGTTAGCATAATGGCTATGTCGCTGGACTCTCATGTAGTTGACTGCAGTTTGAGTCCCGGACCCGGTGGCTTAAACTCACGCCGGGCTTGTGTGCATGCGTGCCCAAGATCCCGAGAGGAGAATGGAGGAGAAGGGATTGTGGCGTGGCCATCCCCCCTGGGGGGTGATTTCTCACTTTCTGTCTCTCTGTCTCTCTCCGTCTTTCTGGCGAGTGCACGCACCCTATAGCAAAAACCTCTCCAAAAAACAAACAAAAAAACAAACAAACAAACAAACAAAAACCCAGCAAGATGTGGATCGATGTATGGGTACCTTGAAAAAACAAAACCCAACCCACAGGATGTATGTTTTAATAGATGAATGTGTACCTGGAAAACACATGTTTTTTTAGTGAGCAGAATGATACATTTTGGTCTGGGAAGGTATAGAGAGGACTACGTAGGTGGGATGGTGACTTAGGGACATTGGAGAATATTTTTCCTGGCCTTACCTCTTCTTCCCTTCCTTCTTTTCCTATTTCATCCTTCTTCTCTTCATTTCTTTCCTGCTTCGTGTCTTCTTTTGTTCTTTTTAAAAATGAACATGCAGCAGATATGCCAAAAAGTGAACACTTGCTAATTCTAAATGGTAAGAATATCAAAGTTTAGGTTACTCCTTTTATTTTATAGTAATGTCTAAATTTCAGGAAACAGAAAGCAGGGGTAGCCCAGTGGTACCATGGTAGCAGGATGCTCTGTGATGCTGGGCCCAAATGGGGAGGTCCTGGGCTCGGTTCTGGGGTCTCCCTATACACGCGGTGCACGTGCATGTGCCTGTGACGTGGGACGTGGGCTGACAGAAAACTGCAGCACACAGACCCTCTTGGGAGTGCTGTCTCTCTCTGCGCCTCTCTCTCATGGAAGAAATAAATAAACTTTAAAAAAGAAAGCAGAAACCAAACCAAACCAAAGACCTAGTATTTATACAAGCAAAATTATAAACTTTAAAACTCCACAAAAAGAAATAAAAAAAGATGTGAGCAAATGAAGAAAAAGATGATTTTGTGTTCACCGTGTTCCTGCGCGTGGGCCAACTTCTGGTAGTATAAACTGACTCCAAAGTTGGGAGCTCCCTCTGACTTTTGAGCTGGAAGGAACCATACTGGCTATTCAGTGCCCCGTTCCTCTTTTGCCTTCTCTCATGAATGGCCCCCAGTTTCTGGAAATACTCTGTGAGGGATGTGTTCTTCAGTGCTAGTGACCGGCCCCAGTCCTGAAGCAAGTGCTTCATTCCATTTTGCAGCCATCCATTCAAACCATTAAGAAAAATTCCTCCTAGGCCAGCCAGTGGTGTGGTGGTTAAGGCAGCCAGACTCCACATGGGCGACTGTGCAGCTCGAGTCTCAGACCTGGTGGCTTGAAAAAATATGCCAGGCACATGTGCATGTGTGCCCAAAAAATCCTGGGAGGAGAATGGAGGAGAAGGGATTGCAGTGTGGCCACACACACCCACCCCACCAGGGGGACGCTTTCTCATTTTCTCTCTTTCTCTCCCTCCCTGGCAAACATATGAGCCCTATAGCAAATTTAAAATTTTCATATTATTCCTGGGTGTGTGTGTGTGTGGCTATTATGAAAGAGATTTCTTTCTTTCTTTCTTTCTTTCTTTCTTTCTTTCTTTCTTTCTTTCTTTCTTTCTTTCTTTCTTTTTTTCTTTTTCTTTTTTTTTGAAGAGGTTTTTTGCTATAGGATGCGTGCGCTCGCCAGACAGACTCAGAGAGAGAGACGTAGAGACAGAAAGTGAGAAACCACCCCCCGGGGGTGATGGCCACGCCACAATCCCTTCTCTTCTTGGGATCTTGGGCACACATGCACACGCGCCTGGTGTGAGTTTTAAGCCACCGGGTCCGGGCTGCGAACGGTGGTCGACCACATGGGAGTCCAGTGACATAGCCATTACGCTAACTGCTAGTCCTGAGATTTCTTTCTTCTATACTACTTTACTCTATTCATTTAAGAATGTGTAAAAAAAAATAAAAGAAAAAGTGGTAAAAAAAATTTTTAAAAGAAAAGAAAAATTCTTTCTTTTGAGAAGAAATCTACCTGTAGGTTCCATTCCTTGTTTCCAATTTTCTTTCTGCAGCAATGGATTTTATGTAGTGCTCCTTTAACAAAATAAACTTCAAAGTGTGAACACAGGGGCCAGGTGATGGCACAGTGGTAATGCAACTGGACCCACAAAGGAAGATTCTGAGGCTCGGGCTGGATCTTGGCATAGGGGCCCTGTTGGCAGTAAATGTCTCTCTGTCTCTCTCTCTCTTCCTCTGTTTCTCTTTCTCACTGTGAAATATATGAATAAACTTAAAAAAGTTAAGACGTCTATCTGACATTTATAGATTTATATCTAAAAATACGGAGGACCTTTTCTACAAATGCAAACATGTGAGGATCAAATGGAAATACCACCATAAATATAGTTTGGCTGTGAAATTCAACTTCTAAAATTTTCTTTGATACTATGGAAGAAATTAACCTGAGAACAGAGAGACCAAGGCCCATCTGAAGTGAATTTTTGTGCATGGAGATGGAGGAGTCCTCCCTGGGAGGGGGAAGTTCATAATTGATGAGCAATCCTTGTCAGACTCGAAAAGGCAAAGATACACATGGGAATTGATGCCTGGTTAAAAACTGACACTCGACAGCCGGAGAGGGAGACACACTATCTCCTTACAAATGACATTCTAGACTTTATGAAGGAGGAGCAACACTTTGCCCATTTCAATGCCAAGGTGGGTTGCCAAAGCGATCCGAATGCTGACATAGGGAAGTCTGACTTATCGGCAGACCTCTGGGGACGCATTCTCCACCGGGTGGCTGCTTATTGGCTGATTTCCCTTTAATGTGCTTGAGAAGTGACCAATAGACAGGAAAGGTGGTTGGCGTTCAGTTCCGGTGAAGGCATTGGTTGATGTCGTTCAAGTTACCTGCGACGTTAGGTCTCATTGTGAGTAAATGGAGAAGAGAAGAAGCTGAGGCTCCGGGTCTCATTGTTAGTAGTGGACTGGGGATTTGAACTCAGTTTCCTATGATTCAAATTGTTTTGGTTTATTTTTTGAAGTTTATTTCCCTTGTGAGGGAGAGAGACAGAGAGATAGCAAGATTGTCACCCTCAATTGGGTCTTCACAGAGATAGCAAGATTGTCACCCTCAATTGGGTCTTCACACTGCAGTCCACCCCTAGTTTCAGCTAGCCCTGGATTGGCGCCATGTACACACCTGGTGTGTTCAAAGAGGTCTCTGGACACGAACCCAGAACCTTCTCATTTGGGTCAGCCTCGTCAAGCATTGCATTACCACTACACTACCACCTTGCACCTTGTTTCATTTTAAACCTTACCACTCTCAAAGGGATTATAGAGTATAAAAGTCAATATTAAAAATATTCATGATTGGCATCAAAGTGAACTCTAGGTGTTGTAAGGTGTACCCTGGCAGGAGGTCTGTTCTGCCCGTGATCATAACCAATCAGGCTCAGAGAGATACTTTTCAAACTGAAGCAGGGAGCACTGCTCAAGTAAACCAATCCTATTTGTCTTGTCTTCCCTTTGTTTTCCATTAGACCTCTCTGAAATTATGGTCTATGCATTAAGCCACTTCTGAAACAAACAAACAAACAAACAAACAAACAAACAAAAAACCTCTTTAGCAATTAATTTATTCTGACTTTGAATCAGAAAAAAGTGGAGGAGAAAGGATATATGAAAGGAGAGCTTTAATTTTCCTACATTTTGGTTGACTGACATAGCTCGCTCCTTCTTATGGATCCTTGAGTGTCTGAGTCGAGGGAGGATTTTTCAAAGCACTGTTTAACCCTCTCCCATTAGCCCCTGCCAAGGGGTCCATCTTTGGAGAATGTTCTCTCCTTAAAACCCTGTCCCCCATCTCCACCTAAACTATTTATAATACAGCTCCACCGTGTAGCCTTCCTCATCTCCTTACCAGGTTCCATTTGGCTCTTGTTTAGTTAAATCCATTTCCTAATCCTGATCTCCTAAGTGGGTAAATATATCTTTAGATAGTAGTCCCTAAACTTGCAGGAGTCTGACCACCTGTGATGGAGACAACCATTTTACAAACTCACCCTCGCTGGCCACCCACCAAGGGAAGCATTTTTATGTTTTTTACTCGAGTACGTGAGAATCAGTTTTGCAATACTCCTTGACACTGTTGGAGACGTGATGGAGAAAGACCAAGGTGGAAATAACCTGAGGGCCTGCAGCATCTCCTGAGTGTGTGGGGTTTGACTGCTTAGTTGTGCAAATTCAGTCCAGTGGGATAGAGACATGAGTGCTGCAGGGAAGCATCGCTCTGTGTGCCAAGAAGCAGTGGTGTGAATGGTTTGAGAGACCACAAATTGCATTTCTCCAGTCAGCACTGTGAATTGTAATGGAGAAATATATCCCCACTCACATCACCTGGAGCCAGAGAGCAAGATTTCAACCTGATCACAGATATGTAATGGATTAATTCTTTGTGAATGTTTTCTGTGTCTTTCCACTCAACCCCATAACTGCCTAAATTAGGCATGGAGATTGCCTGGCTCCTTAGCTCCTTTAATCTTGTATCATTCTGATTAAGGGAGAGCTGCAGGTGAGCCGGAAAGTTTTGGATTGGAACTGTGAAGATGTTACCTTCAGTGTCAGTCTCAACTCCACCCTCAGAATCTCAGGTGCATGAGGCCTGGCTGGTTTCTCCAGAACTCCCCTGATCTGGTGTCCACTTGAGCAGTTTGTGCTCCAAAACTTAAACCTCAATAATTATAAAAATTTACTGGAAGTTTTTTTTCCATAGTTTTTAAGCTAAAAATATGCCCATATATTTTAAACAACCCCAAAGGGATTAAGAATGGGGAATGGCAGAGCTGGACAAGAGGCAGCTGAGAGCTGAAGGCCTAGAAGAGAGTGTGCCAATGGCAAATTATTGGATGGGTTTTCTGAGCAAGAATCAAATATTTCAGGCCTCTAGCATTTGTGGAAATTATTTTAGCAGGGAGCAATGGTGGCACCAAGACAATGATTTGTTTTTTCAAAGCCCAAATTAAGAAATTGTGTGGCTATGTATTTACCTTCCAATTAGGAATGTAACCTATAAATATTTTTTAAGATTCCACTTGAATTATGACAGCCCATCAGATGAAATGTTGTGTTTCATAATGGCAGGGGGTCTTGAAGACCCCAAAAATGGCTCAGTAATTGGTCAGTGATATGCAGCTTGAACGGCTTCCCCATATATAAATCATAAGCCAGAAGGAGACACTAAGGAGAAGTACAGAAGGGTTTGTTTGGAGGATACCGCAAATAATAAGTTATGAGAATAGAGAAGAAAATAAGACATGTTGATTGGAAACATCAGGATGAATTGGCACTGATTTTGCTTTACAATAGAAAATTTGTTTCACATTTTCTTCCAACAGATGCATAGCATGGTGAGTGAGGAATTGAATTTTATTCCAGCTTCAAATTTAAGTTTGGAAATGAAATTTGGGAAGGTATGCCTCATTTCACAGAAACCAAACAACTCTCTGAATATTCTTACATAAGGCATCTAACAGAGATGGAGCTGATTTGATTATCCAGTGTCTGTAGACTCGAAAAAAGTTCTCTTGGTTTTGAGTTAGCGTATGTGTAGCTTTTTGTTGTTGTTCACTTACCTATCTAATATTCTTTCCTGTGAATCTTTGCATGTGGTGCCATAGTCTGATTCTAACTGCTCACCTCTTTTTAGAAACAGTATTTTCAATAGCCTTTGAGGAAAAAAAAATGTTTGTTTTACAACTACAGGATATTAAAGCGCACATTCTGCTCTGTTAAGTCGTAGCTGTTGATTTTTCCTTCAGGTCCTTAAAAATTGGACTATATATAAAAACCACATGAATATTTTAGTTCTCCTTTTAAGCAGAAGAGTTGATTAGCATCATCAGTTTTCTACCACATTTTTAAAAGAGTTTACTTATTTCTTTCATGAGTGAGAAAGACGGAGAAGGGAAGAGAGAGAGGCAGAGAGGCAGCACACCCCCAACAGGGTCTCTATACCGCAATCCACCGACCACAGCCAGCCCCAGATCATGGGCACACAGTGGAAAAAGCTTCCAATAAATTTGCATAGCCCTGTGTACTCAGGGAGATCTGCATATGTGAACCCGGGACTTCCTCATGTGGGCCGGCCTCAAGGAGCATCATGTTTTACCATCGCACTGCTGTCCAGAGCCTCTACCGCTTGTTCGATTTGACTACCTGTGGAGCTAATGTCGTTCACAGAGGAGCAGGCCCACATTGTCTCATGCCTAAGTAGACCTATTTCTCAGTCAGCCAGTGGTGATGTGGGCCCTCAGAATAACTGGCAGATGGGCCTGGCCTCTGGGCTCAGTCACAGCTGTTTCTCTGGGCCTCCTATGAGGAGCCTGTGCCCTAGAGGCTCTGTCTCCACCTAGACTCCTGTGGCCCTTTTCTGGAACTCTGCCATTTAAGGCCACATATATTTTATTCCATTGGCCTTCCTTTGCCCTATCCTCAGCTCAGGGTCACCTTAAGTATGACCATATCCCTGCTCCCAGGTCTCAAAAGGAGCTTGCTCAAGGTAGTTTGTAAGGTTGTTTTCTGGAATTTCTTCAGGGCTGATGATCAACTGCAGAGAGCTCCCAGGTCATTGCCTAATCAGTTACTCCTACCCTCAGGACACCCCTGGGCCTCTGTGCCCTCATCACCTCCTTTCTCATTCTCTGCAGAATTCTGGGCCCACTTGAAGATAGGGCAACCCATTAGGAGGTAAGCATCAGGACAGACCATGGTTGGGCTTTCTGACGTCCCCAGTGCCTGGAGGCCAGGAACAACATCTAGCACACAATCTGTGCTCACCAAAGTGCATTCTATGGTGGACAAATCCTGCTGCATTCTCTTTTCCTGCTCTCTGTTTCCCTTCAGAAAACGGTTGTGGCCACTCTCCTGGTCAGAAATGACTTCCTGCTGCCCAGCCAGTCTTCTCTCTCCTGGAATGCCAGTCCTTCCCAGTTTCTTTCCCAGAACCATCCTCTTCATCTCCTTCTTGCCCTCAGCGTTGTCTCTAAGTGATATTTTAGTTTTCATCCTCTATTTCATACCGAAAGTTGACAACTTGCTTTTTATCAGAGTAAGAAAGAAGAGACAGGCCCTTTAACAAGAAAATAAGGGGAAATTTTATGAAAATGGTGACATTAGACAATGGCTCAAAATTTTCAGAGCTAGTTGTCACCATTAAAGAAGAAATAGGAGACTATAGATAACAAGATTTTTACAGCTTCTCTGGAAAAATTTGAAGACCTGGTCAAGCAAGGCCAACAAAACATATCTCAGCAGTCACAAAGAGCTCTGGAGCAGCTGTTCCTATCTAGGGCTCACACCAGCACCTGCAGATAGTGTAATGGTTATGTGGCTGGACTTCCATATGGCCAAATATGGTTTGAGTCCTGGACCTGGTGACTCGAAACTCATGCCGGGTGTGTGTGTGTGTGCATGCCAAAATCCCAAAAGGAGAATAGAGAAGAAGGGATTGTGGCAAGCACATGTGCCCTAGAGCAAAAATATTTCTTAAAAATAAAAAAAAAGAAAGAAAATAAAGGCTCACACCAAAGACCAGACCACACATCTCACCTCCTGTGTACTCTTCTGCGATGCGACCTTGCCATTCTACATCAGGAGATGGGTTCAGATTCCTCTCCCTCCTAATCTGTACAGGACTTGGTGATTTGCTTGCAACCCATAGAATGGGGTAGAAGGCTATGGGTTAGATGAGATGCTATGTGACTTCTGAAGCTGGGAATGGTAAGCCCTTGCAAATTCTGGTTGCGTGATTTTCTGGAGATGCCTCTCAAATGTTCTCCTCTTGGAACCCAACTGCCGTACTGCGAGGAAACCCAAATCATGTAGACAGTCTATGTGCAAGCACTCTGGCTGCCAGTTCCAAGTGAACTCAGGCCTTCCTGTGTCAAACCAGTCCAGGTGCGAAGATGTCTCCAGGTCATTCCAGCTCCCAGCTGAAGTTCAAGACCATCATGGGTCACTGACAGACCACTGCTGCTGAGCTTTGCTTGCATTTTTGATCCCCAGAATCCAGGGTATCATAAAATGGTGGCTGTTATAGACCAATGGATTTGGGATTTTCTGTTACATAGGAAGAGATCATTTAGTACAAGGTCACCAGCAGAGTGGTTTTACTCATTACTTTTAATTAATTGAGTCTTGGAGAGTAGAAGGCACTTAAAGTATTCACCTCTTTTATTTTTTTTCTTCTAGAAAAATCACATTTTAACATCCTGGGGAGCAAAAGTCTGATAATTCACTAGTGAGGAGAATTATAGAGATAATGCAATTTAATGCTGTTTACAAAGATATCACCAACTACGTAGTACTCCTCATGGGTGGATAGATACTCACTCTGGTTCCTGTTTTTATAGCTGAAAATTGTTATGCTGAACTTGGTTGTAGGCTATTGTATTCCATGTGGAGAAAGGGAATGAACTTCTACAGAATTCTTTCATTTGTCCTTCAATTAAGTGCAACTGCCTCCAGTACCTGCACCAACCATCTGGACAAAGCCTACCTAAAGTTTCCCCAGTATCCATTAAAACCACACTCCAAAAGATTCAGAGTCAGGCAGAGGCAAGAGACCCTTTGTATTTGCTGGCATATTTCTGAGAGATTAATTGGCATGAGAATATAGGGAGATAATTGTATAAAATACCCTCTATAAAATATATTTAAAACTCTGATTACCAATAGTTCACACTCACAGCAGACAACAGAGTGGCACAAAGAAAATTAAAATGACCTCTAACCTCAATACCTAGAGAATAGCATTGCCAATACCTAGGTCACCCCTTTCTTTCTTTTATTCATATAAATAGAACAAATCATGTTCCAAAGATCGGCTCTTATTGTAACCCCCATCCTGCATCATCATATTGTTCACATAGTCTCATCCATTAAACATTCATCTACAGCATAATTTTGTGCATAGCGTTCTTTAGTGTGAATGGATCATAATTTATGTAATCATCTCCTATTGTATGACATTTAGGTTATTTCCAGTTTTTTCTTACTGTCCATAATATAGCAACGAACATCCATCCTTGCCGTATCTTTTCACACGTCCATGATTATTTCATTGATACAGGTCCAGACTGCTGAGTCAAAGTTACAACATTTTCAAGGCTTTTGATATTAACCACCAAATTGTCCTCCCGAATCCAACCTGGCCAGCAATACATAGAAATGCTCATTTTCCCAAACCCACACCAACTGGAACACTTTTCCTTGTGGTTTGGCGACCTTGGCTTCAGCAATAATACACCAATAGATAATTCCCAACAATGGTTGGGAGGGCAGAAAAGATCTCTGAGAATGCAGGATGGCTTCTTCACAAAGCAGGGGACCCAGAGAAGAGACTTTCCCAATATTACGTCGATGGTCAGTGGATGTTTGACCTTGGACCTGAAGGTAGCCATTGGGCTGGTCAACACAGTGGCCAATTCTGGTTACAGTGTGAGATTAATAGTTATTGATTGTCCTAGGCTTACCTGACCTACCTTTGCACCTTCCATTTCAAGGCTTTGTATTTGGGAAGCTTCCTACAGTGATCTTGATGAGTTACGATGACTAGAAATTCTCTGAAACCAGGGCTGGCAGGTGGCATGGTGGTTAAGGCGTTGTACTCCCACATGGCTGACTGTTGCTTGAATCCCAGACTTGGCAGCTCGCTTTCTCACTTTCCCTTTCTCTCTCTGTCTCTCTCTGGTCAAATAATAATAATAATAACCAATAAAATAAAATAAATAAATAATTATTTTATAAAAACCCAAATTTTTCTGAAACCATAAAACTGAGCCACATCCTCTTCGTGTTTGCTTTTATTTTTTTTAAAATTATTTATTTAATTTATTATTATTATTATTATTAAGTTTTGCTATAGGGCACATGTGCTCACCAGAGAGAGACAGAGAGAGAGAAGGAAAGTGAGAAAGCAAGCTATCAGACTGGGACTTGAACTGCCACGAGCCATATAGGAGTCCAGTGCCTTAACCACCATGCCACCTGCTGGCCCCATTTGCTTTTAAATGTATATTCTCAGTCTGGTAAAACTTTCTGACAATGAGCCTTGGATAAAGCTCAAAGAAGGGCAAGAGTGGGGGCCTCCATAAGGAAGAGAGCAGCGTCTCCTAAGTTCAGGGTGCATGAGACACGCGGACCAGGGCAGCTGGTAGGGTGGAGAGAAGCACCGACAGTGGGAGTGTGTGACCTCTGTCCCTTGAACACTCCCTGCCTCATTTCCACACCACATTTATAGACGCTGTGACTCCTGACTCTTTCACCATTTGGCCCCACACACCACCAGATTCTTCTCTCCCCTGACTTCTGTGACTTTCATGCCTGTCTCCTGTATTTTACCCTACCTTCTACCTTCTGGATCTATTTCAGTATCTCTGCTTTTTCGCTTTAGTGTTAAATATGTGGCACAAGTCTCAGGTCCTGAACTCAGGAATGTTCACTTATTTAATTTTTAAAATAACTAATTTTACTTTCTGTTGCAATCTCATTGTACCGGATGGTGGGAACCGAAATGTCAATGAGCTAGACAGACATCAATACTTATTGCTATTTTGGCAGCAAGTATCAATGTCATCTCAAGCCCATCCCCAGTGCCCTGCTCTGCTCTTCCCCTGGGATCCTTGCCCCTTCTGAGGGAGGCAGAAGGCTGGCATCTGGTTACCACTCATCATCTTCCATGCACACTGGCAAGGCCTGAGGCTTCTGTCATTCCTGTCAGGCCCCTGTCCTCGGCAATATGTATCACTGCAGTCTCCTCCTGGGGCTCCTGAGTGCTTATCAGAGCTGGAGCTCTCGAGTCTGGAGCCCTGGGAGACATCTAGTTACGCTCAGCTCTGACGTGGGTGCAGGGAAGTTGTGACATGTTATCAGCTCATCTGCCTCGACATGCTACCCGCTTTTGCTTCTGTAGTACTCATGCCTAGCACAGGGGCCTCTTCCTTGGCTCCCCCTCCCCTTTAGGAATCCTTATAAGGTGTAACCCTCCCTAGGAAAGAATTCTCCATGACCCTGGCATTTCTGTCATTCCTAGTCCCCTCTATCCCTCTCCCCAATTGCATATCTCCATACCACTCTCCCCTTGGCTGTATCACATTTTATAATCCTAACTTTGTAAGGCACTAATTTATAGAATAAGAGAAGTAGCTGGTGAACAGAGCGTACTACTTTTTTTTTGGTCTTAATTTGCCAGAGGGCATGTACCAGAGGAGGAAAGGAAGAAATTCCCCCTGAAATGGGACATTATCGACCCACAATTCTTTTCTTTTCATTTCTCCATCCTATTATGATTTTCTTTTCTTTTCTTTTTTTTATTTACACTTAGTCATTGTCATTGTACATCTTTACTACATACAGTATGATTTGGGGGCATGTATGCACACGGACTGGCAAGTTTTTCAAGCTGCTGGGTTTGGTACCCAACTCTGTGGTCAATCATGTGGAATCTGGCTCCCTTAACTATGAGGTTACAGGGCTAGCACAAATGCCACTTTTAATACATCATGTTATTGTGCTACTTATGGGTCTATTCTCAACTCTTGACAGCCTAAAATTCATCCTGAGACTGTCTTCACTCTGCTCTGGTTTCCCATATCATCTCTATTTATTCTATTCTCAGCAGTTATCCTTAACGCAATGGTGCCTCCTGTGCAGCACGGCCAGGGTGAAAGTCACTATCTACAGCCTCTCTCCTGCTGTTCACCCCTCCAGAATAATAACGCACTCCCTTGACTCCCGAAGGCCTACCCTGCTGTCTTGCTGCTTGTTTCATGACGTTCCCTGCCAACGCTTTTGCTCAGTGATGGCTTCCTTCTCAGGCTTGGAGCATTCACTGTCATTTGCATCTCGCTGAGCGTGTGCTGCTCAGTACTGTGGTTTTGTGAGAGAGTGACCAGATCGTGACCTTCGGAGGGGCAGGGTGCCCACCTCTTTCACTGCTGTGTTCCCAGGATCTGTGACAGTAGGTGTTCGCCTGACATCTCTTTAATTGATGAATTCTGCTAACTAAGTTTAAGGTTGGTTCCTCAGAAGACGAGATTGTGTCTCATACGTCTGGAGACCTCCAGTGCATAAAAAGCCCATGTGCTGAAAGTCCTTTTATACACTATGGTGACAGTGAAGTGAGGCAAGAGTAGTGGATTATCTTGGCGATGAGAAAGTGTTTCAAGTCATGGAAGTCCTGAGAAAACATTCCCATTACTAATACTCAAGTGGGCCATACCTGGGCTCTCTATACTAACTCATTCCTTGACAAAAACTTTGGCTTAATTTCCTAAGGTGTTTGTAGGATAACAGAGTCATTTTATATATGCCTAAATCTGATAAACCAAGCAGTCAGCATGTGTTGAATTTTTTTTTTGTGTGTATAGCGTTGGGCTTGGAGAAATGGGAAATAAAAAGAAATGAAGACTATTTAGAGAGATTTGCTTGTTCTCAGATGAACTGGGGAGTCAAGGCATACATGTCCCACATAACGAGAGGGCAAGGCCTAGGTTATCCAGGCCCAGCCTTGGTGGTACAGGCAGTAGGGTATAGCCACGTGATGCTGGAGCCATACTGGAGTCCCCAGGCAGGTGTACAAGGTTGACTTGAATGTATCGAGCTCACCCATAATCCTGGCTACTTGGAAAACAGAGAAGAAGGATCATGGCATGCCAAGACCCTGTAAGGATATCTGTCTCTTTTTCTGCCTCTCTCCTTCTCTAAATCAATAAAAATACAAGATAAAGGAAAGAACTACACTATGCACCAGAGAAACCCCCAAAAATGTTTCTAACAGCTAAAGAATTGAGAGATGAGAAATCCTCAGCAGAATCAATGACATCTCTCAGACGCGATGGTTCTTGGGTTGAACCTTTTCTTAACTAGGTCCACAATAACATGGGTTCGCTCTTGTGGGCTTTGAGCATAGAGAGCAACCCTCAGTGTTATGTCTATTTAATTTAATACACAAATTCTTAATCTCATAAGCCTATTAAGTATTTCCTTCTAAAAATTCAAATGCTACTTACTCAACTAATAAAATGAAATATAAGAATTTAAAAATTAAAAAATTCCCTGATATTTAAACATTGATTATAAACTTCTTTAATCAAATCTTCCTAATCATTCAATTGAACTAACAAATCTAATATATTACATTCTTTTGCATGCTTCAAACCATTTAGATACTAGCAGGATGATAATGGAACTTTTAATTTTATTTTTTAAGAATTATTTAATTTTATTATTATGATTATTACTATTATTTAATTTGACCAGAAAGAGACAGACATAGAGACAGAAAGGGAAAGTGAGAAAGCAAGCTGCCAGGTCTGGGACTCAAACCACGGTCGGCCATGTGAGAGTCCAGCAGCTTAACCACCACTCCACCTGGCAGCCCTGATAATGAAACTTTATTACAATTATGCTCTAAACAACTATAAAAGTACTAAGATATGGAGCTGATGTTTTCCTTTATTATCTTTTTACCTATTTTCATTCTTCTCTGTTCCTGAAATTGCAGTGACCATTTCTATAACTTTGTAGGAGTATGATACTTTATCAGACCCCAAATAAAATATCAGCTTGACCTTATCAGGACAACACGTTCTAAATTCTATGCCAATTGAGTCTGATAGGGATGCAGGGTGTAACATCCAAGGAAAATTAATTCTAAACTTCCTAGCTGGGTTCATGTTTATAGTCGATTTTTTTTCAATGATAGAGAGCATGTTCATGCATCTGAGAGAAAGAGGTAGAAGGAGGGGTTGGAGAGACAGGAGAGAAACACCCTTGACAGAGTGTTTTTAATTGTTGTTCTGTTTTGTCTTTGAGAGGTTTTTGCTATAGAGTGTGTGCACTCTCCAGAGAGACAGAAAGCAAAAAAATCACCCCCTGGGAGGATGGCCACACCACAATCCCTTCTACTCTTCTCCTCTTGGGATTTTGGGCATGCATGCACATGCATCCAGTTTTAAGCCACTGGGTCTGGGACTCAAACTGCAGTCAACTATGTAGGAGTCCAGTGACATAAACCATTATGGCATCTGCTGGTCCTGAGCATGTTCTTGGTGTGCTCCCAGGTTGACCAAAGGATCTGAACCCATGGTCAGCCATGTGGCTTCCAGTCTTGCAGGACACTTGTATTATCTCTGTGCCACAGCAGCTGACCTATAGCTGAATTTTAGTTACTATATGTGCTGGAAACCCTCTCTGGACCCTCCTATAGCCACTTTACACCTCTTCCTATCTGTTCCCTGCCCTGGGAGCCTGGCCTGTAGGGACTCAGGGTTGGGACTGTGGGGTCTCTACTTCTGACTGCGTTAGCTGGAGGGATACCCAGACCCCAACAGAGGCAGGGAAGCAAGAGGGGGGCTGTGGCCTGACTCCCCTGGCCTCTCCCTGGAGAGTGGTCTGTGCTGGTCGTGACTCTTTCTGCTTATTTCAAGATGGCCTCACTGTCTTCGTTAACTGGAGACTTCTGCTCCCTTGTCCCATCAGGTGAGTGACGGGCCTGCGCTTCTGCACCACGTCCTGGGATTCTACTGCATCTGAGCCCATCTTTGTCCTCATTCTCTTCTCGGGTGGCCCCATTATTACCATACCACTGGGATCCAACTATGGTGAGAGTTATGGTAGAGGCAGGGAACTTGCAGATGCTGTGTGCACCCTAGGGGGCTAACTACTGGCTATCAAAGGACAGAGACAGAAAAGGTGTCCCCAGGCAGGTGTAGTGACTGTGCATGGTGGTGAGCAGTCTGGCCTGCATATCCCTGATAGCTGACCTCAGGGGCCAGCCTGCTCCGGACACTCCCAGAAAGAGGGGTCAGCAGAGTGGGGAAAAATATCCAAAACTAAGCTTGTGTCAGGGACCAAGACAATGCTCCAGGTGGGAATTACACCTCCCAGGGTCTTTGTGGACAACTAGCAATAAAAACGTTGGCCAAACCCATTGCCAAAGGATGTCCTTTAACACCAGTCCCCAAGCCTCAGGCAGTCACTGTAGCCTAATTCTTCCTTCACTAAATTGGCATCATTACTTTGGCTATTGCTGGACTTATAATGTGCTCTCTTAGGCAAGCTGGTGAATTGCCAAGGTCAGGTCTTTGCAGACTAACTGGAGAACGAAGACAATGATGCAGACAATTCACATTGGAGCCTCGCTTTGCTTAAGTTCTGTAATTACCTGAAGAGCCTGGTTTTCAGAGTGTCTCCAATGGCACATTCAGACAAAAACAATTTTGTTTTCTGGATGATTGCCTCACTTCGTTGGCCGAGTGACTTTCGCCCCAGTGGAAAAGTGATATTCATCATGTTCTGGTCTGTGAGCCTGTGAAATCAATAAACAAGGCATTGCGATCTGGACTGGTAACAGCTCCAACTGTGCAGGGCAAAACCCCTGTGCATTCTCCCTCCATACTGCTCCCCTCCTGTTCTGCCCACCTGAAGCCAGGGGCCCTGCCTCTCCTTTGCTACATTTCTGGGATGATGGTCCCCACTGCAGAGGCAACTCTTCCACTGAATGAATGTAAATAGCACATGAGACTCTACTGCACACAGCTGACAAATTAAAACCTTGCGCTTAGTGTTGGTGGGAGGCTGCTGGCCACTTCTTGCAAACCAGTGGTGTGCCACTCCCTGGGCTCATTAGCAGGGTCAGGCATGTGGGCAGTTTATCCTCTCTGGGCTCAGTTTCCTCACCTGTGACACAGCAGTACCAATCCTGTCAGATTGTTGTGAGGACAGAAAGACTCGGGACCGGCCTGGCCTGCCTCAGGCTCACAATGGCTCTCGTTGGTGTGCAGAGCAGGTGCAGGCAGAGCAGGCTGCATCTCTGACAGACACAGGAAACTTGCGTAGACTGAGGGAGGGTGGAGAAGACATCCTGGAGGAGCTAGGAGATAGAGCAAGTAGGCTCATGTGGGGTGGGATGATCTGGGGAGGCAGGAGTGGTGGGTCCCAGAGATGGAAAGGTGACCTCTTCAAGTGTGACTGCCTCTCAGGTGCCATTTCTGATACCTGGAAATTTGCTATGTGTGATTCTGTGATCTGCCCAGGAGGCAGGGTGTCTGTCCTGGGCCCAGCTTCCAGGGCCTCTGCTCATAGCCCTGTGCTGCTTCTGCCTCCTGCCCCAGAGTGCCTCAGAGGAACTCAGAGGCTCTGTCTTCAGCCTTTGGGTTGGCAGTTTTGTCTGGTGGAGGGGTGTAAGGAGAGTAGGGCTTCAGATGTGCAGGAGTTTAGGTGGCTATAAGATCTTGTGGTGGTGGAAAGGCCTATGATCTAGAACCTGGGCCATGAGATATGGCCCACTAGGGAGAGCAGGACCCCAGAGAAGGCAATTTAGTGACATTAGAGAGGAGTCTGCAGGGAGAGGGGAAGGGCCTTTGAGTAAGGGCAGACACTGGACCAAGTTTAAGAGGAGAGTTGGCCCCAGGGAGAACAGGATACTGCTTTCCTGACAAGGAACAGACATCAGCTATGGAAAGGAAGGCATAGTAAAGACTGATGGTGATAGCTGGTATAAGCAAAGGTAGGTCTTTTTTTTTTTTTTAATTTTTACTGTAGGGAGTGTGCACTCACTGGAGAAAGAGACAGAGACAATGAGAGGGAATGTGAAAAGTTATCCCCCAGGGGGAATGGCTATGTTGTAATCCCTTCTCCTCCATTCCCCTCCTGGGATCCTGGGCATGCAAGCACACATGCCCGACGTGATTTTCAAGCCACTGGGTCCAGGACTTGAACTGAGATCATCCATTGGAAGTCCAGTGATGTAACCACTAAGCAATCTGCTGGCCCAGCAGCTCATTTTTTATGAACATAGCTTTTCCTACAACCC
>NW_006159894.1:2253494-2257968 GCF_000334495.1 Tupaia belangeri chinensis
AATATATTAAAATTCAGGCATTTTTTTCCCAATGCTTTGGGTGAACACCTTCCCACTAACAGTGCAGGAGAGTTCCCTTTTCACCCACAGCTCCCCAGCACTTACCATTCTTTATTGTTTTAATTTTAGCCATTCTGACTGGGGTTAGGTGGTATCTCACTGTGGTTTTGATTAGCATCTCCCTTATGATAAGGGATGTTCATTTTTTTCATATGCTTTTTGGCTGTTTATTTGTCTTCCTTGGAGAGTTGTCTGTTCAGCTCATTGGTCCATATTTTCATTGGAGTGGTAGTTTTTTGGGTATGTCCCCACTAATATGTGCTGAATATCTATCAGCACTAATACATTCTGCGTATCTGTACTCTATGATAGAAACAGAAAGACTGGAAGGTATAAATGCAAGGAGAACAACTGTGGGCACCAGACAGTGTGGGAGGAGGGCGGATGTCTGGGGACAGGAGGGAGGGAACCAAGGGGGTAAGAAGCAAAACATTTAGCAAACACAGAAGTGGGAAATTATGTTAATGATGAAGTGTTTGGCGATATCTTTGACTGGACCAGTATGCAGGGTACTCCTACTGGGGAGATTCATTTTGTATGCCACAAGGATTACAGTGATTAAATGTAAATAAAACAAGAAAAGGAAAGAAAGGATGGCTCGATGGCACCATAGTAACACGCTCTCCAGTGACGCTGGGTCTACGAGGAAGGACCCAGGTTCCGATCTCTGGTTAACCTGTATACACGAAGTTCATGTCCCTGATCCCTGCCGGCTGAGAGGGCTGCAGGGAGGGGGATCGTGAGTCTCTGACGAGGGTTTATGTCTTTCCCGTTCTCTCTGTCTCTCACTCTCATGAAAGAAATAAATGAACTTAAAAAAAAAAAACGTTGAAAACCGTAATTCAATATAACGCCATGCCATCTCTCGTCACCTTTTCCGCATGTCTGTTGTACCTCATCTAATTTTAAAAGTGAGGAGACATCTCAAATAGTTACTGCGGTGAGCTTCGCAGAGCCCAAGCATTTACAGAGAGTGTTATCCCAAAGGAGAAACCCGGCTCAGACACAGTGTCTGAGGCCATGGGAAAGGAAGGCTGAGAGGGCCCCTTTCACGGATAATAAGGTGGAGAAATGCTTTGACCAGGAGTCTAGCCACTGTGGGTTGGGAGAACTCTCAGAGAGTCTAATTTATCAGCTTGGAGGTTTAAATTTAGAGGTAGTCAGTATTCAGTATTTTCTAAGACAAGCAGACTAAATGTAGATTCATGGCCAGGATTGTTGGGAAGGGTGTAGCTTGCCATCGGCGTGTGGTCAGAGTGTCCCTGGAAACCCTACTTCCAAAGACAAGAGTCAGTGTAAAGGCCTCACTTCCCTCATGTCACATGGTATAGGTACAAGAGAAGACAGAATAAAAAAATTCTTAAATAAAAATTATTCCTTTGGGGAATGAAAACAGATTGTATAAGGGTAATATGCCTGAGTGATTTATCAGGACTTGACATGAAGGTGGTTAGTCTTGGTGCTATCATTTCTATAGACTTTCTCTTTTTTTGAAGAGGTGTTTGCTACAGGGCTCCCCAGAAAGACAGAGAGAGATAGAGAGACGGAAAGTGAGAAATCACCCCCCGGGGGGGATGGCCACGCCACAATCCCTTCTCTTCCACTCTCCTCTCAGGATCTTGGGCATGCACGCACACGTGCCCGGCATGAGTTAAGTCCTTAGGTCCGGGACTCGAACTGCAGTTGACTATATGGGAGTCCAGCTGCATAGTCATTATGCCAACTGCTGATCCCATTTCTATAGACTTTCACCAAAACTTTGTTGATGATGGCTATTCAATCATACTTTCTGAGAAATTGGTGAGGCTGTGAAATCAAGAAGAGGGAGTTGGTGTAGGGGCAACAGACCCTATGAATGTGCCCCCAGAGCTGTGTGACATGTGACCCAGAAAGAGTGAAATCTCCAGGACCGCCGAAACCGCAGAATTCTTTGGTCCTTTATGATCAGGTCAATGGAGAGAGAAGTCAGGGTTTGTAAGTAACGTGCAGTGACTGGTCTCGAGTAGCACTCGCAACAGTTTTAACAGTCACGGTTCTTTAGCCAGGACTTCCTCTCTGCCAGACCCCACGTCTTGTCGTCAGTGATGCTGGCCTTACGAGAGGCCTGTGAATTACGTATCAACACTCTGCTTCGTGGCTGAGGAACTGAGGCCTGGATCTGTGATCTAACGGGAGTGCCTCGGCCTACAGGGTGCTTTAACAAAGTCTCCCAGACTATGATTTTCTTATAGTCCTGGAAGCCAGAAGTCCAAGATCAAGGCGTCAGCAGGGTTGGTTTCTCCTGAGGCCTGGCTCCGTGATTGGCAGAAAGCATCTTTCACTGGTGTTTTCACATGTCTTTCCTATGAGTGTGCATTCCCGCTGTCTCTGTGTGTGTCCAAACTTCCGTTTGTTTTTTTTTTTTTTTTTTAAGAGGGATTTTTGCTATAGGGCACATGCACTCCCCAGGGAGACAGAAAGCAAAGCAAAGCAAGAAAAGAAGCCTGGGGTCTGAGATTCGAACTGCAGTTGGTCACGTGGGAGTCCAGCACCTTAACCACCACACCACCTGCTGATCCCAACAGACCTCTTTTCTGATCAGCCTTCCTTTTATAATCCATATCCTATCATTAATAAATTCCTTTCTGTCCTTTAAAAAAGAGATTCTCTTAAATTTTAAAATAATATTTAAAAGAAATACATAATTTATCTATTCGGCATTTTTTAGCACCTTGGCTGATGTAGATTTGAAAAATAATGAATGTAGATATTCATAATAATGTAATCTCTAGAGATGAAGAGGAATCAGCCATTCTCCTCTCGGGATCTTGGGCACGCATGCACACGCGCCCGGCATGAGTTTTAAGCCACCGGGTCCGGGACACGAACCGTGGTCGACTACATGGGAGTCCAGCGACATAGCCATTACGCTAACTGCTGGTTCCCCCTCCAAATTTCATTTTAAAGGACACTAGTCATGGGCTGGGTGGTGTTGTGATGGTAATGCAGCTGTACTCACGTGGGAGTCCTGGGTTTGTGTCCTGGGACTTATACGTGCTGGATGCATGCACATGGCTGAGGTAGGGGATGGATTATGGCATGAAGACTCTGTTGGGGGTGCCATCTCACTCTCAGTGTCTTTCTCTCTCTCAAGGAATAAATACACTCTTAAAAAGGAACACCAGTCAGATTGGATTAAGGCCACCCTAATGACCTGATTTAACTTAATCACCTCATTAAAGACCCTGTGTCCAAATACAGCCACATTCTGAGGTACTGGGGCTTCAACATATGACTTGAGTGGGGTGTGGTAGGGTGGAGTGGGACAACTCAGCCCATAATAGACAGCAAGTCGGGTGAACATCAAGTCTTGTTAGATCCCCTGTCAGGGGCAGGGAAGTGCATTTTCAGAATGCCAGACCCAGGGCTGCGTGGGAGGTTGGGTGAGACACCCACAATAAACTATGAGGGCCATCTGCTCTCTCCTGCCTTCCTATACTCCCACCTTCTATCCCCAAATAAGTTGTTCCTGTAGGTCAAAAGTATGAGTGGCTCTATTATTTCTTCACCCTTGGAATTAAAATATAGAGTTATAATAAGAGCTGGGCACCACCCATCCCACCCGGGGGCAAAATCGTAGCTGCCGGGAAGCTGCTCCAAGCATATCTTCCCAGAGCGCATAGTTGAGGCGGAATGTGCGGAAAAGGGCTGAGGTTACTTGAATTCTTCTCCAGACTGAGATCTATGCAACTCTATGCCCTCAAAGCCCTTTCTCTGCATTCAATTTGTAGCAAAGTAAACCATTTGTAGCAAGTAAACAGGGTATCCATTATGGCACTGCTCTGTGGACTGGGTTTCAAAAGGCCTTTTGTTCTAAAAGTGATATTTTAAAATTCTTCATTAGCTATAAAAAGTTACCTTATAAACTCACCAGACACATAAACACCTCTCATTACAAAAAGAAACATCTCACAAAAATTATGAATGACAAGAAATGGTCATTTCATATGCAGCCCAGGCTTTTAGTCTGGTCAAGTCATTGGGTTTATGGACACCTTTTAGATGTCAGGTCCTGTATGAGGCATGGAGAGACGTTGTAGGTGAGGGAAATTAGCCTCGAGGTGTGATGGCGCTTAGGAGCTCGTGGGGGAAAGGAGAAAGGGTGATGAGCAAAGTGAGAATGTAGTCCCAGTGGGTTGTAGGATTCTGGGGCATACATCATTGCTTGGGAAAAACGGAAAGGAAGCAAGGCCTTTGCCTGCCCAGTTCAGGGTGCGGGAGTGAAAGTAAAACTCAGCTCGTTTTATCTACACCACAGTGTGAGTGATGGCCCAGCAGGGAAGTAAAACCCAAGATAAAGCTAGGCCAAGCACAGAAAAAAGACTGAAGTGAGGGAGCTGGGGTGAGGGAACAGGGAATGCCTTACGGAGGAGTG
>NW_006159894.1:2258728-2271325 GCF_000334495.1 Tupaia belangeri chinensis
GGGTTTCCAAATTTTCTTTTTTTTTTTTTTTTTTTTTTTTTTTTTAAGAGGGATTTTTGCTATAGGGCACATGCACTCCCCAGGGAGACAGAAAGCAAGAACTCACCCCCCGATCCCACCCCACCCCAGGGAGGGTGGCCACGCCACAATCCCTTCTCCTCCATTCTCCTCTCGGGATCTTGGGCACACGTGCAAACTTGTAGGAGTTTCAAGCCACCAAGTCTGGGGCTTGAACTGCAGTCGACTATGTGAGAGTCCAGCAATGTAGCCATTAAGCCATCTGCTGGTCCCTCCACATTTCATTTATTTTTTTTTTTTTGGAGAGATTTTCACTGTAGGGCGCGTGCGCTCGCCAGACAGACAGAAAGAGACAGAGAGACAGAAAGCGAGCAATCACCCCCCAGGGGGGATGGTCACGCCGCAATCCCTTCTCCTCCATTCTCCTCTCGGGATCTTGGGCACGCATGCACACGCGCCCGGCATGAGTTTTAAGCCACCGGGTCCGGGACACGAACCGTGGCCGACTACATGGGAGTCCAGCGACATAGCCATTACGCTAACTGCTGGTTCCCCCTCCAAATTTCATTTTAAAGGACACTAGTCATGGGCTGGGTGGTGTTGTGATGGTAATGCAGCTGTACTCACGTGGGAGTCCTGGGTTTGTGTCCTGGGACTTATACGTGCTGGATGCATGCACATGGCTGAGGTAGGGGATGGATTATGGCATGAAGACTCTGTTGGGGGTGCCATCTCACTCTCAGTGTCTTTCTCTCTCTCAAGGAATAAATACACTCTTAAAAAGGAACACCAGTCAGATTGGATTAAGGCCACCCTAATGACCTGATTTAACTTAATCACCTCATTAAAGACCCTGTGTCCAAATGCAGCCACATTCTGAGGTACTGGGGCTTCAACATATGACTTGAGTGGGGTGTGGTAGGGTGGAGTGGGACAACTCAGCCCATAATAGACAGCAAGTCGGGTGAACATCAAGTCTTGTTAGATCCCCTGTCAGGGGCAGGGAAGTGCATTTTCAGAATGCCAGACCCAGGGCTGCGTGGGAGGTTGGGTGAGACACCCACAATAAACTATGAGGGCCATCTGCTCTCTCCTGCCTTCCTATACTCCCACCTTCTATCCCCAAATAAGTTGTTCCTGTAGGTCAAAAGTATGAGTGGCTCTATTATTTCTTCACCCTTGGAATTAAAATATAGAGTTATAATAAGAGCTGGGCACCACCCATCCCACCCGGGGGCAAAATCGTAGCTGCCGGGAAGCTGCTCCAAGCATATCTTCCCAGAGCGCATAGTTGAGGCGGAATGTGCGGAAAAGGGCTGAGGTTACTTGAATTCTTCTCCAGACTGAGATCTATGCAACTCTATGCCCTCAAAGCCCTTTCTCTGCATTCAATTTGTAGCAAAGTAAACCATTTGTAGCAAGTAAACAGGGTATCCATTATGGCACTGCTCTGTGGACTGGGTTTCAAAAGGCCTTTTGTTCTAAAAGTGATATTTTAAAATTCTTCATTAGCTATAAAAAGTTACCTTATAAACTCACCAGACACATAAACACCTCTCATTACAAAAAGAAACATCTCACAAAAATTATGAATGACAAGAAATGGTCATTTCATATGCAGCCCAGGCTTTTAGTCTGGTCAAGTCATTGGGTTTATGGACACCTTTTAGATGTCAGGTCCTGTATGAGGCATGGAGAGACGTTGTAGGTGAGGGAAATTAGCCTCGAGGTGTGATGGCGCTTAGGAGCTCGTGGGGGAAAGGAGAAAGGGTGATGAGCAAAGTGAGAATGTAGTCCCAGTGGGTTGTAGGATTCTGGGGCATACATCATTGCTTGGGAAAAACGGAAAGGAAGCAAGGCCTTTGCCTGCCCAGTTCAGGGTGCGGGAGTGAAAGTAAAACTCAGCTCGTTTTATCTACACCACAGTGTGAGTGATGGCCCAGCAGGGAAGTAAAACCCAAGATAAAGCTAGGCCAAGCACAGAAAAAAGACTGAAGTGAGGGAGCTGGGGTGAGGGAACAGGGAATGCCTTACGGAGGAGTGGAGGAGTTAGGACATACACGAGGGTTCAGGAGTTTGGACGGGGCAGACTGTCCTCCTAGAGGCTTCCCTCGAGATGTGGGTGGAGCTCTAGGCACATGCCAGTTACTTCTCAGGAGCTCAGAAGCTACTGCAGACCTGCTGCCCAGGGACTAGTCAAGACTGAAGGGATGTTAAAGTCACCTACATAACGCCCCTCGTTGACACAGATGAGGACACTAAGGCCGAGAGAAGTAGGCCACATCACAGGCCCCACAAGCATACCAGGATACATCATCATGACTGTGGTCACCTGTCCAAGCCAATTCCTCTGTTTCCACAGTGAGAATGGTAACCCTTTATCTGAGAGCATTTACTCCTGTTATGATTAAAGTACATTAGTATTTGACCAGTATTCAGCGAAGTTTTTTTTTTTTTTTTTTGATTGTTTTCTTTTTGTCAAATCCTTTCCAAGGAATATATTTCAGTGGGGGAGAAGGGAAGACCCAAAGCTGTTCTTAGGATGTATGTATGTGCATGCACATGCACATGTGCACATGGTAGGCCAGTAGGAAGATGGGCAAAAGGCAGGGTGAAGGTGGAGAAGAGCCATAGACAAGTTTGCACATAACACAATATTGCCTCCATCTGGCCTGGCTTGGTCTAAGTGACTCTGATATTATCCAGAATACTCAAGATGCTGACCAAAGTCTTCTCCAGATGCTCAGAAGTTATACTTCCAAGCATAATCCTTGGCTCTCTGAGAACCACAAGTAATTGATGACACCCCCTGCCTTCCCCACATCCTATTCTTTCCAGCTCCTGGACAGATAGATTTGCTTGTTTTGTAGACTCATTCATTCCAGGTTTTGCAGTCATCTCAGACTGGACAAACACAGCATGGTCACATTCATCCGTGTCACCTGGTCCTCATTAGCGCCATCAGAGGAGACCGGTGCCTGGCTTTGTGGTCTGCTGTCCCTCCTCCACGTGGGCTTGAACACTCAGCAGCCTGTTGTTGTTTGCATGAAAGCCTTGGAGGATTCTGCCAGGCTCAGCTCAACATTTTCCACATGACTGATGGCATTCAAAGCTTTGCAATCCCAATAGGCAAATTTCTTGACTGGCTTTGTTTCTCATCGGTTCAGGTGGAATAATATGGTCATTTCTGCCAGAAATGTCAGTGTGTGGTTGAGAAGTTGGTGTTTTTCCATAGGAGGTAGGGAAGCAGATAGGGGCCTGGGTGCCCAGTGCCCACAGTCAGAAAGGCTCTTCTGGTATTTCCTTCTTAGTGAGACAGAGATGGCATGCCATAGGGGTAGGGCAGCCCAAGAAAAGGAGTCTTGTTGGGGGTCCTGGAATGCCTGTTGTTATTGTGAAGCCCAGGCATGCTCCTAAGGCCACTGGGGGGAGGGGGAGGGAGGGGACTGGGACTGGCCTGGGCGGGGATAGGGGTGCTCTGGGGCTCATCTTTCATTTCATTTCTGCAGCTGTGAGAATGGCTTAGCTTCTGCCAAAACCTTTTGTCCCATTTTTTTCTCCTGCTTCATTGGGACATTTCCGGAACCAAAATATATTCAACTAGTCTTCAGCATCAGGAAGTAATTGGATATCCAAATGCTAGTCCTTCCATTGTTGGATGACCAGAACCAGCTGAAACACCCAATTTTCTAAGCCATTCTGCTCTGGTCATTTCCCTAATGATCTCTTTCAGTCCTAATGTCTTCTCCTCTCATTATTACTGAGGCGCTCGGAGCCTGTGTGCATTCTAAGAATTCTCATGATAAATTCCCTTCCTTATACACCGGGGTCCTTGGACAAAATTGCTTTCTCTCAGGGTGTTTTGTCCCACTGTACTTTGACATGGATTCAATAAGATTCTGCATCTTACTGAAGACAGTCTATTGTTGTAATTCCTATTTTGAAATGCACACATTGCTGAGCTCCTGGAACTGAGCCTGAAGATAAACATGGATACACAAGGGCCTTGAAATCCACACTGGGCAGCTTGCTGATCCTTGCAGGCACGTTTGGTCAGTGCCAGACTAAACAGAAAGCTGGCACTCACTGCCCCAAGGCAGCCCTCTGGGGCTTTTATCAATTGGGCAGGATGCAAATCCTTGAAGACACTCTCCATAGAAAGCCTATTTCTTTATGTGCTTTGGCTCAGACCTTGGTCAGTGCTGGCAGTCTGGCCTTGGGCTGCCCTGCAGTGACATTTCCTCATTTGGGCCTCTGGGGTCTTTGCTCCAACTCAGCTGCATGTCCTGGGGGGGTGGGGGTGGGGGAGGCAGGAAAGGGGAGTGACCCATGGTCTTGTTTCTCAGCCTCTGGAATGGGGAAGAAGTTTCACTGTTAGGAAGAGTCCCAATCCATAGACCTTGATCAGTTTCTGACCAGATAGGTAGAGGGGAATTCAGGGAGGTGGGCTTTGGAATGCAAGGAAGCAGGCAGTATGATTTTACATGCTACTAAATGTGTCAATCAGTCAATGAGCACCTGGGAGATTGTACCCTTCCACCCGGACAGTGGCCTCAGACAAGCAAATGCATTAGTTCATTAGTTCTCAGTTACACAACATGATTGCAAACCCTACTGCGTCCACTATGGTGGCAGTCCAGCCTCTACTGAATATCGTTTGCAACCCTCTTGAGTTGTCCTGTGGCACTAATGACCAGTGGCAGGGCGGCAGCCCTCCGCAGCTTCTGGCAGAGACTGCCTCCCTATTCTTATCTGCCAGTTTTCCTGCTGGCTTTTCTTAAAGCTTTCCACGTCCCCATCTTTTGGCCCTTTCCTAGAAAAACACCAAAGAAGAAGAGGAAAAACCTCCTATTCAAGGTATTTTGATTCTTTTTAGTCCTTAAGGAGCCCTTGCTCCACCTGCTGACACTGCTTCAAGGCAGCCTGTCTTTGGGGCCTGTTTTCCATTGTCTACGGAAAGCAAGCCCACGGTGTGGATTGGCATTCAGATACAGGACATGCTATTCAGAATAGGAGCGCTCACTGACAGTGAGATGACAGAGACAGCATGTGCAGACTGGTTTAAGAAGGGAAGAGACCTGGGCTGGCTACAGGGAGGCCAAGTGACCCATCCTGTCTCTGAAGAACTTCAGTTGGGCCACAGGAAATGCCATCCTGGGGTCTTCATGGAAACCACAGCCTGACGTGCCAGACCAACCGCCAAATGAGTGGACACTCATCAGACCCCTGACCTGGCAGTCTCAGGTAGGCTGGTGGAGGAAATGTTTCTTTTCCTATCTTGTAACTTCCTCCCTGAGAATCAGTGAAAAACAAAATGAGCAAAGGCCCAGAGTCTTGACCAGTGGAGGACCCTCCTCTCCTTGAGGGCAGGTAGCACACCTTACTCACCTCTGCATCTTGATACCAAGTACAGTTCCAGATTAAAGTCAAGGCACAGGGAGGGATTGCTGGTCTGAGGGCTCAAGCTGGCCCAAGTGTGAGAGGAAGAGCCACACTGTAATCCCTTCTCCTCTATTCCCCTCTTGGGATTTTGGGCACATACACACATGTGCCTGACGGATGTGGGACTCGAACCGTGATCGACTATGTGGGAGTCCATCAATGTAACCATTACCCATGTACTGTTCCCAAAATTAAAAATATTTTTAAAAATTCATTTTCTTTTAGTTCCAGGAAGCCCTTTACCCCGACTCTAATTGCATTCTCTTGAGCATTCTCAGCACTTGTTTGCAAATCTCTTTCATCAGTTATGTTCCAAAGAGGCTGCCTGGACTGGAGGCTTGGTCTTCCTCTCCCTTATCACAGAGACCCTTAAATGCCATGTTTTTGCAGCTCTCCAGCAGACAGATCAGGAGGCAAACACTCATCAAGCAGTGGCAAAACCAGCAGTCAGGAAAAGACCCAGAAGTTTCTGCTTTTCAGAGCAAGTAATAAACCAACTGGTCAATCACTCCTCTGCAGATCTGAGCAGAGAACCTTCTTCTCTTCAGCTCTTCCTGGGATCAAGGTCTAAATATTGAAGAAGATGGAAGGATGGACATTATGAGCAAAAGTGGGAGAAATCGTGTCAAAGAGGAGGGGAATATACCTTCTTACCAGCCTGGAGGACTGGTAGAGAGGGGTTATAAAACAGGCCTTGTACATATATTGGTTTGCAGGCAAAAAATTGAGGAATTTATGGTCAGTGATGGAAATAGCCTTGGGGTGGCCATTTGAATATTTCCTCTAATTCAGAGAGAGTCACTGAGGAATTGCCTTCAGCCTCCAAAGACTTTAGTCTCTCGTGGTCAGTTCAGGCATTTGATGGCTTGAGCATCTTCTCTTGGTCTACAGTTGGATGCTGTAAGGAGTGAATGAGAAGCGGAAGCCAACACGCCATCCTGACATGCTTCCCTACCGGGTAAAGACTTGTTTAATTATCACCTCCAGATTCTCCCTCATCTGAGCCACCAGGATGCAATCACTCTGCTTGGTGCCTTGTTGAGACTCTTCGAGGATGCTACTGCTGCCCTGAGGGTAGCTTTTCCCTGCATACATGGTGGTGCAGCATGGCTTGGCATGAAGGCCCCAAGGCTTTAGCTTTCCTGGATCCTGCCTGTGGTGGAAGTAAGACTTGGGAGGAGCCAAAGGACAGCTGGGGTTGGGACTCTGTGAGAAAGTCTCACAAAAACTCATAACCAAACCTCTAAGGGGTGCCAGTCACTGGGAGCAGATGGCCTTTGACACAGGCAAGAGAAAAAAAGACTAACCCCATAACCACAGTTGTTTTTCCTAGAAAGACTTAGCATAGCTGGGAAGACTGCTTATCTTTTAGGATCAAAGTCATAAAGTAGATCAGGCTAAAAATTACTGTCTCCAGCATACTAAGGCTTACCCAGACAAAGACATGGCCCAGAAGTTCGGAGGAGCAAAAGTTGCCACACCAGGGATGCAGAGACATCAATCTGCTGTGAGGTTATAAAATCACCAGCACCCTGTACTTTCAGAGGTTGCAGTCACCTTTGGGCCAGGGAAGAAAAATCTTAGGGACTTAGAATTTCTGTTTGTACCTACTGCTGAGTAAAGCAAGCCAGGATGTGAAAGAAAGATATTGTATGTATCTGCTTATGGTAGAGATCAAAATATTGGAGGGCATAAAAGCAGTGAAGATAGTTATGGATGCTGAAGACAATGTGGAACAGAGCAGGAGAAGGGAAGAGTATAGAGAAGGACCGCAAGAGAACAAATAGAGAGGCATGGCATTAGTGGGACACAGACATGGTTTATTACCTGTTGATGAGGACATGTATAGTATTCTCAACTGGACTGATCCAAGAAATATTTCATGTTGAGTAAATTCTTTTTACAAGCCAAATGATATGTAGTGATTGTACATTTAAAAAATAACAATAATAATAATAATAATCTGAAAAAAGGATGAAAAGCTATTTAATGATGATGATGATGGGGATAGTAATGTCTTTGTCTTGACTGATACGCATGATATTCCTGCTAGAAAAAGAAATGTAATACACCCTGAAGATATATGTGATTCAATGTAATATAAGAAAGATTATGATAATAATAAATAAAATTAAATAAAAAAAGAACTTGTGTTTGTTTTATTTTTTGTTTTTCCTAGAAATACTTAGCATAGCTGGGAAGACTGCTTATCTTTTAGGATCAAAGTTATAAAGTAAATCAGGCTAAAATTAATGTTTTCCCTTCTAACCAGTAGTCGAGACACAGAAAGAAGACAAGTAAGTATTAGACAAGGTAAAGAAACTTTTATTCCTGCATGCCCAGGTTGTACTATGAGTTCAAATTTGCTATCCTGCTCTACAAACACACACATATACTTTCATGTCCTTTTTACTCTTTTCCTAGCCCAATTGGCTAGAAAATGATCTAAAAGTTATAAGGGAAACAGCAAAAAGATAAACAACCCAACAAGAAAATGAGCAAAAGACATAAATAGAAAATTCTCCAACGAAAATATACCAACAGCCAGCAAGTGTATGAAAAGATGCTCCATGTCATTAGTCATTAAGAAAATATGAATCAAAACCACAATGAGATGTACAGTGAATGAATGTAAATAAATTTAAATTAAAAAAAGAAAAAAACAACAACAAAACACAATGAGATGCCACTTCATACTACTGGGATGATCACTTTTTTTCTTTTAGGGCAAAATAATAAGTGTTGGCCAAGATGGGGAACATTAGAACATGTAGTGCTGGCAGGAATGTGAAATGAGAGAGGTTGGTGGTTTCTCCATAAGTTAAACATAGAATCACCATGTGGCTCAACAATTCTCCTCCTAGGTATGTATATATCTGAGAAATTAAAAACAGGTTTTCAACCAAAAACTTGCACACATATGTTCATAGTACCTTTGTTCACAATAGCCCAAGGTGGGAAGAACTCAACTGTTCATCAACAGGCAAATAAATAACCAAGTGTGGTAAGTCCTATCCATACAATGGAATGTTATTTAGCTACAAAAAGGAGTGAAGTGCCTATATATATTACAACATGGATGAACCTTGAAACCAGATGCAAAAGATCATGTATTGTGCAATTCTATTTTTATGAACTATCTAGAATAGGGGCCAGCTCCACACAGCACAGCAGTAATGCACTGCTCAAGAGAAGCCTGATCCCACAAAGGGATCATGGTTCCAATCCCGTCTGAAACATGCCAGGCATATGCCTGAGAGCCTATGACCCTATAGGCTAGAGGAAAGGAGGAAGAGGATCATGGCATCACCAGACCCCACGGAGGGTGCTTATCTCTCTCATTTATATGCACACACACTATCACAAATAAAGAAAAAATTAGAACTATCTAGAGTAGAAAAATCCACAGACACAAGAAAAGATTAGTTGGGGGGGTGGGGACTTGAGGGAAGGGAAGCATGGGAAGTGACTGCTTAATGTGTAGTGTCCATTTCGGGTGATAGAAACATTCTGGGACTAGATAGTGGGATGGTTGTGCAAAATTGTGAAGATGCTTTTGCTGTGAAGTATGCATTTTGAAACACCACATTTTATGTTGTTTGTTATTACTATCTATTTAAAAAGACTCATAGGTGAAGTGGTATAGCTGAAATACTACCTCATACTTAAGAGATTCTATATTCGTTAGGTGTTCACTAATGCTAAACATTTTGTGGGGACTCTTTCTTTTGATCCTTATGGGAATCCTAAGAGGTGATATTACTTTCATTTTGCAGGTGAGAAAACAGAATTAAAGAGAGCTAAAGTGCTAGCCCACTCCCAGGGCACCTGACTCAGGCACCCGAGGACTTTGCCCTCACACCATACAGTGAGAGTGGGCGGGGGTCGGCTGACATCTCCCTCTTTCTTGAGACACAGCATTGACTCAGGATGGCACAGGCTGCTCCTCCCCAGCTTGGGCTGACAAGTTGGAGGCACTAATGGAATTGCTTCCAGCTAGCATCTCTAACGAATGGAAAACTAGGGGTGACAAAGGGACTCCAGAAGGAGATGCCCTCCTTCCTTGGAAGGAAGCCCAGGGTCACGAGGACAATCATCCATGAAGCTGGACATAGTTCGTATGACCTGAAGCCTGCGGGGCCTTCTCTGTGGAGAAGTGAGGTTCCGATAACAACAGCATGAAGTCAGTTCTGCTGAGAGACTGGCATAGAGACACAGGGCAGGGTGCTGTTGTAGAGGGGGCAGCTGACTCCCAGAACTGACTTGAGGGTGGCTACTGGCTCTGTCTTGCTGGTAGCAGACCTGTGGCAAAATTCCAAATGAAAAACAATCTTCAAGTGCAGGCTGGGATGAGCAGAAAGGGTGTGTCCCTGGCACTGGCTATCCCATCCCTGGCCACTGTGCTCAAGTCTCCAGGGAAATCCTGTCCAGTGACTCCTCCCTGGGATTATTAGATGGCGTGCTCTCTGGCCAGCAGCCATGACCACTTTTTATTGGGCAATAATCGGAATCAAAATGACATCTTGGACTACACAGTGACATGGTGGTTAAGGTGACTGGATCCCACATAGCCTACTATAAGGTTCAAGTCCCAAATCAGTAGCTTGAAAAACATGCTAGGTGCAGGTGTATGTGTGCCCAGAATCCCAACAGGAGAATAGAGAAGTAATTGCAGCATGGTAGTCCCCCCTTGGTGGTGCTGTTTTATTTTCCCTTTCTCTCTCTCTCTTTCTCTCTCTTGTGTGTGTTCTCTCTGGCCTTATAGCAAATATTAAAAAAAAAAAATTAACTAACCCTGGAGTAGGGCATTGCTTCACTCTCCTTTTTTGCAGAAACTTTCTGATCATAGTCTAGCTTTGGCCTCTAAAGAGTTATTAAATGGGGGCCAACAAGTGGCATAGTGGTTAAGGCACTGGACTCCCACATAGCCATCTGTAGTTCAAGTCCTGGATCCATCTGTGGCTTGAAAATCATGCTGGGTGTGCTTGCATGTATGCCCAAACTACCAAGAGAATGGAAGAGAGGGTATTGAGGTATGGTCATTTCCCCTGGGGAGTGATTTTTCATTTTGTCTCTCTCTGTCTCTCTGGCAAGTGCATGCACCATATGGCAAAAAAATCTCTCTCCCCCAAAAGTTACTAAAATGGAATGGGAAATTCTGTCCAGTCGTCAAGCCTACTCCTTTCCATTTGTTATGGCTTCCTGGGGTACAGTGTTGAGAAGAATGCTGAGTCTGCTCAGAACAAAAGATGGTCACGATTAACTAGTGATGTCTGCTGTGGGTAAATAACAGAAGCACTGCAGTGATGGTGGAACATTCCTCTATGCAGGCAGTGAACGCTGTTAAAATGTTCTGTGCTCACAGGTGTTCATGGGAAGAGTTAGGATGACATTCCTGCCTTGGAAAATCTCCGGTGCTGATGAGCACTTCCTTTCATCCAGAAAGTAAAATTACTCTCAGAAAGACTCCTTTATTCTCCACTATCTTGTGCTCTTAAGAAGAGCAGCAGGTCAAAGGCTATTTCCTCCTCTCTCCCCAAGGAGCTGACTGATCGTTGGCGGGGGCCTCTTTCTCCGAGGCTTTTGTTGGCCTGGGGTGACTGCAGCCACACAGTTGGTTTCTTGTCATGGAAAGCTGAAGCCCGCTTGGAGCCCAAGCTAAATACCGGCTGCTGCGGAACATCCAGTTTTGTTTCTTTTTCATGGCCCCCTGGTGAATTGAAACCCAGAAGCCAGCAGCCCACCTGCCAATTATTACAGTTAATTCTGTGCCGGCTTGACTCAGGCACCAAGACAGAGAGTTCTGTGTGCTGCTGGAGGTGCAGGGGGGCTGCGGCCGCGGGCTGTGAGTGCCCTCTGTGTGTGCCCGGCTGGTCCCACAGCCACGGCGCCCGCCCTTACACTGGCTTTTGGCACCCCAGTGTGACTTCAGCGGGGCCTCTTTCTCCTTAAGTCTGGATCTGAGACCAGAGATTTCAACGGTTAGGAACTTTCCTTCCTCCTGCTACGTGCCACAGCCGACAGCTCTCCCCTTAAGTACTCAGAGACAAACACTGTTTTCATTCTTCCCAAAAGAAAAAGAGAAAACAAATCTCAGCTTAAATCTGTGGGGTGTTTCTCTTGCCTTTTCTCCTTTGACTCAATTGCCCTGCAGGGTCCCCTTGACTGGGGTAGAGAAAAGTCACCCATTGCTCCCTGGAAGCCCCCTTCGAAGTGGGCCATCCTTGAGTTCAAGCTTGGTCTCCTCTCAGGGTGCCATCAACTCGGGTTGTTCGCATTCTCTCTCAACCCACTTTGGTTTAGGTCATTCATCACTTCATTCACTCCCAGGCACTGGAAAGACCCAAGACAGATTTCTTTCCTTCCACGAGTCCAGATAGGAAAGTAGACAGTAAACAAACCGCTGGGAGCCAGAGGAGGGTGCGCAGGCAGCCTGGCGGGACGCTGGGGTCAAACCTCTGCCCTCGGCAGGGAGGTGAGTGCACACTCCCCCTGGACCAGCACCTGGCGTGTGGGATGAACTATTGCAGAAGGGGGCTTCGTCTAGACAGCGGGATGAGCTGTCTGGAAGTAGTCTCTAAGGCGGTGGCATTTAAGTGGAGACCTGAATGGAGCAGGATGAGGCAGAGAGTGGATATGGGGTGGGAGGGCAACAGGTTCAGGAGAAGAAACCGGACGAAGGCCCCAAGACACAGGGCTCCTCCTAATGGCTGAGACGTCTGAGGAACATGGAGCACAGAGAGGTGGGAGAGGTCTGGTGGGGGATGCTGTGGGCACCAGTGATCACGCCTGGCCTCAGAAACCATGCAGGCATGTTGGCCTCCTTCTTAAGGATGTAGAGAGTTGATGGGATGATTTAAGCATCCCCAGTTTTGCGTATGACACCTCTGCTCCTGCTCATACCCTGTGGCCCAAACACCTGGCTCCTGGGAGTTTTCTTTTGATGACTTGGAAAAGTGAGCCATTTAACCATGTGACTGCTCATCTTGGCTACTATGCCACAGCCAAGGCTGGGTTAAGATGGTGGGACACAGTCCCAGACTCCAAGGTCATGATGACTATTAGCAGAGTAGTAAGAGCTAGAGATGAGTGAAGACAGAGCAATGACTTCTTCCAGGCGGGAGGTGGGGGGTGGGG
>NW_006159894.1:2272233-2284073 GCF_000334495.1 Tupaia belangeri chinensis
GGAGGAAATGCCACTGGAGCTGCATGTCGAAGACGAGTCTCTTGGAGGAAGGCCATCCCAGTCACGAGGCCAGAGGCCAGAGGTGTGAAGGGCATGGGAGTTCAGGACCAGGGTTCAGAGGGAATGTTTTCTTGGGATGTACATCTCCTGACCCTAGAACACTTGAGCCTCGTTATTGACCCAGACAGTGGGTGGCTGATTAGAATCATGTGTTGGAACAAGTCTTCTCCTAGCGGTGTGGGGGTGTGGTGATGGCTGGGGGTGGGGGGCTCATTCCAAACTTCCAAACTAAGAAGGGAGTTGACCGGCTTGGACCCTTTACTGCCCCCAGCTGGGAGGGGGCGAGGCCAGACTCCTTGGATGAGGAGCTCACCCTCGGTGACTGACTGCAAAGACAGGGTACCAATTTGTGACTTCTCCCAGCTCCTCCATCTTCTGAGATGTGCCTATCCTGGGAGATTCCTGGACCAGAAACTAGGCTAGTCTTCGAAAAGCTTCCTGCTTGCCTAGGGTCCTAGAGGATCCTGTGCTCTGCTCTTTCTTTGGTCTCAGCTGCAGCAAAGGTCTCCTCACAGGGGCCCCACTCCCAGTAGCTACCTTAATCACATGGTACAAGTGTCTATTTTAGTTACATAAACAAAGTTGTCTACATTTGGATTCCGGGGCTGGCTGCAAGAATTTGTAAACAGCATGGTGTACGCATTTCACAGAAATCTGCCAGGGCATGCTCCCTTTCCCACCGCCTGTCGTCCAGTTTTCCCTTTTATAGAGAGTCTGGCTAGGACAGAGAGACAGAACTTATTTGGGAATGGAGGACAATCTCTCAGGCAAATTCCTCCCCCCCACCCCCAGTCACCACCATCTCTTCTTTTTCAGTTTTGAAGTCTAATGCATAATTAAGGTTGCTTCTTGAGGAATACTTTCCTCCTAAATGCTAGCTTCTTATAAATATAGATATACACCTCATGGAAAACAAATTTGGGGAGATTTTGCTCCCAGGAGGAGAGTGAGGAATTTTGAAGTCTGAGGAAGATTTTAAAAACTGTTGGACACTGCTGTTCCTGTCTGAGCCAAGACCCTGTGGGGCATCATGGTGTTCCATGGCGTCCCCCTTGCTAGTTCCTCCCAGGAGCTTTCTTGAGTTTCAAGAAGGGGCTTGGAACTTTCTGGAATGATGGCAGTGGTGGCCCTGAGGCAAAGAGGGGCATTCACTTTTTTTTTCATTTATAATGATTACTGAAGGATCTACTTAGATGAGATGCAGTGTTCAGCACTGTGGGCCTTAAAAGATGAAGAACACAAATTGCTAGTGTAAAGGTGGAAAATGTTAAGAGTCATTTAGGGACCAGCAGGTGTGTCGTGGCTGGGGCACTGGATTCCCCACATGGTTGACCGTGGTTTGAGTCCCAGACTTGAGGGCTTACTTTCTTTCTCTCTTGTGAATACACATGCCACATAGCAAATTAAAGAATAATAGAAATAATATATAAAGTTAAATAAATAATTATTTTAAAAAGTCACTTAGATTTGGGAAGGCGAAGGGAGTTGGTTTAACTTCAGATATGTTTGCTGAACGAATGAACAAACACATTCGAAATAGGTCTGTGGTTCCCAGTGAAGCCTGTTACGGGGGTGGGGAGATGAAGTGGAATCATAATCTTAAATTCAGTGCAGGTTAACTTTTGCTCAAACTCAAAGCTAGGGTTACAAGCTGTCCTGCTTTCCCTGGGACTGAGGGTGTTTCCGGGACACAGAATGGAAAAGTTCCCAGGCAAAACTAGTGCGAGTTGGTCACCCTACTTAAAATTCAAAGAAAAGTGAAGTAGGGTAGAAAATACCCAAATTAGGAAAGGCAGTCAGGAGAGGTCACTGGGACACGAGGCATATAAGAAGCCCTTGTCTTAGGCCTTTCACATCTCAGTGTATGAGAAAATGAAGCAGCACATCTATCCATGTACAGGGGGAATGTAGTGAGTTATGAGAAATTGGGCATTGACAAGCCAAACAGAAGGCTATGATTTTTAAAACATTCTCAAACTTAATACTGCACAAAGCTACCCATAAGCTTTAATGTCATCAGCCCAGAGAACTGCACAGAAATGCAAGGCTTTTAATCACTTAGAATGGAACACGTTCCTGTTTCTCAGGAGCATTGTGGTTCAGAAAAACTGAAATTAGAATAAGCAGAAATTTGAAACAATTGACGGTTAGTGGAAAGGTTCCATGTTATAGGTACATGTTGTATTTCTTTGCTTTGTAAAGGTATTCCTTTCAGAAAGGTATGCAGATGCTAGCAGTAATTTAAAAAAATTTATCTAATTGTATTTTCTATTATTTATTTGCTATTATTATCGTTATTTTTTAATTTGACAGAGACAGAGAGAGAAAGGGAAAATGAGAAAGCAAGCTGCCCGGTCTGGGACTTGAACCACGGTTGGCCATGTGGAAGTCCAGCCCCGTAACCACCACACCACCGACCAGTCCTATTGTTAGTGACTTTTAGTGAAGCATGGGATGTTTATTTTGATAAAGTGCTTAATATGCTCTAAATGCTATGGTCCCATCTGAAGCAGCTGTGCTCTTGTCAAGTCTGCAGAGGAATAACGATCTACCTTGGCGCCACCTGGTGGCAGCTATCCAAATTTCAGGTGTAAGCCCAGGAAGAGAGAAGCACATCACACTTTTAAGGTAATAAAATGCAAGAAAGGCAATTTAGATAGCCAAAAACGAGAGTATTATGCATTTTTTACTATAAGGGGTTGCACAAAACAAACTACATACACCTGATCCCTTTATTCCAAAACGTTTGTGTCAGAGATTATCACCGTTTGCAGCCATTTCCCCCATCTCTCGGGTGGGGTTCCTTGCAGGGTTGGTGTAAAGACAATTGCCATGGTATGTAAAGTGCCTCACACGTCCTCTGGAATGCAGAGTGCTTCATAAATGAGAGTTGCTGAACTGTGGCAACAGCTATTGACATGCTGGATGGGCAGGGAGCCGGGAGAATCTGAAAAGGCTTTTCGTGAGCTGTAGGCTCAGAATGAATTTGAACCTTGGTGCTGTTAGTAGTTTTCTGAGAGCAGATAATGCATGGTTTCTTTACAAGTAGAGCCACTCGAGAATCTGAAAGTGCAGCTGGAGCTTGGTTTCTTCAATGGTAGCAAAGTACATGGTCAAATGTCCTGGGCAAGACTTTTCCCAGAGTCTTGAACAAAGCTTGTAGTCCTCCTGTCCAGACTTTGACAAGTTTCCTGAGATGTTTTAAAGAGCGGACACCACAGTAACAATAATGGAAGGTTTACATGAAGCGGGAATGCTGTGCAGAGGTCTTCTCAGCATCTTGGTTCCTTCCTCGGCAGAATGAGCAAAGCTTTGCTGGTGAGAATTAGAGCTACTGGAATTTCCAGTCCTTGCTGGCAGGAATGTCAATGGTACAGTAATCCTGGACAATAATTTGGCAATCTCTTATAAACTAACATGCACCCGCCATATACCCCAGAAATTGCATGTTTTAGCAGTTAGCCCATAGAAATGAAAACCTTGGTTCATATCAATTTGCATGTGAACATTTACAGCAGCTCTATTCATAACAGCAAAACAAAAACGCTAGGAGTAACTCAAATATTTCAACAAGTGAGTGGCTAAACAGCCAAACAATCAAATATTGTTCAGGAAAAGGAAGAAAGAGAAAGAGAGAGAGAGAGAGAGAGAGTGAGAGAGAGAGAGACAGAGACAGTTAAATTTTGAAACTATCAATATACACAACAACTGAAATGGATCTCAAGGGCATTGTGAGTGTATAAAAGCTGATCTCAAAAGGTTACTTACTGTAATATGTTCGTATTTCTGTAACGTTCTCAGGATGACAGATTTATTGAGAGGGTTACCTGGCTAGTGATTACCAGGGCCTAACGGTAGGAAAGAGGGGTCAGGAGAGTTCCTCTAGAGGGATGGAGCAGTTCTGTGCCTCGATTATGGCAGTGAGTCATAGTGAGTCCCCAAATCTATACATCAGATAAAATTGCATCAGATCACACACATGAACACATACACAAAGGCGTGCAAAATGGTGCGACCTGACTCTGGTGTGTGGTCCAGCTAACAGCACTGTGTTTCCTCCTTCAGATATTATACCTCAGTTCCCTGCAATGCCACAGAGGCATAGGAAGCTGGGGAAGGGTGCAGGCGACTCAATGGTTTTGCCGTTTCCTGTGACTATGATTATATTTTTTTAAATGTGTAGAATGGTTGTGTCCACCACTCTCTAAATAAAAACAAAATTGGAAAAAGGAAAAAACAAGCCTGCACATCTTGCGATGGGCTGT
Organism: Tupaia belangeri chinensis; assembly: GCF_000334495.1. NCBI lineage: Eukaryota > Metazoa > Chordata > Mammalia > Scandentia > Tupaiidae > Tupaia > Tupaia belangeri. The sequence continues at coordinate 2,276,559 of NW_006159894.1, forward strand.
TGGCAGATAGAGCGCCCAGAGTGGAGAGCTCCGCCTGCCCGTGAGCATCAGGCTGGCTTCTATTGTCTGCAGAGATGAAAAGCCCTGGACTAGCACTGCTGCCTGTGAGCCACGCGTGCTTGACAGCTCTGTGGGGACACAGTGTGGCCACTTAGAGCACCACAGCCTCCAAGTTCACATTTTCTTTTTCTACCCCTTGTGTAAGGCCTAGTGGAAACACCCTGCCTAGCCAGGTTGAAAGACAATACCCTAGAACATGATTGTCAGGGATGCTCCAGAGGTGGACAGCAGGGTCCCCTGGACCCTTCCTTTCCTGTGTACTCAACACAGTCACGTGATCTCCTTGAGGTTGCTAACTGGAGGCAAGTTCTTAATGTTCCCCATTTTGCAGTCAAAGAGAGGCTCAGAGATGTCTTCTCTAAGATAAGATGAGGAACTATGACTAGCTTCCGAATTTTCTAGAGGACAGCTCTTCTGAGAAGGTTTCTTGTAAGCACAGGGGTGTGACTTGGTGGGATGTTCGTGCTGAGGCCAAATCTGAGTGCATGGGACCAGAGAAGAGCAGGAGTCCATGGTGATGAGGTGCCTACCAGTGGGCACTCACCATCCCGACCTCTGCCTTTGAATCAGAAATAGAAGTTCCAAAGAACACCCACCCCAAACTCTGCCAAAGGGCTCTGAGAGTGAGGAGAGATAGTACCAAGATATGACATGTAATGGATATTGAATTATAATATGAAATATTTTTATTTCCCAACGAATTAAATACAATCATGCACTGCTTACTGACACTGAAGCCCTTGTATATACAACAGTGAGCCTGTAAGATTACAGTGGGGCTGAAAAACTCCCATCATCGAGTGAGTACATTATTCAGGTATTGTGGCGATGCTGGTTTAACAGGCCTAATGTGCTGCCAGTCATATAAAAGCATAGTATAGGCAGGCCCTGCAGCCTAGGGATTAAAGGAGCTGGAGCCTACATGGCCAACTGTGGTTTGAATTCTGGCCCCAGTGGCTTGTAGCACATGTCAGATATGTGTGTGTATATGCCCCGAATCCTGATAGGATGGAGAAATGGAGCAAAAGGGATGGTGGTGTGGCCACACCCCATGGGAGGGGGTGCTTCCTCTCTCTCTCCTTATCTCTCTAGTGAGTTCATGGACCCTCTAGCAAGTTAAATTTTGAAAAAATAGCACATACAATTACACACAGTGCATAATACTTGGTAATAAACAACTGTGTTACTGGTTTATGTATTTACTGTACTGTATGTTTATGAGTAGGTTTGAGTGCACTCCTGCTTACAGAAAGAGTGAGCTGTAAAACAGTATGCCCCATTACGGCACAGCAGCCTCACTCTTCTCCTGTTTACTGTGCTTATCTCCTCTGGTGTTTGATCTACTCTCATGTTGGTTTGTTCATCATGACACCTACACACACAAAATCCAGTGCTAACGTTGCCTGGAAGAAGCCACATCAAGTGATTGGCCTGGAAATGAAATGTAAAGTGATTCAGGGCCTTGAAGGCAGAACATCGATGATGGTTACTGCTTGCCACTCCTCTATGGCTACAGTTGTAAAGGACAAAAACAAAGTGACAAAGCTGGAGAAGGACCTGCTTCATTGAAGGTAATGAAACTGACGTAATTCAAGAAGGGTCTGTCTCGTATCTGGGGAAACGTCTAATGATCTGCGTTGAAGACCAGGCGTAGAAGTGTATCCCTCTTAATACCCGTGGCAGTCACAGTCAAAGCCAAGGGTTTATGATATTGAAAGGAAAGGACCCAAGCGCACTACTGAATTTACTGCTATCTCTGGGTGGTTTAAACGATTCGAGAATTGTTATTCATTCCATAATGTGAGAGTGAGTGCTGATGGAGAGGCAGCTGAAGAATTTTTGAAAACTCTAGATAAGCTGATTGTGGAAGAAAATTACTTCTCAAAGCAAATCTTCAATATGGATAAAACATCCCTGTGTTGGAAACAGGTGCCTGAAAGGACTTCCACCCACCCAGAGGCCAAGTCTATGCCGGGTTTCAGGGCTATTAAGAACAGGATAGCAGTCTTGTAAGGAGGCAATGTTGCAGGCCACTATTTGAATTCCTTTTGGCTCAGGGAGATTCCTCCATGGGGAATATCAATAAGCACACACAGCCCATGGACTATAGGAGCAGTGAAAAATAAGGGATGACCCGACTCTCGTCCAGGATGCCCTCCTGAATTGTCATGCCAGTGAAATAGAGAAGAGCTGTTTGGAGAATAACATCTCTCTCAGGATTTTGTTTGCTGTTGAAATGCTCCTGCTTATCGTTCTTTTATTGGTGATCTTTATCCCACTGTATCAAAGTGGGATAAAAACACCTCCTCCAAACACCACTTTTTTGATATGACTGAAGACTTAAGGAGTGACAGCAGCGTTTAAGGCCTGATATCCAAGGAGAATCTTTGCTCAGGATATTGATGCAACTGAGGAAAACACTGGTGCAACTCTGAAAAAAAATCACATCTAGCGCTGCAACGAGAGCCGTGCGTGGGCTGGGGCAATGGCACTGAGTGTATGAGAGTCATCTGGAAGAAGACGCTCAGGCTCATGCCTGACTTCAACAGATTTGCCAAAGATGAGGAGGTTGCAAAAATCGACAAGTCAGTGGTGGGGATGGTGGAGAACTTGAACCTGTGGGGGCTGAGGGTGACACTGAGGCGCTCCTAGAGGTGGCTCCTAAAGAACTGACTAATGGTGAATTGTAGGAGCTGGAACAGGAACACATAGCTGAAGAAGAGACAAGAGAGAAGGAAACTGCAGGAGGGAAAAAAAAGAATCCCCAACAAACTTCACAGAGAGGGCTTTAGCAAAAGCTTCTGCAGACTTCAACAAGCTCCTTAAGAAGTTTGAAGGTGTGGGCCCCTAAACTAAAACTTTTTAATTAATAAAGATAGATGTTGGACCAGCCCTTGGCATGGTAGTTAAGGTGGCTAGATCCCACAGTTGTTTTTGTTTTTCCTTTTTGAGAGAGAGAGAGAGGCATTTTTGGTAGGGTCCTCATGTGTCACAATCCTACTGCACCACTCTCCCAATTAATGAGGATCATAGGTGTGCAGTCATATCCAGCATATTCAGGTTGGTCCAGGAATTGAACCTAGATCTCCCATGTGGCCTTTCAGTCTTCCAAGCATCAATATGACCAGTGCACCACTGTAGCTGGGTCTTTGTTTTTGAGTTAAATTAAACATGCTTTCTATCTTTTTTTTTTAGAGAGATTTTTCTAGGGCACATGCACTCACTGGAGAGACAGAAAGTAAGAAATCACCCCCCAGGGGGGATGGCTATGCTGCAATCCCTTTTCCTCCATTCTCCTCTCAGCATCTTGGGCATGAACACACATGCACTTGGTGTGAGTTTTAATCCACCAGGTCTGGGACTTGAACCACTGTTGACAACATGGGAATCCAGCAATGTAACCATTATGCCATCTGCTCGTCACCTATCATTTTTCTTTTTAATATATGTATTTATGCTATAAATTGTTTTAAGACCCACTTTGTCTGCATCTCAAAGGTGTTCTTTACAGCATTTCCTATGGTATTTAATATCTTAATATCTCTACAATGTTTCCTCTTTAACCATGAAATAAATGGTGGTGTATTTTTTTTTTTTTGGTTTTAAGATATAGCAAAGTACATTAACTAGTATTTTTATCTTTATTTATAATTTAATTGCATTATGGTTGTAGAATCTAATCTATATAAAGTCAGTATTTCAAAATGTGGTAAGACTTTGGAGACTTAGCACTTGGCTGGTTGTTTAAACTATTTGTGGGCATTTATAAAGAATATACATTGGGGCCAGCAGTGGCATAGTGGTTAAGACACTGGACTCCCACATAATTGACTGTAGTTCGAGTCCTGGAACCAGCAGCTTGAGACTCACGCTTGACACATGTGCATGCATGCCAAAATCCTGAGAGGAGAATGGAGAAGTGATCACGGTGTGGCTATCCCCAGGGGAGTAATTTCTTGCTTTTTGTCCTTCTGTCTCTCTAGCAAGTGCATGTGCCCTAGCAAAAATTTCTTCATGTATATGTATATGTATATATATATATATAAGGTGAGTACATTTACCCTATGGCAAAAGGCTATATAGACATATCTATAAAAATGCACACTCGGGGGCCAGCCTCATAGCACATAGGTTAAGTACTGTGCATAGAGATCCAGATACCACAGAGCAGAACAGTTCAAATCCTGGTCCCTGTGGCTTGAGAAACACCTAGGGTGCCTGTATGTGCATTCTCAAAATCTTGACGGGAGGCAGAAATGGAGGTGTGGCCATGAGGTGAACATCCTCGTCCACCGTACAGAAAGTTGATAGTCAGAGCCTATGTGGGATAGGATAGGTTTGAGGTGGAGGCACTAACTGATTTGAAGATCTCCAAAGGAAATTATCAACTCTCTGCGTTTCCCATAGTTTGTCATTATCAGCCATGTTCTATTTAAGGCGTCTTGTTAGCCTGTGGGTTTGTACCCACAGAGGTGCCCTAGAAACAGTTACGGGTAGCTTGAAAGGCAAATTCAATTAAAAACAACGTCTCCTACAGTTCTTCTCTATTGAAAGAATTCTGTTTTTTTTTGTTAGCGCGGGATGTCAGATTGAATAACATCTCGTTTTAAATCCAAAAGCAGACTCAGCTCCCCGGGTTTTAAAAACACATGCCATATGTAGGCAGAAAAGCTTTGTAAAGACGTGGGCTGCAATTTGATTTTCAAAGGGAACATTGCTTTCACGTACCTTGTTTTCTGGCAGATACCGTTTTATTCTTTTACCGGAGATGATGTAGAATCTATTGAGAGCCTGCTGCAGAGATCACAGAGCCTGAAGCCTGTTAGAGAGAAAGAGTAAACAACTCTCTCCCCCTTTCACTTCCTTCTCCAGCCTGTAACTGATACCTGGGTCATATTTACACTCTGTTTCTGCATTCATTTCTTCAAGTCTCCATTTATTCCAGATTCTCATCCCAGTGAAGCTCCACTTTTCTTAGGCCTGTCTTCTTGCCTAGTTCTCTTAAAAATAATAGGCCCTATAGCCTAATGTATTACGGAGCTGGATTCCACATGACTGACCATGGTTTGCATCCTGGTCCCAGTGGTTTGAAACACATGCCAGGAATTTGTGCACGCATTCCCCAAATCCTGACAGGATGGAAAGATGAAGGAAAGAGGATTGCAGCATGACTACACCCCCACCATGGGGATGTGGGCGGAGCTTTCTCTCTGTAAATCTCGGTCTCTGATGAGTGCACATGCACTCTGGCAATATTAAAAAAAAATAGCAACAGCTAGTAGGTATAGGGCACTTACTATTTTATCATGTGCCATGTTTGGTTCTAAGTGCTGTGTATCCATAACCTCGTTTAGTTTCTGTGACAACCTAAATGAGGTAGGAACTCTTACTATCTCCTTCTTACTGATGAACAATCCAAAGCCAGGTATGCTAAGTAATTTACTGGCCTGTTGGTCAGTCTCCAAAGCCAAGCTCCAGTCCTGTGTTTAGTTGCCAAAGTATAGACTTGCACAATTTTTATTCTTCTCACCTTGGCACAATGGGAATTCAAGAGTGAAATGAAAGGAGTCTGCTTCAGGACTGGGGAAGATTCCCTGTTTCCACCAGCAGATGGCAAAATCACCCAGTGGAGTTCTCATTAGAATGTCTCCCCTTCCACGGAGGTTTCGTCAGCTCCATTAGACTATCAAACTATTCCTTTCCGGTTGGGTTTTCCTTGTCTTGTTCAGTAAAAGCAATCCATAAGGACAGGTGGTGTATTGAGACACTGCTGCAGAGTTACAGAGATCTTTGTATTTTTGTATAACATAATGAATATGCTAACTTCATGGTAATTTGCAGACTGTTTTCATTTTAGCCATCTTCATTCTTTCTGTTACCCAGTGTACTTCTAACCATATCGTTCAGGGCACCATTAATAAGAAGATCCAGCTATAAAACAAAGTTAACCTTCCTCTTTTACACAGCTACAATACAAAAATGGGCAGCTGCAGGACCCTCAAATGATAGTGTTGACTGAAATTCGTTCAGACTGGATTCAAATCCTGGCTCCCTCTCTATGTCTTCCCAACCGCTTGACCTCCCTGTGTCCGGATTTCTTGGCTATCAAGTTCACAGAACCTTCTACTTTGGGTTGTGAGTCTCGCTCTACCCAATTCCAAGGACTTCAGCATGTTGGAAGGATCTTTTGGAGAATAGTTTATGTAGCCCTTTGTCAGACTTGCTTCCTTCTGTTCCAGATAATACCCTTGTGGCTAGTTTCTGTTTTACAAGACAACAATGTTGTTATAAAGTCATTTGGAAAGTGTCTCAGGGAAGGGTATTTAAGCAAAATCTAGCTAAGAGGAGGCCTTCAGAACAGAGCTACGTGCCCGGGATCATACCAGCCTTCTAGTCTCCACACACTGGCCACCCAGTGAAGGCTGCGTTCGTTTCATCTCCTGGGGACTCTGTCCCTCTGCATCTGTTCTGGCAGGGAATTGTGCTGTCGGCCGAAGCTGCCCTGCTGGGAGAACTGTTCCTAGGGAGAAACACCCATTGTGCCAGGCACTGCCCTGGCTGGAGCTGGCATCACAGAGCCCACGGGGAGAACTTGTGCCACTCAGCCCAAGCCAGACTCCACACGGGCACACCCTATGAGGCACCAGGGGTAATTCTCAACTGCCAGTTGGTATTTAACTTTCCATATAAGATTAGATTAAATATTTGGGTTCATAAAAGCCTAGGATTGAAGGCTGCCGTTTGCAAGGGCTTAGTTGGTCCCAAGCTGAAGGCACCCAGCAGGCTGAGAGTTATGTACAGCCCCGAAGAGCTCGCTAAACCCTGAGAGGGTTCAGAACAGCCCGACTTTGTAAAGGAATTTTATACTCACACTGCATAGGTAAGTGTTATTACAGTTCTATTTGCGGAAATAAGTAAAAAGTTACCTATTTTTTTCTAGTAAACTAGAAAGGAAATTATTTTCCTTTGTATGAGACCTACCTCATTTACCCCTCTTTTCTTGTTTCTTCTTTCCCTCTCTCCCCCTCTCCTTCCTTTTCTCCTGTTTTCCATGCTTATTTCTTTAGTAATTGCCTTTGAATGAAATACATTTTTTAATGGAGGATTCATAATATCTGTAGGTAGTAATGTATTTTTCTATTCCTGATGTAAAAACGAAAGATTTTGCTGCCTTTTGTAGGCTCAAGGAATACCTTTGATCTACTATCTTTCAATAAAGGAGAGCTTTGGATTTGGGGGTCAGGCGAGTGTTACTTTCCTCACAGTGTTCAGATCACCTTTGTCATGAACTACATTTGTGACAAGGACAGCTGGAATTAGGGGATCATTCTGTAGTCCACAGACAGGGCATAACTAACTGGTGTGTGTAAGCTCAAACCACGATCTCGGTCTTGTATTTTCTACCCAGTTGAGCCAACCGGCCACAGGCAATGGAAACAGGGAGCCACTGGAACA
>NW_006159894.1:2284306-2289334 GCF_000334495.1 Tupaia belangeri chinensis
ACGCTCTGCTAGGGCAGGTGCACACTGGGTGTCTGTCATAAAGCCTGAGTATCATGGCTTCTAGTCCAGGCACCATGGCCAACTTGTGAGCCCTGTGATCTTGGCCAGGTGATTTAAACTCTCTGGGGTGTACTTTATTCCGCCTACCAAAGCAAGGCAGCTTAGATGATCTCTAGGGGCCACTCTGCTCTCCAACAAAGGAAGGGCTATTTATTGGTGATGGAGGTCCTATTAGATAGAATCACATGAAACTGCCAATACTTGACCTCACTTATCACATTTCAATGGCCATTTCCTCTGGTTCAAAAGAACAGAAATAGTAGCTGTCTTCACGTTACTGAAGTAAACACCTGTTGTTGTATTGTACTTTGGGATAAGGCAGGTATGTACACCAAATACTGTTGCTACCTCTCAGTTATATAGGTATTCTGGGAATCAAAAATTTAAATTTACCCACTTGTCATTTGAACTATTTTTCAGTTGAGTAACTGTATATATTTATGGAAATCACAACATGCTATGAAAAAATCCAAAGGGGAAAATATCTGAAGCAATCAGGAGAAATTCATGTTTAGCAGACAATTTTTAAATGAAAACCAAACATAAAACTTGCCACTTTTGTGATTTATAAAAGCACAGGATGAATAGGGCCATATCACAAATACTGAAATGTAAAATATACAATAGGGTAAGTTTTCCTCATGTATATATACATGAAATGTTACATTCAGATGTAAATCTTCCTGAATTAAACTTTATAGTACAGTGATGTCTAAACATGAACAAAATGTGAATTCCAGCTTTAATAAAATGCATTTTAATTACATAAGATAACTATACCCCAAAGCATTAATCCCAGTTTGTGCATACTTATTTGGCATCTTGTGATCACATTTGCTGAACTTGCTTCTACATAATCTTTAAATGAAAATGTAAAGAAGACATGAGTGTTTATAAACTACAAACCAGATATTGGAGATCAGGGACACAAAGGGGGAGCCAGCGTTCCTCTGTCTTCTAAATACTTGAGTGCGACTGCAGCCTGTGGAATACTAATCACCTTTGTAGCAAAATAGTTTTAAAGAGCTCTCGAGTTGCTCTTTCTCTGTCTACTCAGGCTGACTCCTATCTCTCAGGAGCGTAATTTTACTTACTAAACTATGTTTTCCTTTTACTAAAACAAAACGAAACACGCACAAGAAGGTATTAAGACTTTTCGAAATATTTGCCAGAGGGCACCTGTGCTCATCAGAGAGAAAAAGGGAGAAAGAGAGAGGGAAAGGGGGAATGCATCCCCTCTGGGGGGACGATCACGCTGCAGTTCCTCCTCCTCCATTTCCCCCTCCTCTGGGGATTTTTGGGCTTGCATTCGCATGCACCTGGTGTGTTTCTCAAGTGGTCTGGGACCATGAGGTTGGCCATGTGGAATCCAGCCACGTTAACCACCACACCACCAGCTCACCCAACTTTTAAGTCACTTCTGCCTAAAGTTTAAACAGTGTTAGTAACTTTAAAACAAAATAAAAAAAAAAAAAGAAGGAAACAAGCAAACAGTAGTCCCTAGTCTCTCACTTTTCCTCTACCGTTGCCATCCTGGTAAATTGAGTATGTGTTTGCATCATGTCCAAACTCTATGGTTAGGTTTATTTTTCCTGTATGACAGACACCAGCCTGCTCAGCCACCTCTCAAAATCAGTATTCAAAGAGCAAATCCCCTGTGGGCCCTATATTTCAGCCTGGCTGGAGGTCAGCACTTCAGTATTTAATCCCCATAGGTCCCTCTCAGCTCAATGCTTAAGTCTTACCAAAATGCACGGCTTTATGTGCTTAGCAGCAGGCTTTGTCCATGCTGGAAGAGCAGAGCAAATACTTGGCAAAACGGGCCCCTTAGTGCTAAGGTTGATGACCGCTGCCATGCCTACACCTGGAAACAAACCCAAGTGACTCCTGTGGAATTCAACACTGAAGTCCCTCACCCCAAAGGTATTTTGTTGAAGAGATTCTTAGAGGGGCCCTAGGGAGCTCAGGAGACTCCTGAAATAGTAGAGCTCCACGGGTGCATAGGTACACAACTCTGAGGAAAAATAAAATAGAAGAGTTTTATATTTTCCAAAGGATCTATGACATTCCCTTCCCCCACCAACCACCTAATCAGTTAAGAATCACTGTTCTGATCTTTTCCAATTGAATTCTCTTTCTCCAGAGCGAGAAACAGCTACTCATTCGCGCATTCAGTCACAGAACATTTAGTAGAATCTGCTATGTACCGACAGCTGTGTAGGCCCTGGGCGTGAGTCAAAGGTGAATGAAACAATCCCTACCTTTCGGCATCTCAAGCTATGATTCAAATGACATAATCTCTCTATAGAGCAGTCTCATCCTTTACAATGTGGAACTGAAATTCTGATCTCACAGAGTAACTTTGAATTTCTCATGAATGAGCACACAATAAATGTGTAATGGGAAGAAAAAAAACTGACGCCAAACCAACATGGTTGCTTGCAGATGAGCACAGACAAGAAGTTTCCGCCTAGACCTAGGAGGCCAGGGAAAGTATTGAAGAGGAGGTGATAGTCATATCACAAGAGAAAAAAGAACCATAACCATGTGGAGTCTGGAAACACATTGCATTTCTTTCTCCCGATGCAGGACAATGAAGGAAAGGCCATACAGAGGACCAAGGTCAAGACACTGTTCTCTTCTGTCCTTCTAGGTCCATCTCCTCCCCAACGCCGTTTAAATGTTCTCACTGCCATTCTAGCTCTGGAAAATTACAGCTTCTCTTGAGACACCACAGCCCCAGATGGCCTTGCTAAACATCAAAGCATACCTCCCCTATGCCCTATTCCTGTGTGTGAATCAGGCACTTGTCTAGATTTTTCAGGTGTGGTAAACAGTTAATAGACTGGGAGCCAGCAGGTGGCACGGTGGCTGGTGCTGGACTCGCATTGGCCAACAACTCTTTGAGTCCTGAACTTGGCGGCTTGCTTTCTTGCTTCCTATCTCTCTCTCTGTCTCTCTCTGGTGAGCACATGTGCCCTACAGAAAGCTAATGGGTTACTTTGATAAAAATACTGAAGGGAAGAGCAATCCATTTCTTTTCTCCACACTCATAAACATCTTAGCTGGAACATTGTCCCGAAAACAAGACAGATTACTAAGAGATAACCATCAGTTTATCTTAACATGTGCTGTACCCGTATTATGTGGAAGAGATCTCTACACAAAAGTATCTCTTGAAGCAGTGGCTTGGGGTTCTAACTTACACAGCATATCCAATAAACAGCAATAAATTTAGACGTGATAGGACAAAGAGATAGAAACACTGTGAGAAAGTGGAAAACTTTCCTCCTAAATTCCTCACGGCTTGCTGGTGCCGTGCTAAGCTCACGGGTGAGTGTTCTCCGCAGAGGAAGATGTAGGTCTTGCACTCACACACAGGAGGGGGGCAGACAGGCCCCTGCACCTTAACCTGCTTCAGTTCAACCATCCTCGAGACGTTAGGAAGAAGTACTCTGGTTTCCTTCAGCCTCGCAGGAAGATGTTGACAGTGAATGTGGCCTGTCTGTGTACTGGTGGGACTTCCACTTCTTTCTCATAAAGGAGAAATCTTTAGCTCTCGAGATGGAACTCTCAGCACAGTGGTCCAGGGAGGAGAGAGTTGGGAGGCAGGTGAACAGGAGAAACGCCAATCCTTAGAGCTTGCAGTGCTCCCACCTCTTTAGGGAGCCCAGATACAAGTGGGGGTTCACAGGCCTGTGCATATGTGGAGTTCTTTCAAAGGAGTAATGACCAAAACCAAAAACACTTAGACTGACTCCAATTGCTACCGAAACTACAGAAATTTAACTCTTTGGCCAGAAGAGAATCACTGTTCACCTCTCAATGTCTCCTCCATGATGATTGGAACTCTCCACACACAAAACTGCCCTCCTTGCCCATCCCTAGGGTTTTTTTGTGTGCCCCACAGCCAGTACTCCACTTTGTAAACCTAGCTCTGTGGTTCTTTTTAAGTTTTCTCTATGTCCTAGGGTTTTTTAATTTGACTTCACAGAAGGAAACTGGATTCTCTCCTGAGGGTGCAGCAGGGGGAATGTATAAACTGACAAGATCACAGTGTTTTTTGTTTGTTTGTTTGTTTTATTGGATGAAGCTGTTCCCACAGCTTGGGAGAAACAGAAGGCTTCACACGCGAAGCAATCCTACTCCATCGCATTTTCTAGATTAACCTGGTACAGCACGGAGAGCAAGGGCAAAAGCGAGGGTGGGGTTGTGTCTTGGATGGAGCCAGTGTGAACTCACCCAGAAAGAGCTGACCTTGTCTCTTCAAGGGTAAAAAGGCCAGTGGCATAATCTAGAGAGGATTAAAGCCAGGCTGGCTACACACTTTCACAGTGAACTCTACTATTCTAAGAGGGAAGAAACACATCTCTGTTACATTGCCTGGAAAATATGTTTGGCGTGTACCTTGGGGCAATCTTACCCGTGAAGTTTCTATCCAACTACTAGGCTTTACGAGCGAGAAGAGAAAAAAAGAAAGATCTTAGAGCTCCGAAAAATCGTAAAATGTCGGGATGAGGAAAACATATTAGACAGTAATTCTCAACGGGGGCAATGTTGGGAAGAAGTGTTAGAAGCTGTGGGAAGTTCATCTGTGCCCCTTTCCCACGTGGGAAACGTCTCTTTTTATGAAGGAAGGAAAGACGCATGTTAAACAGAGGTGACAGTTAAGCAGGGACCTTAAAAATGAAGGCAGAAGAGGGGGGCGAAAGTATTCCAAGTCAAGGGAACAGAAAATGCCAACGTCCTGAGGAGAGAAGTCAGGTGTGAGCAAACCGTGGTGAGCGAGGGGTAACTGGGGAGATGGGTCGGGGGCCGGCTCAGCCCAGGCTGGTTAAACCCAGATACGGAAATAGGATTCTATTTAAAGAACTACAGGAAGCTACTGAATCATTTTAAAAGCAAGGGAGCAGCACTCTTTTTTTTTTTTCTTTCTTTTTACATGTCTTTTTTTTTTTTTTTTTTTTT
>NW_006159894.1:2289462-2295573 GCF_000334495.1 Tupaia belangeri chinensis
GAACCGCGGTTGACTACGTGGGAGTCCAGCGACATAGCCATTACGCTAACCGCTGGTTCCCAAGGGAGCAGCACCCTTAAAAGAATACCCTGGCAACTATGCAGGGCAGATGGGGGCACAGGTTACCTAAGGGGATGGTTTGGGGAGTACTGTGCTGCATCACATCACATTCTCTTTAGCATCCAGGTAGGAGAATTTGGTGCCTGGGCAGTGGCAGTGGCAATGAAAAAACAAGAGATGGATTTGAGAAATATGAATGATCTTCTGGATTATTTGTTTTCATCACTTACCAAAAATACTTCTTTCGAATATGGATGGACGTACTCATGTGTTTAGAATACTTGGGATAAAGCGCTGCCTAGACACCGGAGGCGAAGTAATAGGAAAGTCCATCAGTGGCCTGCAATCCTTTGCCTTGATGCTATGTCTAAATCCCCACAATTCATAAATGAGTCATTGCTTTGTTCAACTAATGTCGGTTGAATGCCTGTTATGAATGCGGCATTTTGCTGCTCAACATGAGGTTACTGCTCTTTTTAAAGACAAGAGAAATGCAAAATTACTGATGAAAATTTGGGACATGAAAAAAGCATGAAGAAGAATTATATAGATAAAATTTGCTATACGGCATGTGTGCTTGCCAGAAAGAGAGAGAGAGAAAGTGAGAAAGCACTCCCCAGAGGGGATGACCATGCCACAATCCCTTATCTTCCATTCTCCTCTCTGTTTTTCAAGCTGCTGGGTCTGGGATTAAACCACACTGTTGGCCTGGATCTAGCCACCTTCACCACCACATCACTTGGCTGACCTAAGAAAATAAATACTTTCAGTATACCGACCTTTATTAACATTTTTGATATACTTACCGCCAGTCTTTTCCCCATTTTTATATATTCATATACATTAATTTACATATACAAGAGGTCTTTAAAAAAACTCATGGAAAATGTATAATTATGAAAAGCTATGCATGGACTTCAAAATTATTTTGCATCAGAATGAAGTTGTATTTTAATTCTATTTTCCACACATTTTTAAAAGGATGATTTATTTAATTTGTATTTATTATTATTTCTTTAATTTGCTACAGGGCATGTGCATTCACCAGAGAGACAGAGAGAAAGAGAGAGAAAGTGAGAAAACAAGCCTCCAGGGCCAGGACTCAAACCACAGTAGGACATGCCCTAACCACCATACCACTTGCTGGCCCCATCTACAAATTTTAAAAGTATTCTCACTTAGGTATACAGTTGACCTTCTACATTTGTGGATTTAACTAACTGATGGTTGAAAATACTTGAAAAAAATCATTTAATAAAAAAAGAATACAAGGGGGGGCAGTGGGTGGCATGGTGGTTAAGGTTGACTCCAATGTGGGTGACTACAGTTGAAGGGCCAGACTTGGCAGCTTGACAATCTCACTGAATGTGTGTGCGTGCATGTCCAAATCCTGAGAGGAGAATGGAGAAGGGACTGTAGCGTGGCCATCCCCTGTGAAGGATTGATTCCTCATTTGCCCTCTTTCTGCTGCTCTCTGGCAAGTGCATGTGCCCTATGGTAAAAATCTTAAAAAAAAAAAAGCGTGTAATAACTATTTATAGAATATTTACATTGTATTAGGTTATAAGTAATCTAGAAATTATTAAATTGTACAGATGAGTATGAGTAGATTATATGCAAATAATATGCTATTTTATACTATTTTATATAAGGGACTTGAGCACCCTCAGACTTTGGTATCCACAGACAGGGGTACTAGAACTAATCCCCAGGATATTGAGGGATGACTAGATATCAAAATGTGTATGTGTAGTTTTATTTATTCCATTAGAATATTTTTGTAAAATAATTGTGCAACCCTGTAGCACAGTGGTTAAAGGAGCTGGATCCCACATGGCTGACTGTGGTTCAAATCACAGCCATAGTGACTTGAAAAACATGCCAGGTGCATGTGAGTGCATGCCCAAAATCCTGATGGGAAAAAGGAATAGAGGGAAAAGGATTGCAGTGTGACCACACCCCATTGGGGGTTCTTTCTTACTCTCTCTTTCTGGTGAGTGCATGTACCCTCTGGCAATAAAAGAAAAATCCATTGCATATAAAAAGAATAAGTGCATGTATTATTGTTTGTTTAAAGACAAAAGCTGCACTCAATCACCAGCCAGGTTAAGAAGAAATCATTTGACTTCTTTCCTTGTATCCTCCCTCTTTTCCTCCCTTCAGGTAGCCCAGAGTAGAAGGACTCTGTCTTCTTACCCTTGCTCATCTATATTAATTTTTAAATTATAGCAAGAGAGAAACATGCCTACCTTATCCAATTTGACACAGACACTGGAAGATGCCTTCACAAAGATTTTTGTCACTTATATGGATAACTGGCGCAGGAATACCACAGCTGAGCAAGAGGCACTCCAAGCCAGAGTGGACGCCGAGAACTTCTACTACGTCATCTTGTACCTCATGGTGATGATTGGCATGTTCTCGTTCATCATTGTGGCCATCCTGGTGAGCACAGTCAAATCCAAGAGACAAGAGCACTCCAATGACCCCTACCACCAATACATTGTGGAGGACTGGCAGGAGAAGTACAAAAGTCAAATTCTGAATCTAGAAGAATCGAAGGTCACTATCCTTGAGAATGTGGGTGCTGCAGGGTTCAAAATATCTCCTTGATGAGGGAGAAAGACACTAAATAACATCAGAGTTGAAGAGGCGCTGGCATAGCAAAGCAAACCCAGACTGTCATTGCTTGAAAAAAAGTGGGTTCATTTGCTCTTGAGAATGTTCGTGGAGATTACTTGGTTGGTCAACTAAAGCAGATGGCATTTCAGTCTCGGTGATTGATGCTTGCTTATCAGAGCAATGTATAGTGGTGAAGACCTCTTTTAGTTTCTGGGCAATATAAATGCCATTTTAATGAATGTCAGTTGTGCAAATAAAGCCAAATTTGAAGTAAAATGCCTGAGCAGTGGCCATGGAGACAGAAAGGAGAAAGCCACAAATTACTGAATCTTCAGTTTATAAATAACCCAGATGCATAATCCAGAAGCCGAAGTTCAAAGTCTACTACTTTCTTACTGGGTTGATGTGGTTGTATTTGTTTATTGATTCTTAAGTGAAGAGTATGAAGTGATAAATGAACAGAACCATGAAGTTACTTTACATTTATTGCTTTCCTGGACTTTAATTTCTTCAGAAGTTGTTTTAGAGCACGTTTCTGTTGCTAACAACTATATACCACATTGGGTAATGTATAAAGAATAGAGGCTTAGGAACCAGCAGATGGCATAGTGGTTACATCACTGGACTCCCACATAGTTGACCATGGTTTGAGTCTTGGACCCCGTGACTTAAACCTCATGCCGGGCATGTGTGCATGCATGCCTAAATCTCGAGAAGAGAATGGACGGAAGGAGCTCCATTCCCCCCCAGGGGGGGGATTTCTCACTTCCTGTCCCTCTATCTCTCTGGTGGGCACACACGTCCTATAGCAAAAATCTCTCTCTCAAAAAGAAAATAAAAAATAGAACAGACGTGTATCTAGCTTACGGCTTTGGAGGTCCAAGGAGCTGCATTTGGTGAGGGTCTTATTGTAGGAGTTCCGAGCCAGCACAGGGCATTACATGACAAGAGCTAGTGTTTGGTTATCTGTGTCTGTCGCATTCCCTCTTCTTTTAAACCCACTGGGGTTCAATCATGGGGGCCTCACCCTGATGACTTTATCTAATCCTAATAAAGTAGGGCTTCCCAAAGGCCCTACTTCATAATCCTGTACTTGGATTCACAATACGACTTAATTTCAACATGTGAATTGAGGGGGGGGGGCACATTCGAACCAAAACAGAAGTCTGAAGGCAGAACATTTCAAAGGGTAAATAATTCATACCAGAGAAATTGAATATTTAAGAACTTGCCAGTGCAACAGAAACATATTTTTAAATGTTTTATAAAAAATTAACCTTAGAAGTCATTGTTATTATTATTTGAAAAAAAAACAGTAAGAAGTTACAACATTGCTTTATAAACAACTTTTCTTTTCATTCAATTTTATTATCTTCTATTTCAATTATTTTCACTGATGTTTGAGGAGACTAAAGGCACAAAAAAGTATCAAAACCGCTGATGTTTGTTGAAAAGCTAGGCAGTAACTGCTTAATAATTGGCACTGGGCATACGGGATCTGTGTTTGGGGAAAAGATATTGAGTTTCATTTAGATAGGAGGAATAAATTCAAGAACTGTATTGTACAATGTGGTAACTGTAGTTCATAATAGTAAGTTGTATGAATATTTTAGAAAAATGCTAAAAGAATGATTGTTAAGTGTTCTCATGACAAAAATGATAATTATGTGAGTGCATATGCTAGTTGGCTAGATTTCAACATTCCACAATGTACATACACTTCAAAGTATCACATTGTTCACAATAAATACAATGTTATCTGTCAATTTAAATAAATAAATAAATTTAAAATTTCTGTGTTGGGCCAATCAGTGGCATGGTGGTTAAGGTGGTTGGAACCCACATGGCTGATTGTGTGGTTAGAATCCTGGACCCAGTAGCTTGAAAAAACATGGTGGGCACATGTGTGTACATGCCCAAAATCCCAGAAGGAGAAATGGAGGCAAAGGAATTGTGGTGCAGCCATCCCATTTGGGGGGTGCTTTCTCACTCCTCTCACTTACCCCCTGTACCCCGCCCCCATCTCTCTCCAGCAAGTGCACATACCGTATAGCAAACATCTTAAAAAATGTACTTAAAATTTTTTCGTATTGTGGGGGTGCATGATTTTATACAACATCAGAGGTAGAAGGCACCCTAGAGATTCTCCTATGTCTGCCATACTGCTTCATTTATAGAAGAGGCAGCTGCGGTCCACTAAGCTTAGATGGTTTTATTCACTAATTTAACCGGGCAATGTTGATCTACTTGGCTCACTGGCCTAGACCCTAGAAGTAGAGAGATGAACAAGACTCCCTGAGCTAGAGTAACTTACACTGTAGAAAGGGAGTCAGATATATAAACATCAGGATGCTAGAATGTGGCAAAGCATAGCCAAGTTCAATACAAGGAAAACAGAGCAGGGACAGGAGGACAGGTCAGCTCTGGCCCAGGTCTCCCGGCTCAGAGCAGCTGAGAGCAAGTGTCAGCTACTAAAGAGGTGTGTGGGCCTCGGCCTCACGTAGCTCCTGCCTCCCCTTTTCTCCTTCCTCTTCCTATCAGGGCACAGTGTTGGTTTACAGGGCCTTGGACCCTGGGGTACTCAGACAAAATCTTATAAAGGAGCTCTTTTTCAAAGCATGCTTGTAGGACTCTATACTGATCCAAGGTTTGTCTCTTTGAAGTTACAGTGAGCCGCATCCTGGTATCTGTCTCTTACGAACAGACTTGCAGTTATGCTAACAGAAGCATCAAATGCTGCATTAAGGCCAGTCATTGATATGTCAAGCAGAGATGCCGCAAGAATCATCTCCTTCCTCAGACTAGAAACCCAGACACGGTGTTACAGATAAAAATATCCAGCCCAGAGAGCCCAAGCTGCAATTGGACTTTGAATTCCAGTCTAAGATCTGGGATCTGGGGTTTCCACCAGGTAACAAAGACTCTCCCCTTGGCCAAACTAGCTCGACTCCTCTGAGCTCTCTTCTTGACACCAACCTTGGTCTATAAATACCACAGACTCTAGGAACAAATTATTTCCTCCACTTCTATATACTAAGACACTTGAACAAACTAGCATAGCTTCTTTTCTTTTTTAAAATAAAGACTTTTTTTGGTCACAAATAGGGCTTTTTATTTGTCACTATTAAAAGTCTGAATTTAAACAGATTCTTGGACTGGTGGTTCATATCCATCAGCTCATTCAACTTTGGTGCCCGTCTCATCCCCAGTAGCTTTTCCAGAGCTACTACCTTGACCATGAAGCTCCATGAGTTTTCCCAATCCAAACCTTGGCTTCTTCAGCATTTTGACTTTCCTGACGAAGACATCGTGGAGAGGGTAGATGGACTGGCAGGCCTTTTCTATGTCTTTTCCGATGCTGTCTGGAATCAGTTATTGACCACTTCTTTCAAGTCATTTGTCTGTACCTCCCGGAGGGGGGGAGGGGGA
>NW_006159894.1:2295658-2304055 GCF_000334495.1 Tupaia belangeri chinensis
GAGCAGGGGGAGGGGAGGGAGCAGGGGGAGGGGGAGGGGAGGGGAATGTTTGAAGCACCTGGGAGTTTTAACGAGTGTCCCCATTAAAGTGTCAGTGTAAACACTGAGTCAACCCCTCAGGGTGTCACAAAGACACATCCTAAAGGCACTTGGGAATCTTAGCCCTTTCAAGAAGGATGAGCTAGTAGGAAGTCTATGAACATTCCCTCTCACCTTCTACCTGGATGTCCCGTTTTCGCCCTCCCACCTAGCAAGACTGGGCATGCTCAAACTGCACGAGTTTACACTTCCTGCCAAAGGAAAATGCACGCAGCTGTCAGAAATGAAATATGCTAAATGTGCTAAATGTGGACACTCCTAGTAGGGTCCCAACGCATCCCCGCCGCAGACACCCAGAAGGCACCCAGGCAAAGCGGTACAGCTGAGGGCAGGGGAACCCGCGCAGGCTCGCCCTCCCCCAGCTCAACTAGAACGAGAACAAGACCCCTGACCGGACCGATGGCGACCTGCGCCCGCCTCAGATCCGCCCCGGTCCGCTGCGACAGTGCTCGGAGTCCGGTGCCCCGGAGGTGGGGGTGGGGCGATCAGATTCTCTGCGCGTGCGTGCGGAGCGGTGCATTTCGGGACGTGTAGTTTTCCCCGCAGGACGGTGGGCGTCGCGACTTGTGCCTGGGCAGGGGACAGGGAGCGGTAAGTGTGCAACGTTCAGGCTGGTGGACGCCTACCCCGAAGCCTAAGCGTCCTCCGGGGTGCTGGGAGGCCGGTGGCAGACCCTGCGTTGGCGCTTTCTCTCCCAGTTAGACGCTGTGGGGCGCGGCCGCGCGGCGCGGGGTTGGCGGGGGGCTGGTGGGTGACCCGCGTGGCTCTTCACCCCGAGCGCCTCTGCCGGACCCGGTGGTCCAGGCCCCCCCCCGACGCCTGCGGACCCGCACGCTCATGCTGAAACGAGGTCCCGGCAGGGCCCAGTTTGGTTCTGGCCAGAAGGTGTTGGCTTCTGAGGCCTTAAGAGAAGAACGAATATCCTGGACACCCTGCTCTGTGGAAGAGTGGGGGAAGAGATGACAGCCCCTGGCCTCCGTCCTTGGGTGTGTGTGGGGCAGGTGTTGCTCCCTGGGTGTCGGGGTGGGCTGGGGAAAGGATCCTGGAACCGACCCCAGGTAACCGAAGTGGAGCTGAGCCCAGAGCAGTTCAGCGACCCAGCTGGGGCTGCGCAGTGAGCACAGGCACCCTGCCAGGGCGTGGGGTTCCAGCAGGTGGGGTCTGAGCAGCTGAGGTCCTGTGAGGCTGGCCAGAGCAAGGAGGGCCACGGAGTGCCCCAGATTGACCTGGCCGCCACCGCCCCAGGCCTGGCCCTAGCAAATGACTGGGTGAAGGACTGGAGTGAAAAGGATAGAGATTGAGAATGGCTTCAGAAAGTTCAGACAAAGAACACGGACTGAAACGGACTGAAACGTGACCAGAACGGGTGAGACTACAGGAGATATGCTGGACTTTATTGTGAGCCAAGAAGACAAAGTAAATTGTAGGCTACCTTTGTCCATATTACTTCAACTGGCCTAAACAAAATAAGTGAATACCTTTTTTGTTTCTAGGAGAAACTTGGCAAAGGAAAAATTAGGATATTTTTGCAGTAAAGGAAATAGAAGTATTTGATAGCAGGCTAGAACATTTGTTATTTTAAAAATAATTATTTTATTTTATTCATCATAATTATCATTTTAATTGAAGAGGAAGAGAGGGAGGGAAATTGAGAAAGCAAGCCACCAGCTCCGAGACTCCAGCATAGTCAGCCATGTGGGAGTCCAGCGCCTTAACCACCGCACCCTGCCAGCCCCACATTTATTTTTTAGTTTTAAGCCTGTGAACTGTTCCAGGGGAAGTTTAAAATTCCAGCCAGGGGAGTGGTGGTTAAGGCTGCTGGATCCCACACATGGCCAACTGGGCGTCTGAGTCCCAGACCTGGTGGCTTGGAAAATACACCTGGCACGTGTGTGTGTGTGTGTGTGTGTGTGTGTGTGTGTGTGTGCACGCGCATGCTCAAAGACAGAGGGGAAAATGGAGAAGGGATGTGGCATTGCCATCCTTCTGGGGGGATGTGTGTGATTTCTCACTTTCCCTCTGTATTTCACTCTGTCTCTTCAGGGAGTGCAAACACCTGAGAGCAAAAGCTATGAAAAAAAAAAAAGAAGAATTTTTTTAAAAATTCTAAAATTCCTAGGTTTTATGCACCACAAAATTTTCCCATCCTGGCTCTTTGTAGGGTAGCCCTCAGACTCCAGCTGCCTCTCGTTTCTATAATATCAGTGCGTCAGTTGTGCCTGTGGCAGCATAGCTCACAGATATTTTTAGCTCTCATAGTTGATCTCATTTGCAGAAGGCCAGCAGGGTGCTGTGAAAACGGCTGAAGTGGGACATGTAATTTAGGAAGGTGGGAAAAGTTGTAATTTCGAAGTGGGTGGGAATCAGCAGGGCTGCTCGTGGCAGTTTGTCTTCTTGTTTTTCACCCTCATCCTACTGTTGCCACTACTGTTGTGACTGACTTTATATGTATTCCCTAAAGAGCTTAAATTTAATCACTCTAGCTATTAAAATACGAAGTAGAGGCAGCTGCCACTGCAGTTAGGCTCCGTGATATCAGAAAGGATGGTTGGGTGTGAGTTCCAGATTTGTGGACTCATCCTATGGATTCTGATTTTGAAAATGGGAACACGTTGGTTCCTGAGCCCCAGCATTGGTACCACCAAGAGCAGAACCCAGCTCTCCAGCTCTCCTGGTCCCAGCGTACTGCTCTTTACTCCATATGCTGCTTGTCTTGCAGTGACTGTGTTTTGCCCTGGATGTCACTCGTTTATATCCTTCAGCTTGGTGTGTCCATTCGTGGGAGGAGAGTTATCACAATAGCGTTTGACATGTATTTAATGCTTTCTGTGTGCTGAGTGTGTGCTTGGTTACCATCCAGTCTCCAAGGAGAATTTACATGAAGGAACTGAGGCTTAGAAACTTACCTAAGTGACTTACCAACATAGCACCTGTTTGCCAGAGGGCCGGAAAACCAGATGTTCTTTTCCATTTATTTTCTCCTGTAAATCTTTTGGACTCTTTCTTGTCCTTGACCTTGGGAATCAATATCCTACATACATCAGTTCACTGGCATAATTTGGCCTCAGGAAATTTGCAGAAAGCAGGTAAACTCTCCTAATAGATTCATGCACAACTCAAAGCGGAGATTATAAAAATAAAATTTACAAGACCTTAAACATCTTATTTAAAGTACAGTATGGCTTATCCATAAGATTATTAAAGATTGTCAAAATAAAAATTCTGCCACAGGTTATAACATGTTAGGAATGAATTTCCCCAGTCCAGGTAGGGATCTGCTGCTACTTAAAGACAGGTGGGCCATTTACACATGAAGGTGAAGAGCACTTTGATCACCATCATCTCCTTTAAACAGGTCTGTGGTTATAATTCCTCCGATTAGCTTATCTGACTTTGCAAAAGTCACAGAGAAGACTTGGCTATCTGGTGCTAGCTGTAGCTTGTTTTCAAGATACGATGACCTTGAATTGATGAAGTATGGACTTTTTACATTTGGAGACTTTTGTAATTCAAAGTTTCTTATAATACATTTTTCTTGTAATACAGAGTTTCTTATAATACATTTCTGTCCTAGTCCTGTTCCAAAGGCCTGTGAAATTTTCTGCTGTTTTTCTTAACTCCAAGAACTTTTTTTTTTTTTTTTTGTAGAGGACTACAGAGAGAGGTAAGGAGAGAAAGTGAGAGAGCACACCCACCATGAGGGATAGCCACACTATAGTCCCTTCTCCATTTCTCCCCCCTTTTGGAATTTTGCATACGTACACACACACCCCCCCTGATGTGTTTGTCAAGCTTCTGGTCTGGGACTCAGATCACATGGTCGGCCATGTTGGATCCAGCTGTCTTAACTACTGCACCACTGATTGGCTCCATTCTAAATACATTTGAAGAAGAATGTTCCCATGATTTTGGAATACAGATGAGGCCCTACAGCCGTACTGGATGGGTTTGAACCCCAGTCCCACCTGTGAGACTCCAGGTGCTTTATTTCAACTTGGTTCCGTTGTCTGTAAAGTGGAGGTAATAAACCATCTCATAAGGCAGTCTGAGGACTAGCACTTCAATGCGGCCCAGGGCAGCTATGATCATTTTTGCTATTGGTCATCAGATTGGGGAAAAAGTAGGGGCCTTAGAGACTGTCTGTTTGACACCTCTTTTCCCACTTATGCGACCAAGATCCTGAGAGGGAAGTCACAAGAATGTAGATTCTCCATCTCGATTTCAAGTTTTCTGACTCTTGGAGTATGTTATAGCCTAAAAATAGTGACATATGAGGCGTCAGAGCAAATCTTGTGCTCTGGCTGTGTCCCTGCCTTGTCCCTCTGCCTTACCTTCCACTAGTCACTAAGTCTCCCTTGTGCTTTAGAGAGAATTCTACATATGAGTTGCTTTCTTAGGACACTTTTTTTTTCCTTCTTTTTTTGTCAGAGAGCTCATACCAGAGGGAGAGGAAGAAAGCACTCCTCGGTAGGGTGTGGTCATGCTGTTCTCTTGTTTCCCAAGGTGGTCTGTGCTAGAAACCTCTGGCTGACCTCTTTCTTTTCTCCTTGCCCAGATCAGACCTGCGGGCTCCGAGGACCTCATCTGCCAGCCCCCTCTTCTCAGGTACCTGTCATGATTAAGAGTGGCATGGATCTGCAGTGAAGTCATAATTGGTCTACCATGAATTGGAAGGTGAGAATAGCTTCAAACAGTTATGGCTTGGGTTTTTAATTTTCTCCTAATTGCAAAAATGCAGAAGAATAGTTCTGTAGATACGAATTTATTAAAAAGAATAAGTAGGGGGTCAGCAGGTAGTATGGTGGTTAAGGTGCTGGACTCCCCATAGCTGACTGTAGCTCGAGTCTTGGATCTGGCAGGTTGCTTTCTCACTTTCTTTCTCTCTCTGTCTCTTGTGAGTGCACGTGCCTTGTTGGAAATTAAAATAATAATGGTAATAAAAAATCTTTAGAAAAAGAATAAGTAGATGAAAGCATAGTACTATTTAATGTTTTAAAGTATATAAATATACATTTATTTACCAGTCTTTTGGTTAAAGGATAGGTCTTTTCTTTGAATGGGCATCCATTAACTTGAGATCTAGCCTCACTCTTGCAATCTTCTTGCAAAAGCTATACTTTAAAGCTTCCCCCACAGGGAAGGAGGTATATTCATTATACTTCCACACTGTGATCTGGAAGGCTGGTCTATTGAAATCATTGTAAAACCTGCTAAAAATTTCTATTTCAAAACCAAACTTTTATTCTGGATATCATTTAGATAGTCTTTTATTTATACATTAAAAATCTCTTCATTTTCAGAAAAGAAAACAGAAAGTCACCCAATCTATGGTACTTTGTTATAGCAGCCCAAATTGACTAAAACATTAGATTAAGTTTTATGAAGCCATCTACATGTAAAATCTTTCCAGATTTTAATGGTCTTCCCTAATGGTTTCCTTCCTTCCTTCCTTCCTTTCTTTTTTTCTTTTTCATAATTTTGCCAGAGGGCACATGCACTTGCAGAGAGTGAGAGGGAGGGCAAGCGAGAAAGCGCCTCCCATGGGGGATGGTCAGACCTCAATCCCTTTGCCTCTGTTTTTCCCTCCTTTCGGGATTTTGGGCACACATGTACATGTGTGTTTTTCAAGCTACCAGGTCTGGGATTCGAACTGCACCGCCAGGCATGTGGGATCCTGCTGTCCTGTCACCTCATGGGTGGGCCCTTTTCCCTAATCTTTACAGTTGTCTGGCCAATGGCATTTTTTCTTTCCAACACAAACCTAAGTCTTTCACAGCATTTAACTTTGGGATGTGAGGGCCATCTGGAGATCTGCGACATCTGTCACCCCATTGATCGCCAGGGTTGATTCGGCTGATCTGGCTAGCTAAGCGGGTGTCCCCTTCCTCCCTCACTGCTCCATGTGCATCCCTCCCGAAGCTGCGTGCTCGGTTGAAGAGGATGACCTTCCCTGATAGAGGAGGACCATTCTTCAGTCAAGGGTATACCATAACTGCGCTCCCCTGCTAGAATCTCCAAACAAGCTTTCAAAGCATTTAACTTTGTTTCATGGAATCTACCTTTTCTTCACACAGTCATATTTCGTACGTGTTGTGTTCAAATAAATAATTTGTTATAATAGCAACAAGTACAATTTAAACTAGTTGGGGAGTAAACACAACTGACCCCTGTAATGCACTGGGTCCAGCAGCACCCAGAGAGCAGCCTGATAGCTGCAAACGTGGAGTGGACTGAACAACGGCAGGTTTTACAGAGGGAAGGAAAGCTCACTTTATATCTCTGAAGTCAAATAAAAGTTATTATGTCACCATTCGAAGATGACTGCTATTAGCAATTTTGGTGTATTTTAGTATTTTTTGCCTGTATTTGCAGGTGTGGTACATGTATTTTCAAGCATAGGGACTTACTGCAGGTGTTTTTTTCAATTATTATAAGGATTTTCTTGTTCAAAACATCCAGGGCTTTTTTTAAGTTTATGTTTTTGAGAGAGAGAGAGACATACACATAGATTCCCTTACCAGGATCTTAGTATGATGCAATTCCCTTCCTCTGGTCCTCCAGCTAGTTGGTATTTTGGGTGCACTTGCATGTTTCAGGTCTACTTGGGATCCAAACCCATGTTGGCCATGTGCCTTCCAGTACTGCAAGTCAGTATGCTGCTGCCTACGTTATCTAAGCTGGGCCAGCATCCAGTGGTTTTGTGTTGCAAGGAGAACTGGAAAGGTCTGGAAGCAGGATCAAGGCTCTGTAGAAGATACAGGACCCTCCTCCCTCCAACTCTGGGGACAAATAGGTGTGGGTGTGTACAAGTATACAAGAGGGCTCAGGGACTCTTCTCCAGAAAGAGCCTGGATGCTATTAGAGAAACAGAGTAAGTGTTCTGTGAAGGGATTGGAGAGGCGAGAGTTTGCTTACCATGCAGGGGTAGCCAGAGCTTACGGGGAAGGTTGGGAAGCAGGACGGCAGGATGAGGCAGTGAGAGGATGGAACAGGGAAGAAGCAGAAAGCAGTAAGGGGTGAGACTCAGGAGGACTGTACCCACTTCGTGGCTAAGTCCATCGGAGTGAGAGTCAGCAACTGGAACAAAAGGCCACATAAACACCACGGTTTGGAGCATCATGTTTAATGCATGGGTTGCAGACCTTATCCCAGGGTTTCTGATTGGGTAAGTGTGGACTGTGGCCCAATAATTTGCATTTCTTTTTTTTTTTTAAGAATTATTTATTTTTATTTATTTATTTATTTTTATTTGTTATAGGGCATGTGCACTCACCAGAGAGAGACAGAAAGAGGGGGGAAGTGAGAAAGCAAGCTGCCAATTCCAGGACTTGAATCATGGTTAGCCATGTAGGAGTCCAGCACCTTAACTGCCACGCCTCCTCCTGGCCCCCAAGAATTTGCATTTCTAACAAGTCCTAGGCGATGCTGATGCACACTGGTGGAAGGTAGCACATAGAGGTGCTTTTTTCTTAAATTGTGGAGTGAAATCCGCCCTCTTGACCACCCAGCCAATGTTGATGGGGTTGAGCAGAATCCTTTCTTGTGTCAGGAACAAACCTTCCCAGCTCCATGCTGTTGTAGCACCATGGCTTCCCAGGAGCAGCCTCATGTTTAAAAATGCCCCCTTCCAAGATGCGCCGTATTCATGCTGGGAAGAACCATGCTGTACTCTAAATATGTACACTGATTAAATGTGAAAACAAACAAACAAACTGAATGATCCCCTTCTGTGTAGTGTCAGAAAGAAATGGCGTCTCCTTATGCCCTGACTGCAGGGAGGGCCAGGAGGTCAAATGCGTCCGTGACCTTCCCGCCATGGCTCACTGGCCTGTGTGGATGCAGCACTAGTCAGCCGTACCTGTGTACCTGCGTGCGAGCACTGAGCGTGGCCTCGTGATTCAGAAAGTTAGCCGTCCCCATTCACAGGTATTAGGTTTAGTTTTCTTAAAATTAGAGTAGATCTAGTCCACCTCGACAATATACATCGTCTTCTTGAAGGTCTGCATGTTTTGAGAGATACGAGGCACGGTTAGGAGGAAATCAGGAAAGCGTTACCACAGCTGGAGCTTAGCGTAGCAGCCCCTGTGGAGTGGAAAAGGGCCCTGCAGCTCCCGGTTTAGCCCTGTTAGTGCCCTTGACCTCTGCCGCCCTTAACACCACCTCCCTTGGAGCCTGAAACTTCTGCCACCTCTCTGCTACTTTTAAAAAGAAAGCAAACACCAAAACCACTTGCTGTGTCCGTTTGTTGGCATGTTTCCATTTCAGTGAGTTCTCTAACTTCTGGTAGAGATGATGCAT
>NW_006159894.1:2304217-2306891 GCF_000334495.1 Tupaia belangeri chinensis
ATTCCTGCAGTGGCAAAGCTGGTTCGCATTTAGGTCGCAGAGAATCATGGATTCTAATGTGGGCTCGCTCATAGCCAGGACCTCATGGGCCCATCCACGGAGAGGCAGGAAATTGGAAAGAGTAACTTCTTCCAATGCGAATCTCCTAGGCTTTGGTTAGCCTAAAAGATCCTAATAAATGAAGAAAGAAGTTTATATAACAACATTAAATGTCCTTTTCTTAGTTCGTTTGTATACAGGGACTCAAACCTTCACCTCTCTAAAATGTGAACCTTCAAGAAAGTTGATGAGACGGAGGATTATTTGATATTGGGAGGCCAGGTGGAGATGGTTAGCCATAGATTTGCGAGAGAAAGAACCTGGAAACCAAATCAATATACTTAAAAACAAAAATAGAATTATTAAATTAATTTAATTTATTGTTTTTATTATTATTATTTAAGTTGCTATAGGGCACACGAGCTCACCAGAGAGAGACTGAGAGAGAAGGAAAGGGAGTACACAAGCTGCCAGATCCAGGACTCAAACCACAGTTGGCCACATGGGAGTCCACTACCTTAACCACCATGCCACCTGCTAGCACCCCAAATCAATATTCTAAACTACTTATATTTATGAGGGTGAAAACTTTTAAGTTTCACTTCTGTAACCTTTTTAGTCTATGACACTGTTGCTAGACTTACTGAAGTGCATATGTTGTCTTTATTCTTTATTGTTAAAATCATTTCGTGGTAGAAAACTATTTACTAGTTACCTAGTGTTCTTGTGTTCATATTGTTTAAATTAAAACAAGTTAAATATATGGATCCCCTTTCTCTCATGATACCAGTTATATTCCTGTTGTATCACATTATGTACATAACCACTTAAATCATTTCAGGTCAATTTCGGTGAGTTGGTAAAATTAGGTAGCCAAGCCATTTGCATGTGACTGTGAAATTGACGGGCTGGGGGAGCCTGCTCTGTACAGGATCACACGCAGAGAGAGTCCGGCTCTGTGGCAGGCAGCTGGGGCAGAACCGGCCTCACAGATGACCAGCCGCTCTTGTTGGTTTTTGTTTGTTTGTTTTTTAAGTTTTTCTTGTAGGGCACATGTGCTTGCCATAGAGAGACAGAGACAGTGAGAGGGAAAGTGAGAAGTCACCCCCCACCTGGGGTGGGGGGAATGGCAGTTCCACAATTCCTTGTCCTCCAGTTTCCTCTTGGAATTTTGGATATGTACACACACATGCCTGGTGTGATTTTCGAGCCACTGGTTCCACAATGTGAACCCTGCTGTTGGTCACGTGGGATCCAGTGCCTTAACTTCCATTCCACCTGCCGGTTCCTTTCCGTACCACCTTTTCTCAGCTGTCAGACCAGGGATCTCACTTGCTACAAGGGGTTAGAGTGAGGAGGGAAGGGGAAGAAGTCACAGAGGTGCTCAGTTCTCAGGGCTGCTGATCCTGTCTTCTGAACAGGAAATCCACATCTAGGGCTGAGTCATAAAGAACTGGAGGGCTGGGGCCAGCAGGTACTATGGTGATTAGATGCTGGGCTCCCACATGGCTGACCATGGTTTGAGTCCTGGACCTTGTGGCTTGAAACTTGTGCCTGGTGCATGTGCCCAAAATGGGGGGTAATTTCTCACTCTTCCTCTCACTGTTTCTCTCTGTCTCTTCAGCGAGTATGCACACCCTGTGGCAAAAAACAAACAAAAAAACAAAACCAATAAACAGAATCTGAGGGCCTAGCCACACAGATATAGGTGGTAGGGAAATGCCGTGATCCTGGAGCCACAGGGTAGGCCTGGATTCAGATCCCAGGTGGACTTGCGCCCACTGGGAGTGCCCACATACACCTGTCATCCTGACTGACAGAGGCTGGGGGAGGAGAGTTACCGCATCACGGTACCTTCCTGTGTCACACCTCCCCACCTTCCCGCCAAGAAATAAAAAAACTGAATACGATATAGGAACATAAATGTAAATGAATTGTGACTTCATTAATCACGTTTCACTGAAAGTCGGGAATCAGTGGGAGACTGGCCTAGGGCCTAGACTGTCCCGGCCAGCTCTGCCTGGAAGAAGTGAACTCTGTACAGTGGGGAGGCCTCTTGGCCTCCATGAGCTTTACCTTCCTTGTTCATGAAATAAGGTGACAGCTAGGTCATCTTTGAAGTCCTTTCCAGCCCTCTAGTTATGTATGAGCATATGTTGTTCTCAGCTAAAGTTCACTAACTAGTTTCTGATCAACCTCAGTTTAGCTATTAGTGTGTGTGTGGGGGGGAGGTTCCTGTGTAGAAACTCATTTTATTGGTACTACATGTAAGTGATGTTTGGCAATGTAACCTAACGATTTCATTGGGATAAGCTCTACCTCTTCCTTTCCTTAACAAAAGCATGCCTTTTTACTATTTGGGAAGGACTTCTTAATCACACAGAAAGCTTATAGTTATCATTCAGCTACCATAACTAACCATGTTTTTGAAGCCAGTATAGTACTTGCCTTGAGATATTATTGTGATTTATAGAGTCTTATAATAAAACCTAGTACAAAATGTAACTCAAATCCATTGTTATTCTCCCGATTCCATTTTAGCCAACGTATTAAAACTTCTCTCCAACAGGAAGTGATGGGGCAGTTAATAAGTAGCTAAGTTTTAATGTTTAGAGTTTCGGCGTGTTTCATTTCC
>NW_006159894.1:2306902-2322890 GCF_000334495.1 Tupaia belangeri chinensis
ACAAGTGCCAGTGCTAACGAGTGGCTGCTACCAAGAGGAGGTCATAGTGTGCTAAGGCTGGGAACCCGAAAGGAAGGTCTAGTCCAGCTCCACTTTGCAGGTGTCAAGGCGGGAGCTGAGCAGAGTCCAGTGGCTGGCCCAGGTCGTGCAGAGTCAGTGACAGAGCAGAGCTATGGCCTGGGCCTGCTGGCTCCAGGTCCTTTATAGACAGTGCTGCTGCAGAAGCAGGCCCAGGTGATGAGCAGACCACCTGGTTAAGCTGTCTATAGCTGACTGGTGGTCCTCTCTGTGAAGCCAGGAGCAAGAGAGTGTTAAAATTCAGAACTGCCACTAGGCTATCGGTGACACAGGGACAGGGCCTTGTCAGTCTTGGTCCCTGGGGAGCCCCAGCATTTAATCTTGTGCCTGGTACGTTATAGGTGCTCAGTAAATATTTTCTGAATGAAAGAACATAAAAGAAACATTCCATATCAATGCTAGGACGTTTAGAATGGTTCCTTTCTGCTTTTAAGGTTCTTGAGCACGTGCCTGTACTGCTGTATATCTTGGCGGCAAAAACATTGATTCTTTGCCTGGCATTTGCTGGAGTGAAAATATACCAAAGGAAAAGATTGGAAGCCAAACAGCAAAAACTGGAGGCCGAAAAGAAGAAGCAATCAGAGAAGAAAGATAATTAAAGAGAAATCAAAGGTACTTAGACTTTATGAATGGGATTTATCTGGTGGGTTAGTCAGATGTGATAGGCCTGAAGAGTCCGTGTCCCTCGGTTTGAAGGGCCACATGAAGGCACATGACCTCGCCTGTCCTCCAAGTCGAACTGCTTTGTAGAAGAACCAGATGTGCAGACCTTGATCCTTGGCCAGCGAAGGTGCTCAGAGGATTGGTCCACTCTGCTTTACGCCTGCTGTGGTTCTTAATGGATCACAGGTCACAGTACTTTTGAGAATGACAGTTGTGCACCCTCACATGTGCTAAATACACCTGCTAAACATAGACCTGCAGGCATGTTTGGAGAAAGAGGAGGTGGAGAGTCACAGGAATTTGAAAATCCCAGATTTAGAAACCGTTATCTTTAAGTAAGTCTCATTCCTTAGTATGACAAATAACCCCCTCCCCAGTTTGTTCTCATCCCAAAACTCATCTGCCACCTCTTCTGCCCACTTAACATGCTCCTGCAGGCCATTCCTTTACCATAACAGACTTTTATGCCCCTCTGCTTTGCCTGTTAGTCCCCTGGCCTAGAGGGTCCACCTGACGGCCTCCTTACCAGGCATGAAGGCTTCGTCCTCATTTTAACCCAGTGTTAAAGCCATCCTTCGTTGGGGATATGTAGCACATGACACTTTCCCTGATGCTGGTGTGTGGAACCAGTTTCATGGTTTATAAGGTTGGGTTCTGTGCTTCTCTAAAAATGAGAAGATTCAACTGTAGTGGCAGGGGACTCTGGAGCAGCGGTTCTGAACCAGGCTAGTGGTAGGATTGCCTGGGTGCTTGTTAAAAACGTAGACCCCCAGCTACTAGCCTCAGGGAGAATCTGTTGTGGTGTGTGGGTCTGGGCATCTGTTTTCAGACCCTGTTAGGTGATTATTACATAGTCCTCCTAGCAACAGGCCAGTGCGGGAACCACTGGGCTGTCTGGCCGACTAGATGCCATACTTCTGAACATAGGCGTTTCCTTACAGTATTTCTTACTTGCTGAGATTAAAGGCTTGCTTATTGGTCATAATATGATGTTTCTGGGACTTGAACTACAGGGTTGGCCATGTAGGATCTGGCTGCCTTACCCACCAGGCTGTGGAGCCGGCTCTGTGCCAGGCATTTTGCTAAGCATTTCATACACAGCTGTGCTATTTTGCCTGCTGATGACTCTGTGAGTAATGTTCTGATTGAAAGAATGGCTTTCACACTACATGGTGAAGAGCTGAATCAGAATAGGAGCCCAGCCCAGACACCTCCAGCGCCTGCGACCCACCGGAGCTCCGTCATCTTCCTGTAGGTGGGAAAGTAAGCTGGGGGAGCTCTTTACTCTCCAGCACTCATCCCTCCACATCTACCACTGTAGGCTGGTCCTCAGGGAGCTATAGACTTTGACCAGCAAGAGCAGTTACTATGGTAGAACCTTGCTTTTTTTCTTTAAAAAACATTTTTGGCTAAAACTCATGGGCAGGCACTTGGGCAGAGGAGGAGGGAGCACTTTGAAATGAAAAAGGAAGAGGAAGGCACTTTTAACCAAGACGCTGATTGAATTTATGTTCCAGACGGAGTCGTCATGTGTGAATCTGGGCAGAGGGAGGAAGGGTGAAGCATGAGGTCACAAACAGCCTTCCCTCCCCAAAACGTCCCTGGAGACCTGTAGTGACGGGAGGAGTGGACATCCTTGGCTGAGCTCAGGGCTGACGAGGGGAGGGCTCCAAGGCTGGATGCTTATCAAGGACTAGAGCCTGGGCTGGCCTTGCTGCCTAATGATTAAGGGGCCCACATCCCGCATGGCTGATGGCAGTTTGAGTCCCGGCTCCTGCTGTTTGAAAATCCCACTGGACATGTGTGTGGGTGCCCCAAATCCTCACAGGATGGAGACATGGAGGAAAAGGGATGTGGAGTGATTGTGCCCCTTGGGGGTGCTCTCTCTCTCTTCCTTTCTTCGTCTCTCTATGGCTCTGGTGACTGCAGGTGCCCTTTGGCAAACAAAACAAAACTAAAAAACCTGGAACCTCACCATAAATAAAAGGGAACTTTGGGTGGAAGGGAAATCGTGATGCTAAAAATGCATTCGGGGACAGATAAACCTCAGTGGTTTCTGTTTAAGTCCAAACGGCCCATCCTAAGGGCCAGGACTGAACATAGTTCTGTCAACACTTCCTGCTTGCTCCTGTGGTCTTCTTTCTAGATTTTGTCGTGCAAAGGTCAGCTTGTGCAGACTCCCACAGAGAAGAAAGAGAAGACTTCAATACTGAATGATGTGTCAGGATAAACTCCCAACCTATGCCTTTAACTTAAAACCATGTAAACTTTTATATGTTTTTAAAAGCACCAGTATTGTGTTTACTGAATTAAAATAGCTTTGTAAAAACAGTGTCTTTGTTCTTTGGAAAAAGTGGAAGTGTATGTGTCTCCCTCTCACACCCTGTGTTGTGAGAGGAGGTGTCTTGCTAACCTACACCTCCACAGCATTTTCCAGCTGTGGATTCCAGATCACAAGTGTGTGTCCACACAGGACGGGCTGTAGAAGTAGCATCTGCTGTGGCTATGAACCGTGGGCCATAATGGAGCCTCAGCCAGCTCACCTCCCACACGTACACCTCCGTGCCCTGAGCAGGCTGCCCTCTGCACGCTCCTCTCTCCCCTTTCCTCCTACAGATGCTGTCTCCCTTGTGTGAGGGCTTCTGTTGTCAGGGTGGAGGGAGGCTGCGCACGGTCTAGGAACCCAGCCAGGAGAGTTGGCTCCTGCGCTGACTCAGGAGAGTCCTCAGAGGGAGGAGTAGCAGGGACTGAGGCAGGGAAGAACTCACC
Organism: Tupaia belangeri chinensis; assembly: GCF_000334495.1. Taxonomy (NCBI): domain Eukaryota; kingdom Metazoa; phylum Chordata; class Mammalia; order Scandentia; family Tupaiidae; genus Tupaia; species Tupaia belangeri. The sequence continues at coordinate 2,310,413 of NW_006159894.1, forward strand.
TCCTCTGGTCCTGTCTTGAAAGAACAAGGGGAGCCCTTGGATGTACTTTGTCCTCTCCTCACCAGTTTCTCGTTGGAATTTCTTGGCCAGAGATGAAAGGACAGATGTCCATACAAGATGTTTAGAATTGAGAGAAACGAATGTTAAGATTTTCATTTGTTTTTGCTAGAGTGTGTGCACTCGTCAGAGTACAACAGAGAGAGAAAGTGAGAAAGCACCCTCCCCCCCCTGGGGGGGGAATGCCGTGCCATAATCCCTTCTCCTTGGGAATTTGGGCATGCACGCACATGTCCCTGGCATGTTCTCAAGCTGCTGTGTCTGAGACTTGAACTGCACAGTAAGCCGTGTGGGTCCAGTGCCTACGCCACCACGGCACCTGCTGGCCCAGGAAATGGGGAGGTTTTTCACTCAGTGCCCACCACATTAGGACTAAGAGTCATGCGCTCAGTCACTTCTCTCACGGCGTCAGGGTGGGTAGGGCATGAGGAGGCAGCAGTCAGAGCTGTAGATATGGAGCAGTGTGTGGTCTCGTTGCTGGTGGCCACGTGGACAATTTATGTGAGTGTATGGAAGTATAATAAAAGATACTAATCCTAGCCTGGCCCAGTTAGGTAGATCTCTACATTTTAAACATGAGCAAAGGGAATTATATCCTGCTGTTATTTTATTGTTTGCTGGATGCTCTTAACCACAATTTAGGCAGCAGGGAAGAATTTACATAGGATCAGAGTTCTAAGTACAGCATAGACCTGACCTGTAAGCCACAAATCTCAGAATAGTTGAAAGGGGACTTTCACTTAGGCTTGCACCTCAGCCACTCTTGGCCAGGGATTCCTGGCACCCTCATTCTGACTGGCCCACTGAGTCTGAGGTTCTGTTGATCATGAACAGGTGAAGTAGTGTCCTTGAATTTCTGTGTCCTGGCCCCCACACTTCCATGACCTGCTCAGATGAGGCCCAGAACTGATCCTGTGCCAGGACTTCCCTCTAGGCTTCCTCGGGATGCCCTCTGAAGCCCAGCAGCTTGTCCTACACACACTGGTCCATGCCCCTGCTTCAAGGGGGGGGGGGCACTGTTCACTGCCCACTCTGTAGGACTGGGGCGTCACCTGGTCCCAGCACATTTGGCATCAGACCCACCACCTCTGGGCACCATTTCTTCCCATGTGCCCCACATCCAGGCCAGAGGGTCTATTGGCTTATTATGGAAAAACCTAAGCATGCTTAACCAGTGCATATTCATGTTTATTTTAAACGCAGGTGCTTTTCTAGGCTTTGTGATCTAAAGCTTGGTGTTGGAGTTTCAAGGACATCCAGCTGTTGGCTTGGAAAACGTGGTAGAAGATTTGAACCAAACTGTTGACCACACCCTTTGGTTTTATGTTAACTGTTTTGGGGAATATATACTCTTCTACCACCAGGGGGAGATGATTAATCACTAATTAGAATGATTGATTTCATCCCATTCCATGTGTACGCAGAGGTTTGTAGTTTGGTTTTAGTCATCGGTAGGATGCATGCGTGCAGGCTGGGTGTAAATAGATTAGTAAAACCCACTAGCAGGTCCCCACTGGGCTGCAGCTTGCTTGCTGGTCTCGGGACCAAAGCTGGGAACGCGTCTATGAGGAGACATCTACCTGTAAGTAGCTGAAATGTATCACAAATAGCATAAACTGAAATCCACGTTCTCTACTCACGGAGATCCTGAGGATCCCTTATGCAGATCCTACTGGACACACATTTCTTACATGTTTTATTTAGTTTCCAAGCTTACCACCTAGTAGAAATAGCAAAGAAGAAAGGCTGTTGGCGGTAGAAATACCTTTGAGCAAGAGATCGAGACATAAGAAGCCTGCCAGGACTGAGCGCTCAGTGCACCAGCTCCATGTGTAAGACAGCACAGTGGCCCACAGCTCCACACTGGAACACACACTATACATAACTTCACCTTCATGCTGATGAGAGGTTAAACTGCCATATACTCTGCTGAGTGAGGTAGAGACATGTGTAATGTATTTTGGGACCCAAATATTGATAGTTTAAACAAACGAAAGGGGCTAGCTCTCCCCTAGCTATCATCAAAATTCTTATCAATAGGGAAATAGCTGTCTGAATGGCTCATTCCTGAAGACCTCCAGAAGCCCCGGCCTTTACAGGGCTGCGTCTCACCTGGCTTGATTACGTGAATGGTCTTCGAGCTTTGCTGAGTGCTCTGCTCTGTGTCAGACTGCGAGGGCAAAGGCACGGGTGGTCCTAGGCCCGACCTCAGAGAGCTTACAGCTCTGTGAATGAGTCTCATCTTGCCAGGAGCAAAGCAAAGAGATGACAGTGGTAGAGAGTCTAGGAGGAGAGAGTGGAGAGTGGGTTCTCTAACTCCGGCAAGCACAAGAGGCTGTGTAAAATGCAGGGCCATGAACCAAATTTCAGACTCCCTGTCCTACCCTGTGGAAGAGAGCCCAGATGTGATTTGCACATCCCTGGGTGATTCTTGTGAGATGGTCTTGGACACTCCTTTTTTTTTTTCTCCTAAGTTTGTTTATTTCTTCCATGAGTAAGATCCACAAACCTGGCTTCAGCCAGCCTGGATGATGGACACATGTACCAGGTGTACTCAGGGAGGTTTCTGGATGCAAACGCAGAGCCTTTCCACGTGGGTCAGTCTTGCAGAGCCCTGTGTGTACCACAGGACCACTCAACCCCAGGGCCCTCCGTAAGAGGGCAAAAGGAAGTGGACCAAACACTGAGCTGGGAAGGAGCCATCTGAAGAGCTCAGCGAGCGTGACTGGGGAGCCCTCATTCAGCCCTCCCTCCTCCAGGAGCTTTTCATCTGTAACCTCACAACAGCCTCCTAGGAAGACATCTTCGCCTTTCTCCCTTCTCGAATCAGGAAACAGTACAGAGCAGTGAATAGACGTGTGTGAGACGCCCCGCTGGTGGGAGGTGGAGCCAGGCCCCAGGCCTCTGGTCGAGCTTCGGGACCTGCGCTTGTCACTGCTGCGGCAAACACAGGGAGGACCGGAGAGTGTTCTTGTACTCCAGGCTGGGTCACCAGGTCTTCAGGATGGCAGTGTCCATTCTGAAGGGACAGAGGCCAGCAGCATGAGCTGAGGGACTGGCAGGATGTGAGAATCACTACCAGGTTTGCATTAACTCAGGTGTGTATGTGCGTGTCCGGGTGTGGGGGTGTGTGTGGTCCTCAAAGTCAAGAAACAAACTTACTTCTAAACAATATGTTAGTTACAAATAACTGGTGAGTTTAAAATGATTGGCTCAATATTTTCCTGTATTTACATATGTTTTGAACACTAGTATATATTTTACTTGCTCAGGTTCACAATTAGCCTTACTGCTTTAAATTGGGAGGTACGTCACCTGAAAACCCAGTAAGTTGGATTATTTGAAAATTTTACTAATGTTTTACTTAAGTTATCGTATGTCCCCCAACTCCGTAGCACCTTGTATACCTCAAAGGAAGGGAAAAAGACCTTGGGGTCGCTTTGGGGACGGGCAGGATTGAAAGGAAGATTTTTCTGAAAGGAGGGAACTTGAACCTGACTAGCCAAAGGAGACCCCCGAAGAAAGGTGGCCTGTTGTCGGAGGTGAGGAGGAGCTGGAGACTGAGGACATGGGGCTGAAGGTCCTGGAGAGCGTGGAGAGAAGGTGAAGTTGAGGGAAGGCATGCCGGTGGCCTTCATTGCCCCTCAGGTGTTGAGGCAAGGCCATGCCTGGTGTGGGTGGGTGCTGGGCATGTGGTACAGTCACTGGGGAGGAACCAGAGCCACACAAGGGGCCACTGTCCTCCCCTCTGCCCTCAGGTGGAGGCACCTTTTTCTAGGCCTTCCGCCATGATCTCCTGGCTGCTAGGTCATGTGGATGTTGGGGCCCAGCTGAGCTGTCACGGGTCAGAGGAGTGTAGCCTTTTAACAGTTACTGCAGAGGAACCAGGAAGAGGCAGAACCCAGAGGAGGTGCCAGCCCCCCTTTGCTGTCCCATTCTCTCCCATGAAGTGGCTCCTTGAGGGTCAGGTGGACCCACACAGATGTGAGGTCAACTGGCTGTTGACAGGGCCCTGAACACAAGTCTTAAGCAGGTGTATGCATCCTGGGGTGAGTGGGCCAAGGAGGAAATCTAGTGTGGGCCTTGAGTCACAGTGGGACGTGTGTCTTCAGGGCTGCCCTTCTTCCCTTACAAGGAAGCCTCAGCAGAGGCTCCTGAAGAAGACCTTAGCCCAAGCTGGGACTTAGAAATGCAGGAACCAGGGACCAGCAGTTAGTGTAATGGCTATGTCGCTGGACTCCCATGTAGTTGACCGCGGTTTGAGTCCCAGACCCGGTGGCTTAAACTCACGCCAGGAGTGTGTGCATGCATGCCCAAGATCCCGAGAGGAGAATGGAAGAGAAGGGATTGTGGCGAGGCCATTCCCCCTGGGGGTGATTTCTTGCTTTCTGTCTCTCTCTGTCTTTTTGGCGAGCACATGCACACTATAGCAAAAACCTCTCAAAAAAAAAAAAAAAAGAAAAGAAATGTAGGAACCAGGAGAGGAACACAGGTAAGTGAGGAGTGTGGCTGGTGAGGCCTGAGACTGCAGTGTTCTCCAGAGACTGCAAAGCCTAGCAAAAACCCCTAAAAAAAAAAAAAAAAAGAAAAGAAATGTAGGAACCAGGAGAGGAACACAGGTAAGTGAGGAGTGTGGCTGGTGAGGCCTGAGACTGCAGTGTTCTCCAGAGACTGCAAAGCCCTGGCTGGGCACAAGTGTGGTGTGGGCAGGGCAGCTAACCTACCAGGCAAAGCCTTGCCATTGCTTATGGTGGGGCCTGGGAAATCACACTAAGGGTTTTCTAAGGGGAACCAAGGAACAACAGGAAAAAAGCCAGTCGGTTACCATCCATGAGGTTAACTTTTGGTAAGGGTTAAAACAGGGGGTCTCCTTATCCTGACTCAGATAGCCTAGAATTTCATTTTCAGAGGAAAAACTTGTTGATTTGGGATCCGACCTTCTTTAAAGTTTCACTCGATTATATAGCATTTTGCAAGAGTGACTTCTGGTGTGTCTGGTCTCCTGGGGCCCAGACATGAGCTCAGCCCAAACAATGGCCTCCTGTAAATTTGTGTAGAGTTAAGCGTAGACTCAGGATCCTGGGGCGGCCTTCCTCATTTCCTCCATTTCTTCTTGTGATGAAACCCTTCTTCCTTTTGTCCTTCACCTCAGTTTCTCGTCTTTCTGTAGCTCTGCGTGTGACTCCGCAGCTCCAGGCCCTAGACTCTGAGCTCTCACTACCAGAGAGAGGTACCCCCACCATCAGGTTGTGACGCCCTGAGGGTCCAGGCTTATTTTCCTTGGTACCACTGGCCCAAACACAGTGCCAGGCACACAGAAGGTACTCAAAGGTTCCACGTGTACACCTCTAGTAGTACCAAGCAGTAGGGGAGCGGGGGCACGGCTGAGGCTGCTAGTTGCCTACCTCATATCCTTTCTTCCCTCCTTTTCTCTTTTTTTTAGACAGAGATCTTTACTATAGGGCATGTGTACTTGCCAGAGGGACAGAGACAAAGGGAAAAAGTGAAAAATTATCCCCCAGGGGAGATGGTCATGCTGCAATCCCTTCTCCTTCATTCTCCTCTCTGGATTTTGGGCACACATGCACATGTGTCCTGTGTGTTTTAAAGCAACAGGTCCGGGACTCGAATTGTAGTCAGTCATGTGGAGTCCAGCATCTTAACCACTACGCCACCTGCTGGTCCCTGCCTTACTTCAGTGATAGACACCTGAATCTTACCTGACCTATTGCCATGCAAACAAAAGCCTACATTTCTCAGTTTCCCTTGCAACCAAGGCTAGCCTACCAGATTTAAGTGGAAGTGTGCTGAGACTCCCTGTAAGGGTCCTTAAAGGATAGGTGGACCCTTCCTCTTTTTCTCCTTCTTTGCTGCCTGGAATGCTAATGCAATAACTTGTTTAGTAGCTGTTTTAGACTATGAGGTTACTCTGAAACCGGAACCATGTATAGGATAATGGAGTAAAAAGATAGGACCCTAAAGCTATGATACCACCCTCGAACTGCCGCCTTGCCATCTCTTGGTTTTGGTGATGGAGGTGGGGTGCTTTCTATCTTGTTGAAATCTCTGTGATTACTTTCAGTTCAGCTTAATCCTGGGTGACACATAGACCCTGCTGGAAGACTTGGATTCTGGTCCTGACCCTTTGGTCACTGTCATTTTGTATGTGACTAGATGGGCCAGTTACCACCCCAGCTTTGTCATCGTTGGTGAAGTGAACTCAGTGATCACTGCCCTGCCTATCACATAGGGGGACTGTCTGAAGTCAGTGAGGTCAAGTTCATAAAAATGATTTGTGTATCGCAAAATGATCACAAATGGGAAGTATACTGATGGGCAGGTGGGGCGCCAAGCAGCCCATTTGGATTGAACCAATGGATGATGGACTCCATTTGCTTATTTATCTCTAGATTATGGGGGCAGCACTATTTCTTTTTCTTTGTTTTTCATTTTTTCGTTTTTATTTTTATTTTTCTGAAAGAGAGATTTTTTGCTATAGGGCACATGCATTCACTGGAGAGAAAGAGAGAAAGAAAGAGAGAAATCACCCCCCCAGGGGGGGATGACCACATTACAATCCTTTCTCCTCCATTCTCTTCTCAGGATCTTGGACACACACACACATGCACGTACGCATGTGCACGTGCACATGCACGCCCGTCATGAGTTTCAGTCTGCCGGGTCTGGGACTCAAAACTGTAGTTGACTATGTGGGAGTCCAGCGATGTAACCATTACTCCACCTGCTGGTCCCAGCCTTTCACTGTTTTCTTAATGCACTATCTCCTTGAGAGTCACTGGAAGGAAGTAGGGGTGTAGTTGCTGGTGACGGCAAAGGCCAGAGAGGATGAATGCTCATTAACTGTTTAGAGGGTGAACAGCAACACCAACAACACGAACTTCCTTCTGTTGAACTTCTCTGCAGCTGTGTGGCTCCACTCTGCATTACTGTGCATTGTTTCCCACTGTTTATTACATGCAATGCACCAAATTGGCTGTTCTCAAGTCGATTCTGGGCTGTTTACCAGTCTCCCCATTCCACCTCCACCAGTTAATAAGAAGAAACCTCTTATTATTAATTCCCTAACCTGTTTCAAATGGACTTAAAAGAAATGCCAGAGAACAAAGTTTCCTTGATCAAAGTATCTTAAGATGTATCTACTCTTATTATATCCAAGTGACAAAAAGAAGTAAAAATTTTCCTCTAAGAATGAAAAGGAAATGAGGTCAGTGATAGTCTAATTGTGGACTCACTTGGCTTTGACCTCAGCCTGGACTATAACAATATGTGTTTCTGAGTTTTTAGCACTCAGTAGGCGCCAGACATGGTTTGGCTACAAGTTATACCATTTCAAAGCCCTCAACCTATTTTACTAATGAGTTAATTGAGCCTCAGGGAAGTAAAGCCACTCGTCCAAAAGTCTCAGAGCTAATAAGGGGAAACTTGAGATTCTAAGTAGGTCTGTCCAATTCCCAAAGCCCAGTATACTTTGTGCTGTAAGTTTCCATGCTCTGTATAAAGTGACACTCCTTAATTATGAATATAATCTTATGTAACTAAATTGCACATTAAAGGTAGCCCTTTTGATCTCACTGATTCTACGATGTTCTTTGCTCTGCTTGCTTTTCTGATGACTAAACAGGCCCTTAAAGGAATAGAACCCATTTTGTCAGATTTCCTTAGTTTTCGAGTGAAAATAGTTCCTGTTAGTTTATCTTGTTCATCTGATAACCTAAAGACATTTAGTGTTTTTCTTTATTGCAAAATAAGGTGGATTTTAAAGTTATTCTGCCTTTTCTTCAATTTTGTGTTGGAATACATTTTTTGTTGTGATGTGCAGTGAGAGATGGTCACTTTTAAAAAAAAATATATTTCTTCCATGAGTGAGAGAGAGAGATATTCCGCACCTTCCAACAAGATTCTCATGGTGCTATCAGTCAACTTCAGCCAGTCCCAGGTCATGGGCACATGCGCATGTGAGTGTATTCAGAGAGGTCTTTGGACACAAACCAGGGACCTTGCCATGTGGGTCAGCATCTCAGAGCATTGTGTTACTGCTAGTCTGGTCCCAAGAAGATGGCTGTTTTGCCAGTTGATGTCTGGTCTGTTGTCAGGGTGAGCCTTATGAATTTTGGGCATGAAAAAAGGAAAGCTGGGCTTCAAGAACTAGCTAAATAGGGGCTGACAGATGGTGTGGTGGTTAAGGGCACTGGACTCCCACATGGCTGACAGTGGTCTGAGTCCCTGACCTGGCAGCTTTCTTTCTTTCTTTCCCTCTCTCTCTTGTTCTGTCCTTCTCTGGTCAAATTAAAATAAATAAATAAATAAATAAAGTTAAAAAAAAAACTAAGCTAAATAGAATGGTTAAGAGTCTTATAACTGGGACCCCCAGATGACATGATGGTTATGTAGCTAGACTCCCACATGGCCAACCATGGTTCAAGTCCTGGACTTGAGGCTTAAAATTTACTTTGAATACATGTGCCTGGGTGCCCAAAATACCAAGAGGAGAATGGAGGAGAAAGGATTGCGGCATGGCCATCCCACTCTACCCTCCCACCCCCCGAGGGGATAATGTCTCACTTTCTGTCTCTCTGTTTCTCCAGTGAGCAAACATGCTCTATAGGAAAAATCTCTCTCTCTCTTTTTTTAAAGTGTCTTAGAATCTGACAACCCAGATGACCTCCCAGTGTCTCAGTTTCCTCATCTGTAAAAATAGGAAAAATGAGAGCACCTACCTGACAGGGTTATTAAGAGGTCTAAGTGTGCCACTCACTGGCAGAGAGGCAGTGGGAGTAACGGCTCTGGATTTGAATCTTAGCTCCTCCCCCCAGGAGCACATGGTGCTGTCTCTCTGTGTCTCACTTTTCCAGGAAAGAGAGACACCAGTACCCCTACGTCACAGCCTGTTGTGACGATGGAGTGAGTTCAGCAGCTGTAACTGTCAGTGCTCCTTACTCCAGGCCCCTAGATAGGTGTTAACACGTGTGATGTGGAGGCGACGCCCGCTCATGTCCCCAAACTCAGACCATTTACACTTGATCCTGCCTAGGGACAGCACACTGGAGTGACTAAGGAAGTTTGAGTTCAATTACTTGTCTCAAGGAAACAAAATAAATTTGTACTTCAATTTCATTTTTCCATGAATTTTTTGAAGTATCTTTGTATATAAACAAGAATGATTTGTGTGTGTGTAGTTAGTAGAGTCTAGACCTTTTCTATAAAAATGACAAATACAAACATGAGTACTTACATCCTACATCATCAGTGGCCCCAAACTTGAGTAGGTGTAGTTGTTCCAGCTGCAGGTGGCTTAGCTATTAGGGGTCTTGATGACACTTTGAGCAGTCAGATGCCCTCCTGTTGGGATTCTTGGGGTTTAAGTGGGAGATTTGTTGGATAAGTGGAATCCACATACCCCTGCTCCCTGTATGTATTCACCCAAGGTCCACTTCGCTGATGACTGTCGTATCTTCCCAGTCCCTTACTGGCTCATCAGCTTGCTTGGAGGGTCTGGATGAGGTTTCACCTCCTCGGGTGTCCTCACTCTCACCCACTCCCACCTTGCACCCAGGAAGGAAGGACAGTAGGGGCAAAAGCATCTTGCTGAGCCACCACCTGGACAACGTCTCTTGCTGAAGGCAAGCTAGCTCCCTGTGCATTATTGTGGTGGGCTGGAAATGACTGGGAAACCACTGAATTTTGACTTACTTTTGAGACTTCACACTAGGTTTTCTTTTTTCCTCAGACCTAAACATTGACCACATAATCTTTAACTCTGCTCACTTCTGCCCATCACCATCCTCCATGGGCTGGGTTAGCCCTAATCCTGCCATTGACATAGCCCTCGAAGTGGCCTTAGTGAGATGAGAGTTAAGAATCCTAATTTTCCAACGAGCTTTAATGAAACCCCAGTAAACTCAAAGCATTTTGCTACCATCCTTAGGAACTTCGCAGTCTTCACAGCATCCCTGTGGGTTGTTACTGAAGTACCTTTGGCTGCAGTAGTCCAGAATCAAGCTCAACAGAGTTGGCAGTAAAGACCATGCATGGAACAGAGTCTCACTGCTTGTTGGATTCATCAGTTTTAAGAAAATTTCCCAAGATAGTAATTTTCCCATCTCCGTACTTTGTTAGTTAATGTTTTCCATTTGCTTGGGTTTATTCTCTCAATCCCCTTGCTAATTAAATTGCTGAGAAGTATATACTGGTAAGAATAGATGCTATCAATGGACTGCAAACAAAATTCTTTTCTGTTATTGATGATAAACCATTTCAGAGAAGACCAGGCTGAGTCTAAAGGGTTCAGATAATTATAAGGAGAAGGCAGAGAGAGTAGTTCATGGCCACAGTACTTAGCCACTTCTGGACAACACACAATGCTTGTCAGGTTGATGACAGTGGGGACGTACGACCGGGCCTCAGCCTCTCTGTCTTCTGGTGGCCTCATCTCATTCTGTGGCCTTTTCTCCTTAACCACAATGGCACACTTGCCATAGGCCTTCTTCACCACATTACAGAACTCAAAGAAGGGGCTGTCTTCCTGCTTGATACATAGCTCATCTCTTAGGAACATCCGATAATTCCAAGGTACCCATCCTTGGCTGCCACCACCATGCACAATGCACCAGGTTGGAGTTTGCATGAAATACCCATCACTAAAATCCTCCCCAGTTACCAGACTTTCTGGGATATCAGTTTCCCCAAAGTATATGGTCTTATAGCCATCGTACTGCAGCGTTCTCAGGGTTTTCAGATACTGGAGGCATTGCTTCCTCTTGATGCTATCAAAGTGACTTCTGATAATGATGTTTCTTAAAAGGGGGTTAGCGAAGTGAGGCATGGTGGCTCCTCAAGTGTTCTTGAAAGCTTGTGTGTCTCCATCTGGGGAGATCTGGCAAGTGTGGGACTATGACCTCATAAAGGGCTTTTTGACAGCTTTGCCAGTCCCTTAGATACACTTCAGATTTTAAAGCATCCTGGAACATACACTCAGAACAACTTCCTTCTGGTCCACATGATATGGGAACGGCAAATGCTACCCGTAGAAAATGCCAGTTTGACTTCACTTTTGCAATAGGTTTGGGACAGAGGTGGGCAATATTTGTGTGTCTATGTTTTGTTTTGTTTAGGTTTTTGCCAAAAGGAGTGTGTACTTGCCAGAGACAGAGAGAGAGAGTCATCCTCAGGTATGACCATGCCACAACCTCTTCCCCTCCATTTTTCTCCTGGAATTTTGGGCGCACATGCACACACACACACACACACACACACACACACGTGCCTAGCATGATTTTCAAGCTGCTGGGTCTGGGGCTCAAACTGGAGTCCAGCACCTTAACCACCCCGGTACCTGCTGGCCCCATGGTGGGCAATCTTTTGACAAGGACGAACTACGTTTCTGACAGCTATTCACTTGGCTCATTAGGATGAAGAGAGAGATTAACGTTTATTCATCTGTTCCAGAACTGTTTGCTGAGCAGCTACTATAGTCCAGCCATATGGCAGGCACCAAGGGAATGGCCATAGCTTGTCCAGAGAGACCTGGATGTGTGTGGTTTGTGTCTGTATATGCATGGAGTTTGTGCCAGCTATCTGCTCACTTGCACAATTGAGCTTTTTTCATATGTCAGGAGGAGGTTATGGCAAATGGCAAAAGGAAGTTAGCCTGCATACCTGTCTTTCATCGGGGCTGCCAGTTCTTGAGTTAATTCAGTATTCCATTTGAAAAGCAGTTTTAATTTCATATACTCAGGCATGATGACAGTTTGTTTTGATCTCTGTTAGACCCTTCAATTCCTCTATATTTTCTTGTCTCCTTAGTTAGAGCTACAGATGTTCCACAAATGTGCATAAATGAAGACATGAGCCAAATGACGTATCAGTATTCACTATGCGGCTGAATGAATGAAGATCGTCCCTGCCCCGACAAGAGTTTTCTCGGGACTCAAATTTAGACAGCAGACAGTAATGGCAAGGTGATCCCATTATAGTGAAGTTAACATGAAGCACGTGGTCTCCACACAGTTTCCCAGAAGCCAGGATCAGTGGGATTGGGCTGATAATTGATCACTGTGGCTATTTTCTCTTAGGATTCTTCTTTTAATAGTGGAAACTGTTTTGCAGACCAAATCTGATGTCAGTGCTCAATATGTAGAACAAAGGTGTGCCTGCTCGGTTTGAAGTTGTAATGGTGGTTCCAGAGTCTCCCTGTTCAGCCCCAAGGCTAGACAGCCTGGAATGGCGGTGTGAAAGCACTGTATGGTGCTTCAAAGTCAATGTTTTTTAAGAATTATTTTTAAAATTTTATTTATTTTATTTAAATTTGACCAGATTGGGGGGAGGGAGGGAGGGAGGGAGGGGGAGAGAGAGACAGAGAAAGAGAGAGAGCGAGAGAGAGAGAGAGAGAGAGAGAGATGGA
>NW_006159894.1:2322921-2434883 GCF_000334495.1 Tupaia belangeri chinensis
GAGATGGAAAGTGAGAAAGCAAGCCACCAGGTCCAGGACTTGAACTGAGGTCATGTAGGAGTCCAACGCCCTTAACCACCATGTCATCTGCCAGCCCCATTTCTTTTTCTTTTTTTATTTTAGAATTATTTTATTTATTTAACTTTATTTATTATTATTATTATTTTATTTGTAATAGAGCATGTGTGTTCACCAGAGAGAGATACACAGACAGAGAGAGAGAGAGAGGGAAAGTGAGAAAAGTCCCTTCTAGGTTCAAGACTTGGATCACGGTTGGCCATGTGGGAGTCCAGTACCTGGCTACCATACCACCTGCTGGCCCTTTGATGTCAATTCTAAGGCAACAATTCTTGGCCTTTTTCATCCAATTTTCAGTGATGAGTATGAGAAACTTGTTCAGAAGTATATGTTATCTTTTATATATGTATAAATATGCATATGTTTACGTGTTTACATTTTCATTTGAAAGAAGGAAAAAACCAAACACTAATTAAAATGATTACATAAGGGGAGGAAGAGAACAGAAGGGAGAAAAAGCAGGAACTCTAGATTTCTCTAAGTGTATCTTGTCTCATAGTTTTGACTTGGGGAAATGCAAATGTTTTTACACCTAAAAAATAAAGGAAAACAAAGGTAAACGAAAAATGAAAAATAAAACAGTTTCTAAAAAATACAAATAAAACAGAAACCAATGAACCTAGGTGTTTACTGTATCAACAACAACACCAACAGACAGAATTTATGTGAAATGATCTGCAACCTAGTACTTTACTGTTTATTTCCTAGTGGAGTATCTGCTGATGACAAAGACAACACGTGACACCTTAAAGTGCACTCAGCGTCCTTATTGTTAGTAGTAACACTGGCATTATTATTTTGAAACTTATGCTCACTTTATGATGAATAGCATTACTTATGACACATACGTAGTTGTGGGCCAGCTGGTAACGTGGTGCGAGGGCAGCCGAGCCCCACACGGCTGATTCTGCTGCTCAAGTCCTAGATATGATGGCTCGGAAAGCATACTGCGTGCGTGTGCCTGCCCAAAACTCTGAGGGGAGACTGGAAGAGAAGGGATCGTGGCATGTCGTCCCCCGGGGGACACTTTCATATTCTCTCTCTTGCTGTCTCTCTCTGAGGAGTGCACACACCCTATAACAAAAATAAATAAATAAGGAATTATGTTAATGCTGTTAATATTCAAGAGTTTTAGCATAAAATAATACAAATATGAGAGAGTTGAATATATCAGTATGAATCAATGTTTTGTTTTTATTTTCCTTTCAAACATCTACTTTCTACTTCTGCCTGCTGAGAAGACCTAGAAGCAGAAATAACCCAGTAGAGAAGTATACTCTAATTCCCTCCCCCTCAGATCATGGTCTCTAAACATCAGTTCCTGTTATAGGAATCAGGGGCCCTTTTATTCTAGGTCTGGGAGAGAAACGTACAAGATGAGCTGAGACTTCTTGTCCAGCCTTGAAGAATAAAGTTATTGAGACTGCTCCGTCCTGTCGGAGGCACCTGACAAAGGCGAAAGAATTCGAGTGTCTAAAAATAAATAAGGATGGCAATAAACCCGATCAGAATGAATATATAAAGATATTTGCACCAGCACCGAACACCAGCAACACGTTAAACCGGGTAAGATAAACACACAAACAAACGCAAACAAACTCAGGAAACTCAGTCATTAGTCACTTTCGGAAGTGCCTTTGGAGGGCACCATCGCATTACTGTGTCGTACAGGAAGTAGAAGAGTAAGATGCTTATCTTACCTCTCCTTGTGTGGCTTCTAGGCCAGGATATAGAACGGGTGGGAAATGCCAGACCAGAGTCCAAGCAGGTGTCAGGCCAACCTCTCTTCTCTTCCAAAGAAGAGGAGAGGAACTAGTAAAGGATTCTTTGCTTGACTGTACTTTAGTCAGGCTCCTGAACCTCCTAGGCTCATCTCTGCACTGCCAGTTATAGCAAAGAACCTCGCTGAGTCAGTTTAACCAGAACACTCCAGCCTCAATTCCCGATCAGGTTTCTCATCCTCAGCCATCCTCCAGATGATTCTGATCACCCAGCCCATCTCGTAAGAATCCTACTAGGTTGGCTTAGCCAGGATCACCCTTTCGCCTGATGTTACCTCTTGGTAATGCCACCCTGTTCCTTGTAAATTCCCCCTTGCCCTTCTTTTTATTTATTTATTTTTTTCAGGCAACCTGTAAGATGGGGGTCGTGCAGACTGAGCATCCTATTAAGAGCAGCTGACCATGTTTCAAAACAAGAGGAGTCCTTCTGGGACAAATTGGCAAGAGGAAGCTCCTAGGATACTACGAGAGCATTGTTCTAGTCTCAGAGAAGCCACCGAGGGCACCTAAATTGCCAATTTGATGGGAAAACATGATATAAATGGCATTTCATTGTTCTATCTTCTTGAACTTTGAGTCAACCTTGGTATATATTAAGAAAACAATGACAAGAGGAATTTGATATAAAATGCACAGTTCAGGCAGCCATGGGGATCATTTTAGAGCAGATACATAAGCCGTGGATTTGGAGCAAACCAAGCTGAAGAGGATCATAGGATCCTGGAGCTTTAGACCGAGGTTTATTCAGGGCCTAGACTCAGGCGAGCTCTGAAAGGGTGCCCACCAAGCCTCTGCCCAGGGCAACAAGGCCATAACAGTGTCTGTGGGTTGATCCCAGAGCCCACAGGGATCAGCAGAGGAGAGGGCCTAGGGACCCTTTCATGCCCCATGCTCATCAGCCTAGGGACAGACCACGCCAGAGTCTGGGCAGGACCTGCTCTCGAACCAAGAATGGAAGTAGCCTATCCTGGCAGCTAAGTGGGGTCTGGAATCAGGAAAACTATTGTTTCATGGAGGGCCAGAGAAACTCAGAGAACCTTCCTGCACTTGCTACCATCCTCCCCCACCACCTCTGCAGTCTCTGCTTCTGCCATTGCTTTGGCTGTCTCCCTCCATCCAAGGCCTCCCTCCATCCGAAGCTTCCCTCCCTTCCACTTCCTTTGGTGCCCAGCCTTGCCAGGGTTTCTCCTGTGGCTGCCAGCTCCAGTGGGGGCTTCTGGGGACCTGGGAGCCTTAGAACGAAGCTTCAGGGTGTCACTTGGAGATTTTGGAGGATGAAGGCAGGACCACCAGGGGGCAGCATGGAGCTGTGCCATATTTACTTGTGAGGCAAATACCTGTGCAGCTGTTTCCCAAGACTGAAGACAAGCTGTGGGCCCACATACCCACCCTGTCACAGTCCTCCCTCAGCCCTCAGAGTTCATATGCTTTTCTAGAAAGCACTTCTTTCTTCTCCACTACCCGGGTACCCAGAATTCTAAGGTGGAACACTGTATTAGGCTTAATTAATTTTATGTAATTGGGAGGTCAAGTTTGTTTAGCTCAAAGATGGAAAGTTGTAACCTGAACTCACAGGACAGGGATGGGGGAACCCAAAACTCAGTGTGGGAATGTTGCTGCAGGCCTGCTGGGCTGTCCTCCACCTGGCGCAAATTACGCTGTTCTGTGGGTCAGTCGGTGACAGCAGTGCAACGCAGGGCTCTGTGAGGCAGACCTACATGCGATGGTTCTGGGTTCATGCTGGGGACCTCCCTGAACATGTGGGGCACATGTGTGCTATGATCTGGGGCTGGCTGAGGCTGCGGGTGGTGGTTCTCTGTCTCTGTTCCTCTTTGTCGCTCTCATTCATGGAAAAAAGACAAAATAAAATACATACCATGCTCTTCATCAAAGGAAAAGGAATATTTAGAAGCTAGTTGTACTGAAACCAAAACAAAAAATATGCAAGCAGTTGTCACAATAAATAGCTGTGTGTGCGTGTGACTGGTAGAAGTCTTATTCCACAGGTTCAGTTGTTCAGGAAACACTTATTTATGGAAATCCAACCACGTGACTCTCAGCATGTCGGGGCTCTCTACTCCCTCTCAAGGCCAGAGCACAGCTGGGCCCTGGGGTCTCCCCTGCCTCTGTTTGCTGTGGCTTTTTGGGAGGCACCTAGACTTGAGCCCTTGGGTCCTATTGCCAAGGCACTAGAATTTTTGCTGGGGCTAAAAGCCTCAAAGTCAGGGTCTGGCCCCTCTAGGCATACTCCAAAGCCACTCTACCAGGAGGCATAGCCACTTTAGGGGGCACCATGGGTGGGACCATGGGGCCAGCAGATGGCATGGTGGTTAAAGCACTGGACTCCCTGGGACCAGCAGTTAGCATAATGGCTATGTCACTGGACTCCCATGTAGTTGACTGCGGTTCGAGTCCTGGACCCGGTGGCTTAAACTCATGCCGATGCTTGTGCGTGCGTGCCCGAGATCCTGAGAGGAGAATGGAGGAGAAGGGATTGCGGCATGGCCATTCCCCTCTGGGGAGTGATTTTTCGCTTTCTGTCTCTCTGTCTTTCTGGCAAGCGCACGCACCCTATAGCGAAAACCTCTCCAAAAAATAAAAAAATAAAAAGCACTGAACTCCTCCATGGGTGACTGCAGTTCAAGTCCCAGACCTGGAAGCTTGCTATCTCATTTTACCTCTCTTTCTATCTCTCTCTGGTGAGCACATCTTCTCAATAGCAAATTAAAAATTTATAATAAATAAAATTTTAAAAATTCTTTAAAAGAGAGAGAGAGAGAAACCAAAGGCCCCTGGTCCTGAGCTGACACTCATAAGCTCCTGCCCTCTCGCCATGTCCTGTCTTGTGCCACCTTGGGACTCTGCAGAGAGGCCCCACCTGCAAGACGACTCTCACCAGATATGACCTCTTAAACTTGGACCTTCAAAACCATGAGCTAAGTAAACCTCTATTCTTTATAGATGGCCCAGACTCGGGTATTTCTGTTACAGCAACACAAAGAACTAACTCCTCAGCCCGGCGCCATGAGTCAGGAGTGTGCAGTGACCTAAGCACTGCCTGGGTAAGACTCAGCTTTCTAGCTTGGTCTTCTGGGCACTTGCTCTGAGAGGGGACCAAATGTCCTTCCCAGCACTTCTTTTCCTCTAAAAGAAGATCTGTCCTTATCCTTCATGTGGAAATCCTCATCCACACCAATCAGGCGTGTCTGACCCCAGCAGGGGACACGCCTGGGCTCAAGCTCCGACTCTTGCTTTATTTGTTGTCTGCTAATTAAACTTTCTGATATACTCCACGCTAAGAGTGTTCGCAAGGCAGAGATCATGGGGTAAAGGGTCCTGCCTGGCTTGGCAAAGTGGCAGCTCCCTGCTCACTGTGTACTAATAAAGAGGCATATACGTGACAGTGCGTGTCTGGGCCTTGGTGACAGCTTAGGGCAGAAAGTATGTGATAATCAGAGCCTCAAACAACCCAGGAAGCACACTGGTGTGGGGCAGATCTCTCTGGCAAATAATTACGACAGCAATACATGGCGAAGAACTTTAGAATGTGTGCGTACGTGAAGACAACACTGAAATGCATGTCATTGAAACGCTGTGGCTTAGTTTGACATTTATGACTCTTATTAAAGACCCCACAGCATAATCCCACTGGCTGGTTTCACCTCATTGAATTTTCCAGTCTAATTCTATTGCTAACGGTGATGGCAGAAGACATGCATCTCTTTTTCTGTACTGTCTGGAGGTTCATTGATTAATTCTTCAGTTCTGTTGCAGCGCACTGTCCTGACTCACTGATAGTTCTTGCTTGCTTATCTTACAAGGAAGTCATGGGCTGGGGAAGACTTCCCTCTGTCACATACTGCTGCCACTTTGGGCTGAGAGGAGGCCTTACAGGGGAGCGTCCATATGTTGCAGATCATGCAGGACCTGGGAGTGGCCATGCCCCCTTCTGAACGGTATTGCCCTATGTCCCTTCCTCTGTAGGTATTCATTAAATGCCAGGTCCCTGATAAGCTCAGGGCAGGCAGTCCTTCTCTGGAACCTGTTCCTTATATCAGTCCTCTCCCAGTTTCAGGCCGGGGTAGCTGTCCCCTCCCTGCTCTCATAAGACCCTGGTTCACCTCCTTCTTTGCTCCTTGATCTGTAGTGGTCTGAGGATACTCTGTCTTCCCCAGAAAGCTGTGTCTCTCTGTGTCCCTGCCCCTAATACAGAGCCTGGACCTTTGCAGTCCCTTAAGAAGTGTCCAGAGGGTCTTAAAGCAGTGGTCCACAAAAGACAAGGTGCTGTGGTGGGAAAGCATATTTTCCTCGATATGCAGAAAAGGCTGGACCTTAACCTGGATTGCTGGGAGGCAATCCAAAGTGCTGCGCGAGTTCCCACCTTGATGCCATGCTTTTGGAGAAAAGTGATGATGTGTGCACATGGAACTGGTAGTGTCTGGGCAGAGAAAGAGCGCAGGAGGGATTTGATGGTTTTATAGAACATGTGCTTTGGCAGAAAACGAGTACCATGAAGAAGTGGTGGGAAAGCTAATAAGAGGAAAGCACATCCCTCTACTTCATCACTTGGGCAAGGGGAGTCTAGGCCCCGAGCAGAGCAGCTGCTCTTGGCCAGAAGACCACTGGAAAGATGTTTACTGAAAAAGCTCTTTGTTAAAGTGTGTGAAAACAAAAGACAGTCTAGTTCTAAACAAACAAACAAACAAAAATGTGTTTGGAGGGGCCTAGCTGCAAGTTCGACAGGCTGAAACACATGGGAGGCCTGGGCTCTTGTCCCAGTCCAACCTGAAGGTGCCTATAATCCCAGCAACTCAGGAGGCTAAGGAAGGAAGATCACAAGATTGAGGTTGATTTGAGCAACACAGCAAGACCCTGTCTTAAAAACAACAGGACACGGTGGCACATGTCTGTAGTCCTATATGGGAGGCTAAGAAAGGAGGGTCAAAACATGGAGAGACCCTGTCTTAAAAAATGAGGAGGAAAAGGAGGAAGAGGAGAAGGAGAGGTTTCTGGTCAATCACATGACCAAAAGGCAAGAATGAATTTTGAATTAATTGTATGTGTGTCATTATAACATGTTACTTTAATAGGGCTGCTACAAGCAAATGAGGTGAAGACTGTGAAGTAGGTTCACCGTGTACCATATGTACCCCAGGGGAGAACTCTGAACACCTTGCCAACACAGTGCCCCAATATCAACCCACTTGAGGAAGTCCGGTGACACAGAACACTCACACAATGAGTTAAGCAAAGCAACTTTATTACTCTCAAATAAGCGGCAAGAAGTATTAGAATCCCCAAATCTATGATGAGTTGGTCTCACAAGGCTTAGGAAAGCCTGGTTTGTACATGCCTCTAGTTGCCCCATAACTGAGGGTTCCCAAAATACACTCCACTCTGGGATTTAAAAAACCCAGTATTTTAAAAAGCTTATTTATTTACTTCTTCCATGAGCATGACACAGACAGAGACAGGCACACCTAACAGTCTTCATGCCACCATCCATCCCCAGTCTCAGCCAACCTGGAACACGAGCACATGCCTGGCATGATCGGGGAGGGCCTGGAAGGGGAACCAGGAACTTTCCCATGTGGCTCTAGTAGCATTTCCACTGCACCACCATCTGGTCCCTGAGCTTGGGTTTTATCCCCAGGGGTAAGTAGACTCACTCGCCTAAATTATAGCAGGACATCTTGTTCTAGGAATGGAATGGAATAGAGCCCAGGCTATTCTGGTCAGTTCTTCCTTATCTCAAGATAGTGTATTCTCAGCCCATTCTACAGCTATATTAAGAACTATAAATAAGAAAGGGAAGAAATGTTGAGTCATTAACATGTGCAAAGACAACAGAAAAAAGGGAGTGTGTCTTAATTAGTTCAGGCTGCCATAACAAAGTCCCATGTGATTATGTGGCTTAAACAACAGATATTTATTTTTCTTCTTTTAATTTTTAAAATTTTCAAAATTAATTATTTAATTGCCAGAAAATTCATGTACTTACCAGAGAAGAAGAGGAAGAGAGAAAGCAATCCTCAGTGAGATATGGTCATTCTGCAATTCCTTCTCCATTTCTTCATCCCATTGAGATCTGGGGTACATGTACACACTTACCTAGTGTGTTTTTCAAGCTGCTAGGGCTGTGCAGTCAACCATGGTTGGCCATGTTGGATCCGGCTCCCTTAACTACTATGCATGCCACAGACTGGCCCAAAGTTGATTTTCTTACAGTTCTGGAGACTAGAAGTCCAAGATCAAGGTGCTGACCTATTCAGTTCTTGGTGAGAGCTTTCTTGTCTTGTAGATGGCCACCTTCTTCTTGTGTCCTCACATGGTGGTGGTAAGGGGGGAGGGAGTAGAGAGCATTCTCTAATGTCTCTTCTGTTAAAGACCTCAGTCCTCTTGGATTAGAACCTTGTTCTTATGATCTCATTTAACCCTAATTACCTTCTATAGTCTCTAACTCCCAATACAGTCACATGGGGGGTTAGGATTTCCATGTATGAGTTTTAGAGGGACACAAACATTCCATCCATAACAGGAAGGAAGTAGAAAATGGGTTATAAACTTGGGAAACATAGATATTCCCAACACAACTAAATGTGGCATTACCCCTCCAGATCACTCATCAGTCACCCACTTTATAATGAATTACATGCTGTCCCATGGCCTATTTTGCCTAATATTTGTAATTTTATTAAACATTGTATGATTAATATCCTCCATATTCTGCTATCTAGGGGAAGGGAAGTTGTCTTATGCTTTGACTTCCTTGGGACATAGTCTAGCATCATGCGCAAACTAAATATTGAGTAATCAGTTTATCAGCTGATCTTTCCAGATTTTTACTAACTAAATACAAGGTGAGAAGCTCGCATCTGTGCCGGCTCTGATTCTTGGTTTCTTGGACCAGTGCTTCATTATGGCGGAGCCAGTGCCAACTTGAGCACTGATCTGTTGTGGTGCTCAATGAAACAATGGTCTTGCTTTGGTTAATGCTGCAGGTGACATTAAGGACTCCCAGAAACTTCAAGATCTTGAAGCCTAATGAGCTTCATCCCCTCTCCTATTGCCAAATATGCTTGACCTTGGGTTCTTTCTTCTGGTAACACTGGATCAGTCTGTGTAAAATCAAGGGGCAGAAGCCACATAGCAAGCAGTGGAAATTTAATGTAAAGAACTATTAAATGATGGTGGCAAAGACACCAGAAAAGTGCAAAGAGGGTCCTAAAGGAACCCTAGGACTGAGGGAGAGGGCCCAGGAATGAACAAATTTGGCATGGGATACCTCCTCAAGCTAGGCTTCAGACTGCATTGGAGAAGACATGGGGGTGGCCATTGGCTAAAGAAGTTCACAAGGTTACCTAGGTCAGAGCTGGTGCCCAGTACCCGGGCAGCAGGACATGGCTTTCTCAGAACAGGAGCACCAAGGCTGGTGGGAAGGTGCAGGGGAGGCCAACACTGTATACCACTGTGAGCCATGGAGGAATGTTTTCCATGGCCCTCCTGGCGAGGATCCCACACACCCCAGGCTGCACAATGCCCTGCTCATTGGAGGCTCCCAGTGCCCCAACACTTTCCTCATATCTTCCTGACTGGGTCAGCACACAGAGCAGTCTAGGCCAGGCTCCATGCTACCAGTAAGCAGCTTGTGAGCCAGGAATTCCCATGGGGCACAGAGGATCTGGCTGAACACTCTGCTGAGACGCTTGACCAGACTTTAGCCTGACTTCACCTGCATGAGGCTGTATCCCTAAAGGCTACTGCAGCCTTATGCTGAGTCTTCGCTCAACCACACAGTGCTGCCAAACCACCACATGCACAGTTACCTACCTGCACACGTTTTAGTAAGACCCTACTTATCCACCCTGTAACTCCCCACTCCCATGTGGGCCCTAGTTCCTTATTGTTCCCCCCCCTTTTTTTTTTTAATTCTTCATGTTCCCTTTTTGTTCCCTCTCTGTGCACCCTTTAAAAACCTCAGCCATAGGGCCAGCAGGTGGCATGGTGGTTTAGGTGCTGGACTCCTACAGGGCTGACTGCAATTTGAGTCCTGAACTCAGAGCTTGCTTTCTTACTTTCTCTCTCTCTCTCTCTCTCTCTGTGTGTGTGTGTGTGTGTGTGTTTCTCTTTGGTGAGCACATGTGCCCTATAGAAAAATAATAATGATAATAATAAATTAAATAAATAATTCTAAAACAAAAACTCAACCCCCAAAAATCTCAGCCATCTTTATTTATGGTGGAGTTCAGCTTAGTCTATGGTGGAGTCTTTCTTTCCTATTGCAAGAGTGACTAAATCTGTCTTGCTGCCTCAGCTGTTTTTGTTTTCTGTTTTTCTACCAGCACTCTCAGTCAGTCTGAGCTGCTATAACAAAAATACCATAAACTGGTTGGCTTAACCAAAAAACATTTATTTCTCACAGTTCTGGAAGTTGGAAGTCTGAGATCAAGTGTTGGCAGATTGGGTGTCCAGTGAGGGCTGGTTCACAGAGCATCCTTTTCTTGTGTCCTCACATGGCACAGAGAAAGTGAGCTCTGGTGTATTTTCTCGAAGTGCAGTAACCCCATCATGAGGGCCCCATCCTCATCACTGCATCTAAACCTAACTACCTTCTGCAAGTCTCACACTGGAAATGAAGCACACAGATTTTAGGGAGACACAGACACCAGTCCATAACACACGTCCAATGTCCTGACGTCCCTGATGCCACTCGCCAGCCTCACCTGGCCTCTGTCCTGGAAGATTGTTTCCTATGGCCTTCCTGCCATGGGTGCTGTGCATCCCAAGCTATGGGCCACCAAGCCAGTAAGTGGACTCCGGACACCCTGCTCGTCTGGACCCGCCCACCAGCTTTGGCATTCTTGTGCCCTGCTGCCTGGTTACCACGGACCAGCTTTGGCCCAGGCACCCCATGAACATCTCTTCCAGCCTGTGGCTGCCACCACATCGTCCCCAGTGAAGTCCAATGCTCAGCTTGGGGAACGGCCCCCTGCCAAATTTGTCCTTCCCTGGGTACTCTTCAGAGTTCTCTTTGCGTCTTTCTAGTGCCTTCACTACTAGTTTAATCATTCTTTGTATGAAACTTTCTCTGTTCAAATGATCGTGTGGTTGTTTCTATCTCCAGCTTTGTTTGGGGGTATTGAAATAAAGACAGAACATGGGAGTACGGGCAAATGAGCTAATACGTATCGAGTACTTACTGTCTTGTACATACGAAATAGTCTTATTTTAGCTTTTATTATTTTTAAAGGAGTATTGCTAATTTTTTTTTTTGAGAGGTTTTCACTATAGGGCACGTGCGCTCACCAGACAGACAGAGAGAGACATTAGAGACAGAAAGCGAGAAATCACCCCCCGGGGGGATGGTCATGCCACAATCCCTTCTCCTCCATTCTCCTCTCGGGATCTTGGGCACACATGCACACGCGCCCGGCGTGAGTTCTAAGCCACCGGGTCCGGGATGTGAACCGCAGTCTACTACGTGGGAGTCCAGCGACATAGCCATTACGCTAACTGCTGGTTCCCTGAGTATTGCTATTTTCGAACCACGTCTGCAATGATTTATTTTGTGTTTTGCAGTAAGTGGGTAATAACAAGATCAATAAAAAGTTGTCCTTATTCTTTTTTTAGGTTTTTAAATTAATTAATTTTTTTTTTTTTGCCATAGGACACACGTGCTTTCCAGAGAGAGAGAGAGAGAGAGGGAAGGAGAAAGAGAGAGAGAGAGAAACAGTAAGAGGGAAAGTGAGAAATCACCCCCACCCCCAGAAGGAATGGCCACACCTCAATCCCTTCTCTTCCATTCTCCTCTTTGGATTTTGGGCATGCATACATATGTGCCTGGAGTGATTTTTCAGGACTCAAACTGCAGTCAGCCATGTGGGAGGCCAATGCCTCAACCACTGTGCCACTACCATCACCTTGTCCTTATTAAAATGGTAATTTCATGATTCAATGGAGGAAACACACTGCATAGCAGTATCCCAGCGTATCCCAGTGATAAGGGTTCTAATAGATGGATCTAGTTTTCAGGCACCATCTTCAGGGACCCACCTCCTCTTTTTCTGTATTCCTAACCACATTCTACAAAAGCTTGGTTAAATCTTTATCTCTGAATTCCTGCCTCTGGAAAGCATTGTGAGAAATAAGCTCCTGTTGTCTTAGCTACCCGGTCTGTGGTATCTTGTTATGGCAGTCCTACCCAACCAACACAGAGATATTCTCCTGCAAGTACATAGAGTTTGTCAAGACAGGAAGCATTTTTGATTTAAGGGATTTTGCATAAAACATCCATTTGAGGTATTGCCAATATTGCATGAAATGCACTAGTATCACATACAATGGAGCCTACACAAATCTAGTTCCCATAGAAGAACGCATCTTCAAGGGAGACTCTCAGGCCAATTCCCCAGAAGGTGAGTGAATGTGGACCAAGCATCAGTCAGGTGGCTGGGAAATGCCCTTGTGTAACTGCACCTGAGTACCAGTGACTTTTTCTCCTTAGGAAAATTTTGAAGCCAGTCTCTAACTACATGTCTGACACTACATGCCCTCCCTGGGGGTTTCCATGCAGTTTCTTGACAGAGTCAGGGGTTAAGGGTTAAATGGGAGAGAATCTCACTGAACGCTCTTCGAGAAGTCAAGCAACAAGAAATCTTATAAATGAACATTGGCCTGAAATAGGCACACTAAATGTAATCTATAAATATAAACGTCTTGGTAAAAGAAATTATCCCAGTCTCCTACATACCACATCGCATATCTTCTCTTCTCAAATTCCAATCCAAAGCCCACTTCCCTCAGGAAATTACTTTCCAGTGGTATTTTTGGTTGTGAGGAACCAAAGGCCTCACTTTGACAGAGTTCATAAAGGGAATTCATTGCTTCACAAACCGAAAAATTCCAGTGGTATGTCAAAGCTCTGGGCACAGTTGATTGGGGCGCCAGTCTGAAACTTTCTTAGTCCTAAACTGTGAAGATTTTTGCCTCCCAGTTGACTTTCTTCGTGGTTGCAAATGGATGCAGCAATTCCAAGCTCACATCTGCTTTTAACACCAGAGCAAAAGGGAGCTTTTGTGTTCCAGAACTACCCATGTTAAGTCTTGGTCAGCCTGAGCGGGTCAGCTTGCTGAGGTCCTGTGTCTACCCTGGATCTAATCAGTGAAGCTAAGAGGGGAAATGCACCGACTGGGCTAACCTGGATCTCATTCTAAACCATGAACCGGGCAGTTTCAGCTTCCCTAGGGTCATATGGATGCCCAAATGCAAATTAGGCATTTGGGAATAAGGAAAGGAAAAACCATTCTGCAGAGGCAACCAACAAGTGAGGGTCGGAGCAAGTGACTCTTCCTGTCCTCGCATTCACTCGAGTCCTGTTATTCACTGCCACCTTAATGCACCTTGCCTTCCTATTCACTGTGCATTAAATTTTGTCTGTTACGTGGCTTCTGTTTTGTCCTGTTCTATAACCATCTCAAACATATGCCTAAAGCCTAGCCTTAACTATATATGCAAAGAAACATTTCGTTTCTAATCTGTAGAATGATGGTGGTGATGTGGGAAATGTGAAAAGAAGAAAATACTTGGAAGTATATTTTACCCTCAAAAAAATATCTTGGAAGTTTAATTCAGACTTTTATGAGATCGTAGGGCTGATTGCAGGCTACTATCAGCAGATAAGAAAAAAAAAAAAAAAAGAAGAAGAAGTCTCTAGCCCTAGTGGACATCCCCAAAAGCTGAACTGTATCAATGTCATAGAAATTGATATAAAATATTATTTTTTTCTTTGCAAGCTGAAAGCTGCTTGTACAAATACAGATAATCACAGTCTCCCTAAATTAATCAGCCATCTAGACAAGATTTTATTTAAATTTTAGTCAGAGACAAGCATATTAGTAACATATTTATAAAACATTGGAGCGAATCACATGATGTTTGATGTAACAAAATAAAAGTTTCTGTTCTATCTACAGGTAAACCAGATTTTTTTTTTTTAGGCATATTTTTGCTATAGGGCACAAGCATTCGCCAGACAGACAAAGAGAGAGTGAGAAATCACCCTCCCTCCTCCCCTCCCCCTGAGGGGATGGACACACCACAATCCCTTCTCCTATTCTCTTGGGATTTTGGGTAGGCACGCACATGTGACCAGTGTGAGTTTGAAGCCGCTGGGTCCAGGACTTGAACCATGGTTGGCCATGTGGGAATATAATACCTTAACCACTATGTCACATGCTGGCTTAGTAAACTGGTGTCATGGACTCAATTCACAGCATAGGCCATCAACTGGCGTGCAGATAGAGTCTTCTGTGAAATAAGGCAATATGCCCAATGTTAGAGTTCGTCAGTGGATTTATCATTTATTCCACAGTAGCATCATTACCAACAACATTTACCATCACTGAACTACCACTACCACCACCACCACCACCACCATTAGCTACACCATTAGTATCACCTATCACCACCACAATTGCTATCACCACCACCATCACAAGGCACAGTGTGTTTACGTACTTATTTTGCTTTTGTCTCTTTCTCTCTCTCTCTCTCTCTCTCTTTTTTTTCTATAGGGACATGTACTTTCCTGAGACAGAAGAGAGAGCAAGAGAGAGGAGAGAGACAGAGTGAGAAGGAAAGTGAAAAATCACACCTCTGGAGATGGCAATGCTGCAGTCCCTTTTCCATTCTCCTCTCGAGATGTTTTTTGGGCATGCACACACAAGGGCCTAGTGTGTTTTTCAAACTTCCAGATCTAGAACTCGAACTGCAGAGTTGGCCATGTGGGAGCCTTAATCACTATGCCACCTGGATGGCCCTTATTTTACTTTTCAAAATATATTCACCTACATGATCTCATTAGATTTTGTCTACTTGGTAAGGTTGGCACACCTGGCATCACTATTCTCACTTTATCTGTACAGAAACTAAGGTCCAGAGAGAGAAGGTAGTATGTATGAAGACACCAAAGTGGTTGATAGAAGTTCAGACTAGACGAAAGCCTGGTTCTTCAGAGTCCAAAACGAATGCTTTTTTTTCTTTTTCTTTTTTTTTTAATGCACCCCATTCTTTGAATGAAAATAAAGAATTCCTTTTTTTTTTTTTTTTTGAGGCTTTTTTTATAGGGCATGTGCACTCGCCAGAAAGTTGGAGAGACCAAAAGCAAGAAATCACACCCTAGGGGAATAGCCACTTTGCAATCCCTTCTCCTCCATTCTCTTCTTGGGATTTTGGGCACACTCGTACACACACTTGGTATGAGTTTAAGCCACTGGGTGCAGGACTTGAACCGTGGTTGACTATGTAGGAGTCCAGAGACATAACCATTACACTGCTGGTCCCGAAAATAAGGAATTCTTAACTTCTGATAGTAACGACTTTGGTATAGGGACCAGCTGATGGTGTAATGGCTATGTCACTGGACTCCCAACATAGTTGACTGTGGTTCAAGACCCAGACCTTGTGACTTAAAACTCAGGCCAGATGCATGTGCATGCATGCCCAAGATCCCAAGAGGAGAATGGAGGAGAAGGGATTGCAGCATGGCCATCCCTTGTGGGGGGTGATTTCTCACTTTCAGTCTCTCTGGTGAGTATGCACACACCCTGTAGCAAAAATCTCTCTAAAAACAAGCAAGCAAGTAAACAAACACACACTCTGGTTCTATATTTGAGTCAGTCTTTAAAATGAAATGACCCCTTAGTACCATTAATCCCAACCCCTAATATTTCACATGAACAATTAGCCACTCAAAGTTTATATAATTCCAAGACGTTGAATTTCAATCCAGATTTTTTACTTCAATTTCAGTCTTTTCCACCTTGAAATGCCCCCCAGAGTCTCCTGATTCTTTTGAGAACATTGGAAGTCCAGACACTCCCCTGGGACCCAAACTTTGCAAATATGGTTGAAAGTTGCCGCTTTACTTTCTCTTCTCAAAACAGTAGAAAGAGAAGGGAGGAGGTTGCTAGCTTCTGGCCATATGCCATCAGCCAGAAGGACCCACAGCTCCAGGATGTTCCCCATGGCCCACTCATGGGCACCATTCCTCTCCCAAGTTCCAGGTAAACCCAACACTGTTCTCCCATAAGAAGGCTGGGGCCTCTGCAGTAAAGTCTTACTTGCCTCGACTTTCAAGGGACCTCCTGGGTTCCAACTTGGGGCCCACCATTTTCACACTTTGGCTCTAGGCTGGGCTGGCTGGGCTGCAAGACAGCTCTGTTGCTAAGGGCCATTGTGGAGCATTTGACTACCTTGCTCTGGGTCCCTTTCTTTTTTAGTTCAGAGGTCAAATTCGAGTAATAAATATCTTCCAAGGATTTATCATTCCTCCTGAGAATGTTGCTGGCCAACCGGAAGAGGAAAATCACCCCGTAGATACCAATGATGGTGAGGATGTACCAGGCGGCGCTTGTGCCATCTGGCAGCTTCAAGGCCCTGGTGGAGTTGTTATCATTCCTTCCCTCCATGGAGTGACTGAGGAAGGTGCTGGCCTGGGTCTGGTTGGAGTCTCCCTGGGCAGTCCACTTGATCACTGAGAAACAGAGAGGTCCAGATGAGATCAGCATCCTGGGAAGAGGGCTGCCTGGTCCAGGAAAGGAGGGAGTGGATCTTATGTCAGGGAAAACATGGGAATGCCTAGAGGCTTTCTCCAGGAATGAGAAGGGCCCTAACAATATATATGAAGGGTCTTTAAAAAGTTTACAGAAAAGGCTGTATGATTTTTTTTTAATCAAAAAATTTCTATGGATTTCAAAGCTTTTTTTTTCTTTGCTCTAAAATAGATTCATTCTTTAATTCCATGAACTTTATGAGATTCCTTCAAGTATCAGTATATTTTAAAATGTCCAAAGAGTTCAAAATGCCACGTTCTTGACTAGGAGATGCAACATGATAAACACGTCAATTGTCCTAAAATAATTTACTAAATTAACATAATTGTAATAAAAATACCAGCAGGATGTCTTTGTGAATTAGAAAAGCTATTTATGTCGAAAAATCTATTGCCAAGACTAACTAGAAAAAAAAATCTTAAAAAAAAAAACAAGTGATGCAGGCCAACAGGTAGCATAATGGTTAAGATACTGGACTCCCACATGGCTGACTATGGTTCGAGTCCTGAACCCAGTGACTTGAAACTCATGTCAGGCATGTGTGTGTGTGTACCCAGAATCTCAGGAGGAGAGTAGAGAAGAAGGGACTGTGGTGTGGCTATCCCCACTGAGGGGTGATTTCCCACTTTCTGTCCCTCTGTCTCTCTCTGTCTCTCCAGCTAGTATACAGCCCTATAGAAAAAAGTCTCTCAAAACAAAACAAAACAATAATGAGTGAATTGACCTAGCTGGAATTAAATCTACCTAGCCAGAAAAATCAACTTATGTCTATTTTTAAAATGAATGACTGCTTTATACTTCCAGCCTGCGGAAGCTCGCTGGGCAAAGGACGTGAGTGGTGCTCTGCAGAGTCAGGTATTCCTTTCCTTAGAAATATCTCTGTACAACTATAATAGCTAAGACAGTGTGAAATAGATACATAGACCCGTGGCCTCCATGAGCACCAGTGGTACAGAGTAAAACCAGCAGAGATGGGTTAGGAAAAGATAATAAAAGAGCATCTAAGCAGTAGGAAAAAGATGGGTTATTCAATAAGTACTATTGATGTAATATAGCATCAATCCACATCTCTCACCGTATGCCCCAAAACAATATAGACAAAGCAAATATTTTAGCATAAAAATGTGAAACAATTTAAAGAACTAGAACAAAAAGGCAAATATTTCTCTTTATCATCTTCAGTTGGCTATCTGGGGTCCAGCTGCCTTTACCACCATGCCACTGACTGGCCCACGAATTTTCTTAATAGCCTTCAGTTCTGTAAGAAAAAGTTCAAAAGAAAAATATGCAAAAGTATATGGACAAATAAATCATAGTAAAAATAATGGAGCTTCAATATAAAGAAACCCTAAATATCATTCATATAAGAAATTGCAAATTAAAATTACAATAGATAACATTTTGTTACCTGCTGGGTTTGCTAACTCACGATGTTTCGGAATGCCCTATGTGGATGTGTCTGTGGGGTAAACAGGTCTAGGACAATTGCTGATCAATGTGAAAATTCATACAGCCAGTATGGAAGGCACACTGAGAAGATCTAGCAACATGACAATTAGACTTACCTTAGACCGCAGATGCTCTAGGACACATCTGAAATAATGCATGCTTATGGTTAGTCACTGCAACCTTGCCTCTGATGACTAATTCTTGGGAACAGCCTGATTAACACCAACTGGGGGATGGTTAAGTGCGTGTCGGAACTTCTATGCAATAGGATATTACAGAGTCAAATAAAGGAATGGGTGTTTGTTAGGAAGTAAATATTAATAGGTGAAAAAAAAAAAACCAAGCTAGCAGTGCTATACTATGAGACCACATGTGCGTAAATGGGGTGGGTAGTGTTACCTGTTTGTAGTTTATGTATGGAATATCTCTAAGAGATACACAAGAGAGATACTTATGGCTGGCTCTGTGGGAGAGCGGACGAAATCCTTAGGGCTGGCTCGGGGGAAGGGCGGGCGGGGGGGGGGGAAGGAGAAGTACTTTCCACTGTGTGCTCTTCTGTACACTTTGCACCATAAGTACTTATTTTCAAAAGAAATTAATTTTACAAGGAAAGAGTATAAGTTGATACTTTTCTGGTCTCCTTGGTGAATGCCTTTGGGCAAAGACATTGTGTGCCCTTGAAAGACCAGAAGATAAAGATCTCAATTGCTGTTTAATTCAAAACTGTTTTCTCTACTTGTGGAGCCAGTGAAGAGCATGAAGTGACAAAAACCAGAGAAGTAGTACAAAATTTTACTTTTCCCAGTTGAGCTTTATCAGTTCAAACTCCTATCTCTTGCTCTCGGTGAACACAGATACATTCAGACATGCCATTAGATAAATGTCAGTGTGCTGAGTGGACCAAAGGTGCTTCATCAACGCTTCCTATTTGATATTATTTACTG
Organism: Tupaia belangeri chinensis; assembly: GCF_000334495.1. NCBI lineage: Eukaryota > Metazoa > Chordata > Mammalia > Scandentia > Tupaiidae > Tupaia > Tupaia belangeri. The sequence goes on from NW_006159894.1 coordinate 2,341,786, forward strand.
CTAATTCATTATGCTGGTGTGAGACTCAGAAAGGTCAGTGTGTTTAATTTTTGTTAGTTGCTAGAATGAGTTAATTACCTTCTTCCTTAAAGATGAAGGGAGAAACTATTGAAATATAATTTAAGAAACCACATGCAAGAAAGCCCAGGGTCAATGAAGAGATGAATCACTCATAGGAAGCAACGCAACAATCACAAATTTTATACCACTGTTAGTTAAGTAGTTTGAGACCTTACATGAAGGAAGAAGAAAAAGAGAACTCCAAAGTGATTTCTTAGAAAACACAGCATATCAACTCAACAAGAATACTATAAACATTAATTGAGGAAAGAGAACTTACTTAAACTCAGAACATATGTATAAACTCATAGGACTTTCTGGAAATTTTTATAGAACGGTGTGATATGTTCAAACACAAACAAAATATACCTAATTAAGACTATGAAAGATTAAATTTAAAAAATCATTTTCTACAGAAAACATTATTTCACTTATTAAAATGCACTGTACTTCAACTTTATGTTTTGAAAAGGTAAGAGTAAGTTAGATTGTATCTTAATGGATAAACACATTCGTAGAAGAGAGAAAACTTCATCTGTGCCACTTTGCACTTCTAGTTTAATGGCGTAAAATACATCAGTAATTCTAGAATGGCTCATCCTTGTGTTGCAGCAAAATACTTACATTCCATGAGGTGAGCTTTTCCTTAAGTCTTGGGGAGGCACGTTTAAGCCAGCTGCCATGAAAGGGGACGATGATGAAAGGAGAACTCCTCCTCCTCCTCCTCCTCCTTCTTGCAAACGATCACAGTCCCACTGCACTTAGGCTGTAATGCATTGCTGCACTGCGTTCCTGAGCAGGGAAAAGCATGAAGCCTCAAGAACTTTAGGGCAGCACCACACTGAAACCTAGCAAAGGGTAAGTGGATGCCTTTGCTCTCATCCAATTAATCAGAGGATCTAGGTTGGTCTGTCTTCTGTTGGCTTATATTAAAAAACCGTTCTTGGTCTTTGGCTTGTTAAGAAGGTCTAAATCAAAAGAATTTTAAAAACCGTGCTGGTACTTGGGAGTCTCCAGTCCTCCCAGGTTCAACCAAGGCCTGCAGTGGCAGGAAGCTCACGCTGGGGATGGCTCACCACCGTAGAGTCTGGATGGTTCCTGAATTTCCCTGTTCTGCACCTGTTGCAGGTGGGGCAGATGGCCAGGTGTAGCTGAGTCTCGTCATTATAGATCCAGGAAACTCCATGGGCAAGAGTCACTGGCTTCCTCTTGGACAATGTCCTGGACAAGGAAACCCAGAGATGAGTGGAGCAGCCCAGGTGCACACCTGAGGGTGCCCGACTGCTCCTGGGAGGGTCATTGCACAAGGAGCTCCTGGCCAGGCTGTAAGGAATGGCTCTTCTCTTCCCATACCCCAGCGTCACAGCCCACAGTGGAACTGCAGTAGATCTAACTGGAAAGTGATAGAAAAAGAGTCTGGTCAATGGTTGAGATAATGGATGCACTAATTACTCTGGTTTAATCACTGTGCAATGTACCTATGAACTAAAATTCATATTGCACCCTACAAATATGCACAATCATTATGTATTAATAACAACAACAAAAAGATAGGGAATACAAAATGTCTAGGGGGAAAACTTTCCCCAGAAATAGGAGAGAACAATGCTGTCCTCGGTGGAGAAGTTCTGGATTCACATTCGGAGACCTTCCCGAGTATACCAGGCATATACGTCCTCACGATTTGGGGCTGGCTGAGGCTGGAGGTGGGTTGTGGCCTCAAGATCCTATAGGCATCCTTTCTTTCTTCTTTTTTTTTTTTTTTGGAGAGGTTTTTTCGCTATAGGGCGCGCGCGCTCGCCAGACAGAGACAGAGGGACAGAAAGCGAGAAATCACCCCCCAGGGGGGATGGTCACGCCGCAATCCCTTCTCCTCCATTCTCCTCTCGGGATCTTGGGCACGCACACACGCCTTGCGTGAGTTTTAAGCCACCGGGTCCGGGACGTGAACCGCAGTGGACTACGTGGGAGTCCAGCGACATAGCCATTATGCTAACTGCTGGTTCCCAGCATCCTTTCTCTTTCTGTGCCTCTCTCTCTGTCTCTCTTGCTCATGGAAGAAATAAAATAATATTTTTTTCTTTAAAGATGGGAAAGCAAAGAAGAGAGTATGTTAACACTTACGTAAATATATAAAGGGGAGGCAGCATAGAAAAGCATATATATCTGATTTTGCTTATATAGGTATTGAGCAGCCAATGAAAGAATGTCTAAGAAATTACAAACAGCAGTTACCTGTGGGAGGCAAGAACTAGGCAGATGGAAGGCCTTGATCCTATGTCTTTATGCGTTAAAGAATTTTAAGCATGTCTGTGTTACCTGCTCAATCGTATTCCGCCCATAGTTAGATACACATCTATGCTGGAGTTCATTTAGGCTCCTGTTGTCTCTTGCTGTCAGGTGGCCATGGCATCCCACTTTGCCACACAGATGAGTTTCCAGTGCTGGCCCTGTGAGGTAGAAGGAGCAGCACCCTTGGGGTGTGAGTCTGGGCCAGGCCCGCCCATCTGTGGGCTCAGTTCCCTTCTCTGTCAGAAGGTGGTGGAGGACCAGCGGGCTCTGTATCCTTGGTCCTAAGGGAGTAGGAAGCCTGTGCTGCTGGATGAGAAGGGCAGCTCCTTGGGTAGGCATCCAGGTTGCCTCAGGAGGGGAGGGCATGCCCAGGCCTTGGGGAGTGTGTCATTACAAGGCCATAAGGTATTAGCATTCAACTTAGGGGGACAATGGTGTGGTGTGGATGGAAGACAAGCTCTAGAAACATCGGGGAGACAAGAGAAGGTGGCTGTCATTATGCAACTATTCTTCCAATGGAATCTTGCCCAGGCCGCTTGGTAGAGGGGCACAACGTCAGGGGGTCGTTCTGCATCAGGGGGTTTCCATGCCACCTCTTAGAATCATGTAAAACAGAAGTATTGTTCCCATACAAAGAGTGGGACACTTAGGTTCACGGAAGTGACTGGCCCATGTCATGTAGCTCATAAAAGCCAAAGGTGGGCTGACTCCTAAGTGTTCTCCTTCTATGCTCTGAACGCCACCTTCCAGCTGGATGCAAGGTCTCGTGCTCTGATCCTACAGAATCACTCTGGCACTGGAGACTGTCACTGCAGGCACACATTTATGACCTTGACACTCCCCCTATTGGGCAAAACCAATCCATGATATTAAAGGTCAGGATCATGGATATCTTTCAGGTGAGGGTAAGCGATAGGGGTAGAGGGGACCCCATCTGGGACAATTTGCAGACTTGTATGCTTGTGCTATATGCACTTCATAGAATGGATAGAAACCTCCACCTGTTCTTCCCTCCACATGGAAAGCCTTGATACGTAGTGGGAAAACAAAGTTGAAGGTTTATATGGAAAAATACAAATGCTATTTCTGAAATATCGGCCACAGGCTACCATCTAAGAAAGAGTGAGCAGCCCCTGGGAGTGGGGGTGGCCAAGATCATGGTTGTTGCAGGGCTTCTAATACAGCATGGATGGTGCCACCTATAATATTTGTCATTCCTGAATGCTTACACAACAGCAAAACGGAGCAACCTGTACCCCGTGAAGGCCAAGAATTCGCCTCTGCCTATGTAGGCCTCCTTCGGTCTCTGGTTCAGTCTAGACAAATTCTGACTTAAATGCAATCAAGCAAAGCCACTCTGCCAGTAAATATTTATCCGAGCTGCAGTTCTGGGAAAAAGGACTCCCACACACTTCGGCATCTTTGACACAGAGAGCTAACTCTCCTAGAGGGCTGGGTTTTTATGTCCATTGAAGCGCTTAGAAGACGTTTGAGCTGGGAGCATAGGTGGAAAGATGTGAACTTCACTCTCCCTCACATTTTTTTTTTTTTAAAGTAAGAAAATAAGTACTTTTGCCTTTCAGGGTAAAAATGGTCATTTTAGAGCTGTCCCTGCAGCACAGATGTTAATCCCTCTGCATAGGTAGCTGAGTCCTACATGGCCAATTGCAGTTCTAATCCCAGCCCCTGTGGCTGGCAAAACACCCTGTGTGTGCATGTTTCTGTGCCAAAAATCCTGATGGGAGAAATGGAGGAAAAGGGATTGTAGCAAGACCATGCCCCATTGGAGATGCTCTCTTTCTGGCAATTAAAAAAAATTTAGCGAAACTTAAATAGCATTTAAGAAAATGCTAACAAATACATTCTCCTATGACATTCTTTCTGAGAAGTTTTTTAAGGGAGGCAGACCTCAGCAGTCAGTCCCAATACCCTGCAATGCAAAATGACATTAAAGTGACAGTGAAGGAGCCCTGAAGAGGGCAATTTAGCTTTCCCTTGCCCTACTCCTACAGAGAAAGAACTTCTGCAGCCCCTCTTGTCCAAGAACACAAGTCCAGATGTTTTTACCTCTGCTAAGGGTATGATCTTCCAGAATACATTATTAAAGATGCTGTATTTTATTTATTTGTTTGTTTGTTTATAAACCAGAGGATGTGTGTGCTTGTCAGAGGTGGGGAGGGGCAGGAGCAGGGAGTGGGAGAGGTACTAAGCAACAATTAATAGGATGCCTCTGCTTCACAGAAAACAAGACAAAACAAAAAGAACATGACAAGTGTTGGCAAGGACATGGAGAAACTGGAACCCTGCTACAGCTGGTCATAATGTAAGATAGTACACGTGGTATGAAAAAGGGTATGACAGATTCTCAACAAGTTGATCATATAATTACCATACTATATACAAATTTTACTCCTTAGTATCTAAATGGATAAACAAAATGTGGAATGTTTTTCAGCCATAAAAAGGAATGCTGTACTAATACATACTACAACATCAATCAAACTTGAAAACATTATGCTATGTGATACAAGCAAAATATCATGTATTATATGATTTCATTTATATGAAATGTCCAGACTGGGTACATCCATAGAGGCAGAAAGAAACTCAGTGTTGTCAGGGGCTAGAAGAAGTAGGGAGTAACTGCTTAATGAATATGGGTTTCCTTTTGAGTAATTAAGATGTTTTGGTACTAGATACATCATTGTGAATGTGTTAAATGCCACTGAACTGCAAATTTGAAAAATTTAATTTTATGGGGCTAGCAGGTGGCATGGTGGACTTCCACTTGGCTGACCATTGTTCAAGTCCCAGGCCTGGTGACTTGAAAATCATGCTGGGTGTGTGTGCATGCCTGCTCAAAATCCTGAGAGGAGAATGAAGAAGAAAGGACTGTGGCATGGCCTTCCCCCTCAGGGGGAGCGAGGGCTGATTTCTCACTTTCCCTCTCACTATATCTTTCTGTCTCCCCAGCAAGTGCATGTGCCCTATGGCAAAATCTTAAAAAGGAAAAAAAGTTAATTTATTGTTATGTGAATTTTACCTCAAAAAAAAAAAAAAAAGAAAAGAAAACATGTAAAGAAATAAATTGTATTTATTTATTTATGTATTTTTTAGAGAGAGAGAGAGATTTACTATAGGAGAGACAGAGAGAGAGAGAGAAAGAAAGTGAGAAATCACCCCCACAAGCGGGATAACATGCCACAACCCATTTTTCTTCATTCTCTTCTTGGGATTTTAGGCATGCATGCACATGCGCCCAGTGTGAGTTTCAAGCCACTGTGTCCAGGACTGGGACTGTGCTTGGCCATGTGGGAGTCTAGTACCTTCACCATTACAGCACCTGCTGGCCCCAAAGAAATAAATTTTAAATTAATCATCTGATTCTGGAAATGTAGGAAAACAATAACAAGCCTAAAAAAAAGGAAAAAAAAAAAGAAAGAATAAGAGCTGAATTTAGAAACCAGGAAAATAATAAGTATAATAATACATCTGAAAGTCAGTTCCTTGGGAGAAAAAATTTAAAAAGATAGACCATTAGCCACTGTGGTAAAGAAATAAAGAGGAAAGAAGAAATATTCAAAATAAGTACTATGAAGGGAATAACTATAAAAAATTTTTAAAATGATCCTTTAATTCCTTTTCTCAGTTCTGTGTAAATCGATTGGAAAACATTGACCAAATGGATAATTTTTTATTACTTATGTAAATGACCAAAACTGACCCTAAAGAGATTTTAAAAGTCTTAAAATGTTTGTTACCATGTAAGCTGATGAAAAACTGACTAAAAAGTCAACCACCCAGAGAAGCATGTGGTTCTGAAGGTTTCTCAGTGAATCCTACTAAATCTTTACTGATCGGAAAACACTGATGTTAATAAACTGTTCTAGAGAGCTAGGAGAAAAATCTCTCTATTCTGATGAAGCTAGCCTGTCGATGATAACCTAACCTGATACAGTCACCATAATATTGGATCATTGGAAAAGTTATGATGTATTTTTCTGTGCAAAAATGTGTCGTGACTTTTCAAGAAGCCCAACATATAAGAAAATCACAAATAAACTTTGCTGCAGATATCGGTATAAATATTTTAAATATACTATAGCCAGTAGATCCAACAGTGTGTTATAAGAATTATAAAAATTGTTCAATATTAGGAGATCCATTAATGTGCTTCACCACATATATAAATCTCAATAGAATGTTTTTATCTTCATAGATGACAAGTAGGTATGTGTTAAATTTCAATTCCATCCCGATTTAAAAAATCTTGATAGATACTTAAAGACAGATATTTCTCTAATATGCTAAATGAATATAGCTGGAGACAGAAACTAGACTTATGTCTAATGGTGCGACATTAGAAGCAACTCAATATTGTCAGGAATAAGACACAATTACTGATTACTACCACTGATATTTAGTATGTATTGTATCAAGGATTTGTCTGATTCAATCAGGCAGGAATGAAAAAAGTGGTACAAAAGCTGAAAAGGAGAGAAGTGGGAATAATTACTGCCTGTGTGACAGTAAATTAAGAGAATCAATTGCAAAACTGTTAGCAACAGTAGGATAATTCAGTACATGGGGTAGGCACAACGTACACATCAAAAAACCAGCATCCAAGAATCTATGTCCACAGCAATAACTCTGTAAATACAATTGAAGAAGGGTCTATCAACAGTAGGAACCAAAAATATAAAACATCCAAAAGTATAGGAAATATACTGGATTCATATAAAGAAAATATGTAAACAAACAAAAAGGAAGCTTTGACTAAATGTTGCATAGACAGATTCGCTTGTATCAAGATAACAAATCTCTCTGAATTGATTTATAAATTCACTGTACTACCCAATGAATTCACCAAGTGAGAATTCATTTTTGTTGTTAATTGTTTTATTTTCCAAAAATACGCTGAATGCCAAATACCCTGATTCCATTTTTTAATGATCTTTTTCTTTTTTTTCCTTTCCAATGACATATTTTGTGTTTTTCAGGCCCTTGTTTTCTTGGTACCAATGAATGGAATTCCAGCTGCTAGGTTTGAAAAAACCATGGCAAACAAGCAGAAAATGTTCCTTCTTCTGCAGCTGCAGATAAGGGCAGACAGTATTCTGTGTCATAAACACCCATCCAGCAGATGTTACTCTAACAAAGGAACAGGTGCGTCACCTGGATGTCAGAGGTCACTGTCATGCCCTAACAAGCAAAAGTCATCCTAACTTCCCAAAGGCTTAACATTCAAATTGGTTGGCCTTGGCAGAAATACTTGAATTGATTCCTCTCTTTCTTCAAAGGTGAAGCATTTTTTTGGGGGGTGGGGGTGAGGGTGTCTAGTTTTCCTCTTTTCTCATGCAGAACATAAAGTAAATAACTCTGTTCTTTTTTTTTTTTTAATTTAAACAAAGAGTTTGGGATTGCCTCATTCACATTAACGTAGACAAGATGCTAAAATTGACACAAAAAATCGAATGCACAAGAATAGCCAAGAAAATTCCAGGAATAAAGTAATGAAAGAAAATATCACTACAAGATGTTAGAACATATTGTAAAGCCACAGAAATTAAAAATATTTGATCCTGGCATATAAACAGGCAGACAGCTTAATGGCACAGAATGAAGTCCAAAATAGACTCAAAATATTCAGGAAAGTTGTATAAAAGAAAGGGAACCTTTCAAAGCAACGGGGAAAAGATGGGTTATCTCAGAAATTGATGGGACAATTGTATAGATGTCTGGGAAAGGGTGAAATACTTTAATACTCGTCTCAAAGTAAATTCCTGATAATCCTAAGTTGTGTGTATGTATACATATATGCATGTATATGTTAATAAAGCCGTGACAGAGTAGGGAAAACATGGAAGTTTTCTTTTTATAATCCGGAGCGTGATGATTTTTCCAAACATGACACATGAGTCTAAATAAATAAATAAAGACTGATAAACCCAACTATGTAAGAATTAAAAATTTCTCCATGGCTTAAATAAAATAAAAAACAAACAACAAAAAAATACTAGCAAAAGGGCTGACATCCATGATGAACAGAAGGTAGAGGGGAGCATTCGCAACAAAGTGATAAACTCAAATTTCTTAATAGTCAAAAGGCTTTTTGAATTATGAAACAGGCCAGCAACTCACGAACAACTAGTCACAGAAAACAAAGTACATCTTTCCAACATATGAAAATGTGCTCATCCTCCCTTGTAATAAAAAATAAGTATGGATTAAAATCACGATGAGATTTCATTCTATGACCCGTACAGGAGTAAAGACCATCTAAAGTGGTTTAGCTCATCTATACAAAGCTGTCAGAACAGTGTCCAACACTCAGAGCCAGCTCACAGAAGTCACTTAATAGTATTAACCACTTAACCTTGATTATTATTATTTATTTTATTTTTTTAAGAGATATTTTTGTTATAGGGCACATGTGCTTGCCAGACAGACAAAAACAGACAGAAAGCGAGAAATCGCTCTCCAGGGGGAGATGGCCCACCTCAATCCCTTCTCCTTCATTCTCCTCTTGGGATTTTGGGCACACACGCACACGTGCCCAGTGTGAGTTTTAAGCTGCTGGCTCTCGGACTTGAACCACAGTCAACTATGTGGCAGTTCAGTGACATAACCATTACACCATCTGCTAGTCCTGACTTAACCATTATTAAGGATAATTAGCATTATTAAAATTTATAACATACACATCTTAGGTCTAGTCATTGCTTGTTTGTAACAGCAGAAGATTGGAAGCCACCTACATATCCATCAGGAGAGGACTGGTTAAGGAGAGGGTGGAAACCCAGGGCACGGGCTCCCATGCAGGCACTGGAAGAACCGGGCCGATGTCTGTGTCTTAGTAAGGACACTCTCCCACGTACTGCGAAGCAGGGGAAGAGGAAGCATGGTACAGGCGGGTATGTGCTGTACATCATCATTACAGATGAAAGGTGGATATTATTGTATTGGCATATCTCTGAAGACACAGAATCTTTTTATTGTCTCTGGGCGTACCTGTTTATAAATGGTTTATTTTTACCGTATGTCCATTACCTATTAAAAAGGTAATTTTTTTCAAGTAGAGATTTTGCAATAAACTTGTTAGCACTTTGCAGACACTCGACCATTTTAATGTAAGTTTGAAATTCTTGCTTTCGAATATTGCAAATGTGACCCTCTACACGTCCGTCCGTCTGTGCACCCCGTTTGCACTTCTATAGGAAACGTTCCCCTGGGTAAGGTAAATACCCTGTGTCACAAGAGAGAATCAAGAGAGCAAATGGCAAAGTGTAGTTTCTTGACTTCAACCAGAACAGGCCTTTTGAAAATCAGTAATTCCGTCTGACACACTACCACCGACACTGTTGATGTAGACGGCCCTGATGCTAACGCCGCTGGAGCAGGAGCGTCTCAAAGCGCATCCGGGAGCCCCCTGGAGTCCGAAGCTAAGACCCACAGAATTCTTTTACTGGTGACAATGGATGTTGTGCTCTCCTGTGGCAGGAGGCTGCTATGACAACCGGGTCGTTGTGGCAGAGCAGCTACAGGATTCCCTGTGTGACCAACTCAAGAACTTTCAATAGAGGGCGCTAATGAGACAGTGACGGTTGGGCTTGTGTGTTTTATATTGTAACAATAGTTAAGTGGAATTCACACATTCATTTATAAGGCGATTACAAATTTTGAATATGTAATTCTGGGCCTAATGATAGTTACTGATTAGCTTTTGTTTGTTTTTAAATACAAATTCTAGTGTTGTATACTTACCAGACAAAACTGCTAAACTGTGGGGTGTGTTCAGCTAGGGCCTCAATCTGAGAAGTTTCCATGGTGCTTCTCACCTGTGCTCGCAGGCCTCAGAATGCCATGCTTAGGCCAGATGAGGCCAATGTTGTCAAATTTGGCAACATAGTAAAAATAATGCAGAATGGTTCTAGAGCAGGAGTTAATGCATGGATGCATGCATGCACACACACACACACACACACACACACGGCCAGATAGCCAGCAGTTTTGAATTTGTGATCCATATGATCTCTGTCTCAAGGACTTATCTTTGCCTTGGTCTCATGACTGGAGCCTTAGGCAGCATATAAATCAATGTGTATATCTGTGTCCCAATAGACTTCATTTATAAAAACAAGGCAGACTGCACACCTATTATTATAGAAGGGCCCAAACCCAGAACTCTGATAATACCAAATGCCCATAAGGATACTGAGTGACAGGAACTCTCATACTTTGCTGGTGGGAATGTAAAATGGTACAGTCACATTGCAGGACAGTTTGGGGTTTTCTTACAAAATTAAATATGCTCTTATATCATCCAACAACCATGTTCCTTGGTATTTACCCAAAGGAGTTAAAGATTCATGTCTGCACACAAACAAAATCCACGTATAGATGTTTATAGCAGCTTTATTCATAGTTGCTAAAACCTGGAAGCAACCAAGACATCCTTGTCACCAAGTAGGTGAATGGATAAATATTGGGTCATCAGAAAAGTCATGACATATTTTTCCATGAAAAAATGTCATGAATTTTTCAGTGACCCAGTAAATGATAATATTTTCAATGGAATATTACTCAGCACTAAAAACAAATGAGTTACCAAGCTATAAAAAGACATGGAGAAACCTTACATGCATATTATTAAGTAAAATAATTCAATCTGAACATATTACATATTGCACGATTCTAACCACAGGACATCCTGAAGTGGCAAAACTATGTACCCAGCAGAAATATCAGTTGCTAGGGACTGGGGGGAAGGAGAAATGAATAGGTGGACCACGGGAAAATTTCAGGGCAGTGACACTGCTTTGTGGGGTAGTGTAATGGTAGATACATGTCATTTGTCCAAACCTATAGAATTTAGAACTACCAGGAGTGAAACTTGTTGTAAACTATGGACTATGGGTGATTATGATGTGTGACTAAGTGTCTTCAGTTACAGCACAGGGACTGTTCCGGTAGCGGATGTTGATAGTGGGGGAAGCTATACACATGTGGGGGCAGAGGGTACATGGAGCATATTCGCAGCTTCCTCTCAGTTTTACTGCAACCCTAGAATCTATAAATAGTCTTTATTTGAGAATTACAAAAGCAAACAAGAAAGCAAGTTGTGGACTACATTTACCCTCAGGTTGTAGTTTGCCAAACTCTGGTTGAAAATGATCATTCTTGTCTCTAAAATCCAATGACCTCAGTGGCAATGTGATTTTTTTTTTTTCAATTTCTGCCCCATGAAGTTGAGGGTGCTACTGGGCTGGGACAGGCACAGAGTCAGTGGTTTCTCTTTGCTCAGTTAGTGTTCAGACATCCTGTGACCCTGTGCGGTGTGTGTGTGTGTGTGTGTGTGTGTGTGTGTGTGTATGTGAGGGAGACATACTTAATATCTCAGCACTATATGAGGCTTTAAAGTCTCTGGTCCAAGACATCTGTTCAAAAAATGCTGTTGTCAGATGTCTCCATTCTCACCTGTTACATCAAAACACACAGTTTCCTTGCCTGCTTCAGCATCTCCCAAAGCTCCTGTGAGCACACACGCACTAAAAAACACTTCTGTCCTATTTCCTCCATTGGACCGTAGGAGCCTCCCTCCTTCTCTATGACCTAACTGTGTGGTGAGCCTTTTGCCACAGACTGAATGGGTCCCCCGAGTTTCCCATGCTGAAATCGTAACCCCTGAGGTGATGGTGTTAGTAGGTGGGACCTTTGAGAGGTGATCAGGTCATGAGGGCGGAGCCCTCATAAGTGGGGTTACTGCCCTTATAAAAGAGATCTCAGAAAGCCCCCTCACCCCGGGCCCTGTCTGAGGACACAACAAGCAGGTGGTCTATGAACAGGAAGCAGCCCTCAGCAGACACGGGCTTCCGAGCCTCCAGAACTGTGAGGAATAACTGTCTGTGGCTTACATGTGGGTCAGTCTATGGCAGTTTGTTACACCAGCCCAAACAGATTAACACAGCATTCCTCCCCCGTTTCCTGTTTTATTTATTTATTTATTTTTCTGTATTCAGGTTGTGGCTTCCAGCCTCCTAAGCAGTGACACTACCTTGCAAGTCAATGTGGCTGGGCCTTTAATGCCTGTCTAACCAATTTTCATATTAATTTCTCTGTTAAAGCAAAGATTTCTGTTTTTCTGATTGAACTCTGACTAACCAACTACAAAATAAGATGAGGCACGCTAGTGTCAGGGATGAGCATATGCAGTGAAAAACTACACTTGGGAAATTCCCAGTTGGGGGAATCTTATCTGCAGGAGCAGAATGTGACCTTATCTGAAAATAGGGTCAATGCTCGTGTAATTAAGGTAAGTGTCAAGATGAGATCAACCTGGATGAGGCTGACCCCTATATCCATTGGCCTGTATAAGGGACAGAATGGGTCACATAGACACGGGACATAGAAGGACAGAGGTGGCGGTTAGAGAGATGCAGCTGCAAGCCAGAGGGTGCTAGGAGCCACCAAAGGCTGGAAGGGGAGAGGAAAGATCCTCCCCTGGGGCCTCCAGAGTTAGCGGGGCCCTGCCAATAAGTGCATTTCTGGCCTACAGAACTGTAGGAGAATACATTTCTGTTATTTCAAGCCACTGCTTTTTGTGGCTATTTGTTATGGCAACTATAGGAAAAATAAATATGATCTCTCACCTAATTTTCTTAGAAAAGCTGTGTTGAAATAGCTGAGGGCCAGCTCCATGGTGTGGTGGTAATGCACTGCTCAAGTGAAGCTGGATCACACATGGCAGCTGTGGTTGGAGTCCCTGGTCTGGTCAGCCTGAACCATGCCAGGCTCAGGGAGAAAGGCCCAAGATCTGACAGTCTGGAAGTCAGGGGAGAAGAGACCGTGGCATGACCAGACCCTATGGAGGGCATTCATCCCTCTCTCTTTCACTCATGTGCACACACATGCACTCTACCATGAATAACTGTGGGAAAAGAAGTCTGGAAACATGAGTCATGTTCAGTGGATCTCCTGGGTTCCCTCAGAGCCTGGATATTCTCCATCCTTCATGTTACCTGAGCCCCTGAACCCCATCCTTGGTAATGCAAGACGCTTCCCTGACCCAGGCAGGTGGACCTGGTTCCCACTCATTTCCTTGCGCTCACTGTCCATCACATTTTCTCTTTGAAACTTTCCAAGAGGAGCCTACTTTGGGTATTGTCAGTGTGAGAGCGTGATAACCACGGAGGGAGAAAGGTGGTGAGCAGGCTGGGGCAGTGTGGTGCAGCCACAGGGACCTGCCCCCACCATGTGGCCTTAGACAAGCAGCATCTTCTCTCCTCCTTCTTTTCCATGGAAATAGCCGAACACTCAAAAGATTACGACTGCCTAGGTTTCTGAGCCTCTGAGGAAAGCAGTTCAGATTTTTAATCTCAGATACAGCGAGGGTCTTCACTGTTGCCCTGGTCTCACTCCCTTTCATGATTTCTCAACTGTCCAGGGAGGGACTCGCTCCACCAGATCCCCTCATGTGCCCCTGTCTCTTCAGTCCTGGGGAGGCCCCAGTGTGAGTTGCTCCTGAGGGACAGGCTTGTCTGCCGGCCGGGTGGTTCACATTGTCCGCACTCAGAAGCAGGTGTGGAAGGCTCACAAGGATAGAGAGCCAAATCCCTTTGCAGAGCTCTACATGCCCAGATGGGCTGGAGAAAGGCCTCTTCGATTAGGCAGCCACGGTCCCACATCTGGGCTAGGGAGGCGAGGGCTGGCTCTCCTCCTGCACACACCACAGGTGTATCGCCAGACTCAGTGCATGGCCTACTCTGCCATCCCCAGAGGTGGTGTGTTTAAAACAAAGGCCCAATATTATGCTCTATGTTGCCACCTGGGAAATTGGAAGGGCCTTGAATGGCCAAACTGCAAGCTCCCCTCCCTACTCTGCTCCTGCAGATAAGATTCCCCCAGCCCAGCAATCCCCCTTATCACAGCACCAGATGTAGCTCTGCTCATCCCTGAGGAGCGGGCTTCAGTTCCCTGCTGCTCTCTGGAGTTATCCCCGCAAACCGATCACACCCTTCTCCAGGAACCAGGGCCCCTGGACCTCTCTCTACTGCAAAGCCTGCCTCCCACGGCATCAGCTCGTTCACTCGGCTCCTGAGTACCATCACCATCTGGCCCTGCGTGGGGTGCACTCTCCCTGTCTCTTGGGCTGTGAGTACAAGTGACTGATACTCACTATGCTTGTCACCTGTTCAGTGTCCGGTGCCATATGCCTGGACATTCCCACAGCTCTCAAGTGGGCAACTCTCTTTTGCCAACAGGATAAATAAGAGATGATAAGAAATAAATCAGAGGAGACTGGATGGAGGCACAGCAGTAAAGCCCCGTTCTCCGTGAGGCTGATCCACATGGAAATGTTTCAGGTTTGTGCCCGGAGACAGCCCTGAGTACATGGTCTGGACCGGCTGAGGCTGTGGGTGGGCTGAGGCGTTGGGATCCTGTTGGGGTGCTGTCTTTTTCTCTGTGTCTGTCTCTCTCACTAAAGGAAGAAATAAATAAACTTTAAAAAAAAAAAAAAAGCCGTCAGGGCCAGCAAATGGCATAGGTGCTGGACTCCCACATGGCTGACCACGATTCGAGTCCTGGACCTGGAGACTTAAAAATCACGCTGAACTGCAACCAGCAGTGGTGTAATGGCTATGTCGCTGGACTCCAATGTAGTCAACCACGGTTCACGTCCCAGACCCAGTGGCTTAAAAAAACTCACGCCGGGCACGTGTGCGTGCATGCCCAAGATCTCGAGAGGAGAATGGAGGAGAAAGGATTGCGGCGTGACCATCCTCCCTGGGGGATGATTTCTCGATTTCTGTCTCTCTCTCTCTGTCTGTCTGGCGAGCGCACACGTCCTATAGTGAAAATCTCTCAAAAAAAAAAAAAATCACGCTGAGCACATGCGTTTGCATGCCGGGCATCTTGGGAGAAGGGAGGAGATGGAATGTCAGTGTGGTCATTCCCCTTGGGGAGGGGGGTGATTTCTCGCTTTTCCTCTCACCATCTCGGTCTTTCTGGCGAGTGCAAGTGCTCTAAGGCAAAAATCTCTTAAAAATAAATAAATAATCAAGCCCCCAAACATCAGAGTTCCCCAGTGTTACACAGGCATGGAATCCTTTCTGCATTCACAGAATGAGTGGTCACAGGCCTGGACTCTGAAAGGGACCCAGGTCTAGGTGAGAGGTCATTTTTCCAGGGCTGGAAAGGATGGCAAAGAATTATTCCTGGAATAGGCAGGAGACTGAGCAGGTTCCAGCACCCAAGAAAGGCCCTAACAGTCTTCCACGATCTCTGAGCTGACTCCGGGGTGCTTGCTCAGAGGAGGTATCTCACAAGGCACTTTCAGAAGCATGCATTCCCCTCCCATGTCATAGTAGTGCCCATGGAGGATGCCATTGCCCTGAACTTGACAGAAGTTAAGCCTCTCAACGGCATCAGGAGCCACTCAGAATACTGACCCAGCCCCAAGCAAGCACCCAGGGACTCTGGTGCGGAAGGTTCCCTGTGTGTTGAGAAACAGACTCAAAGTAACCACAAGGGGGCAGAATTCCTTCTACTGCACACGTGTGAGTCTTTGGATAGAGCCCCGTGTCTGGAAAATATCTACAATGCTCAACTGCTGCTTCACAGAACTCAGACACAGACTAAAGCACTTGGCTTACTCTAAATCTCCTGGCTCTTTTTTGTGTTTAGATTTGTTCTAAGTATCCAGAGTCCGCTTACTGAAGGGGTTTACCAATCTGTATCAGTCCATTTGTAGCTTTAGGTACATTTCTTTGGTCCTTGAGCCCTGTAGCCTTTGTTTACCTACGTGGGCTGAGTCAGTGCTCTCACTTATGCCCATAGAGAAGTCTCTGCTGATGTGGATTTAAGATAGGGTGTACCCTTGAGGAGGCCACGTGCAGTATGAGATTCAAAGGTTAAGGAGCCGGAACAGTTTTCTCAGCCTGCCAGCTGATTTTTGACTTGTGGCTACTGTTGGATTCTGACAGGGGAGCCTAAGTTCAGACGCTAATGCAAAGGCAATGTTTCAAAGCATATTCTCATATTCATAGTTGGCTTCATTTTGAAGCAGTTGGCTTCCCTTTTTTTTCCCCCTTAAATGGCCTGGTTCAGATACCAGTTTATTCTCTCTGAGCAGATATCTGGGTATGCAGTGTAAATGACTGAGGATCATCTTTGGGAATACATTGTCTGGTGTTACCAAATGATTTGCACTAAAAAGTGCATCGCTGGCACTGATGACCTTTCCTTGCCCACTGCTCAGGCCTGCGGGAGTCTGGTGTGTTGAGGTAGCTAGAGAAGGGTAAGGGCTGGAATTTAGGGAGCAGACTGTCTACTGGCTTCCTCCTGTAAGTGACTTATGACTTGGGGGGTGTCCCTGAACCTCATGGAGTGGTTGTTTCCCCTGCAGTTGTCCAGTCGTCCTCCGTGGAGCACTTCAAAACCACCTGTCTTGGGAATTGCACACAGCATGTCTATGCTGAGGATGCTTAAAGCCATTCACTCAGCTAGGCCAAGGGGCCCAGAAGGGAGGTTTGGGCTAATGTGTGCCAGTCCGTGACAGCCCTCGACCTCTAGGAGACCAGAACCTAATTTTTCTGTACATACTGTGACCCACCTGTCTAACACAGACTCACTATCATTGGTCTCAAGACAAGAAAAGGAAAAATTATTGAGTATCAGGTAGGTGCAAAAGTAGTTGTGGTATTGCATTGTTGAAATTTGTCATTTGACATTGGATATATTATTAAATATAATATGGTTATATTATACACCATTTAAATTCACATTTCTTGCTTTATTACTACTATTATTATTGCTGATGACTTGTTACTTGCTGTTTATTTTATAAGTATTTTAAATTATGGAAATGACATTAGACAAAAAGGAAATTCGAGCAATTTCCTCATTTGAGTTCAAAATGGGTCAAAAAGCAGCAGAGCCAACTTGCGACATCAAGCACACATTAGGAATTGCTAATGAATGTACAGTGCAGTGGTGACTCAAGAAGATTCGCAAAGGAGACGAGAGCCTTGAAGATGAGGAGCTTAATGTCCAGCCATCGGAAGGTGACGATGATCAATTGAGAAGAATCATCAAAGCTGATCCACTTATAACTACACGAGAAGTTGCCAAGGAACTCAACCAATCATTTTACAGCTGATTGGCATTCGAAGTAAATTAAAAAGGTTGAAAAGCTTGATAAACGGGTGCCTCATGAGCTGACTGAAAATTTTTAAAAATAATCATTTTGAAATGTCTTCTCTTATCCTACACAACAATTAAACCATTTCTTGATTGCATTGTGATATGCAATGAAAAGTGGATTTTATATGATGACAATCAGGGAAGACCAGTTCAATGGTTGGACTGAAAAAAGCTCCAGGGCACTTCTGAAAGGCAAACTTGCACCAAAAAAGGTCATGGTCACTGTCTGGGGTGGGGAAGGGGGGGGTCTAATCTACTATGACTTTCTGAATCTCAGAGAAACCATTATATCTGAGAAGCATGCTCGGCAAATCAATGAGATGTGCCCAAAACTACAATGCCTGCAGCTGGCATTGGTCAACAGAAAGGGCCCCAATAATGAGGCCTGACTGCATGTGGCACAACCAATGCTTCAAAAACCGAACAAATTGAGCTACAAAGTTTTGCCTCTTCTGCCATATTCACCTGACCTCTTGCCAACCAACTATCATTTCTTTTTCTTTTTTTTTCTTTTCTTTCTTTCTTCTTTTAGGTTTTTGCCATAGAGCACAAACGCTTTCCGAAGAGAGATGGTGAGAGGGAAAGTAAGAAATCACCCCCAGGGGGGATGGCATGCCACAATCCCTTTTCCTCCATTATCTTCTTGGAATTTTGGCCATGTACGTGCATATGCTTGCATGATTTTCAAGTTGCCAGATTCAGGACTTGTGAACTGCAAGTGGCCATGTGGGAGTCCAGTGTCTTAACCACTACGTTACCTGCTGGCCTCCTGACTGGCATTTCTTTAAGTATCTCAACAACTCTTTGCAGGGAAAATGCTTCCACAACCAGCAAGGTGCAGAAGATGATTCCAAGAGGTCATCAAATCCCAAAGCATGGATTTTACACTACAGGAATAATCAAATTTATTTCCTATTGGAAGAAATGTGTTGATTGTAATGGTTCCTATTTTTTTTTAAATAAAGATATGTTTACACCTAGTTACAATGATTTAAAATTCACAGCCCAAGACTGCAATTCATTTTGTACGAACCTTTGTTGGTTGGAAAGTAATTTTTTATAGTGAGGGGGTCCTGGCACCCAACCGGGGTCAGATGAATGGGATATTCCTATGGGGTCAGGTAAGGATAGCCTGATACAGAGCTTACCACCAGGCTGGGCCCTGAGGAACCCTCGGCCCTGGACCCCACTTGGGAAGGGAAGGGCTTGCTCTATGACTCTGCTGTTGCTTCCCACTGAGTATGTCTGGGGCTGGTGGAGATATTCTTTCTGTTTTAAAGCAGAAATTGTGGCTTTTGGGCAGAAACCAGCACAGGTCATATTTTGATTGGTCCACACAATTTTTGAAAGATAAATTAGTTGTCAAAGTATAAAAATCAGGGGATTTCACACAGCTTCCCCTAAATATCCAGAAGTCCATTGAAACTGCGCTCACACTCTTGGCTGACTGAAAAGGGCAGGGACTG
Organism: Tupaia belangeri chinensis; assembly: GCF_000334495.1. Lineage (NCBI taxonomy): Eukaryota > Metazoa > Chordata > Mammalia > Scandentia > Tupaiidae > Tupaia > Tupaia belangeri. Next base: position 2,360,805 of record NW_006159894.1, read on the forward strand.
AGTGGATCTAGAGTTTGCCACCAGCCCAGGTGAAGCTTCTCTCCCCGGCTTTCTCTCCACAGATGGCAGAGGGGCCCACAGCTCTCTGTTCTGGCATGGTGTGTGTGAATGGCAAAGTTTTCCAAAGGCGATCTTATTTTCCTTGTCCCCCTCCCGGTGAACTGATATCCATTTTCTAAAATTATCATAGTGATACTAAAAGAATGCATACACAGATCATGATAAAAGGTGTTATTTAAAAAATCTAATTAATAGCATGAAAAAGCATTATTCCCTTATCCAATGACCACCTAAAATATTGCATGCAAAATAGAAATTGAGATTCTATCTGTTTTTATGGAGAGATTTTTGCTATAGGATGCAATGTTCACCAGAAAGACAGAAAGAGACAGAGAGACAGAAAGCAAGAAATCCCCCCCACCCCCCTGGGAAGATGACCACACTGCAATCTCTTCTCATCCATTCTCCTCTCTGGATCTTGGGCACACACACACACATGCCTGGCTTGAGTTTTAAGCCACCAGGTCTAAGATTGAACTGTGGTCAAGTACATGAGAGTCCAGTGATGTAACCACAAAAGAATCTTGTGGTCCTGAGATTCTTTTTTTTTTTTTTCTTTTTTTGGAGTGGTTTTTGCCACAGCCCACGTGTGCTCGCCAGACAGACAGAGAGAGACAGAGAGACAGAAAGCAAGAAAGCCCCCCCACCCCCCTGGGAAGATGACCACACTGCAATCTCTTCTCATCCATTCTCCTCTCTGGATCTTGGGCACACACACCCACATGCCTGGCTTGAGTTTTAAGCCACCAGGTCCAGGACTTGAACTGCGGTCAACTACATGGGAGTCCAGTGACATAGCCATTATGCTAACTGCTGATCCCCTGAGATTCTATTTTTAAAGAGCTCAGAATAGGGCTGGTCACATGTCCTGGTGGTTAAGGGAAGCAGGATCCCATGTGGCTGAGTGTTTCCCTCTCTAGGGCTTGGATTTGAATCCAGCCCTGGAGGCTTGAAAAACACACCAGGTGCATGTGCATGTGTGCCCCAAATCTGGACAGGGTGGAGAAATGGAGGAGAAGGGATTGCTTACCCGGGGAATTGCCATGCCACAATCCCTTCTCCTCTATCTCTCTTGTCTCTCTGTCCAGCACACACACACATGCCCTGGCAACTTAAAGGTAAAAGAGCTTCAAATATTACCTGACACATAGCAAGCACTCTATGTATGTGAAATCAAAATTTAAAACATGTTTAGATTAATGAAGATATGTTGTGAATCAATGAAACATGGGGAAAAAAAAGGAATGGAAAGCAACTGCAGATACCAGAGACAGTGTGGGAGGAGGATGGGAAATGGCAGAGGGTGAGAAATAGGGGGAGAAAATACACATATATATACAAGAAACAAGAAATGGAAAATTATTTGTTGGTGATAACATGTATGATTAAGCCACTTTGCAATGTATTTTAGATAGGAAATCACATTTTGTAAGCTGTGGTGATGTACAATGAAAGAATGTAAAGTAAATAAATTGATTTAAAAAATGCAAAATTTAAAACATGGTAGCAAGAGTTGGAAATTTGTGGGTCAATTCATTTCCCTTTTCTCCTTCCCCTTTAAAGCCATGAGAAAGGGGAGGGAGGAAGAGATAAGAGGTTTGCATTTCAGGGAAGTGAAAGCAATGCCTGGTCCTTCAAGGACAGGAAGGACTAAAGCTCCAGGCAGGGATCTCCCTCTGCCTTAAAAGGCACAGCAATCTATGTGGGCAAAAGTGAGCTTGTGATAAAGACCAGTCCGTGTGCCTGGAATAGCAAAGTCAGTGTGCAGTCTGGATGACCTTGTGGGTCACGTGTGCTTGCTCTGCGTCCCTCTCCAAATCTGCCTTTCCTTCATTCTGGGTAATATGTGTCTACCTGAGGCTGCATCTGTCTCGTACAGGGGTCAAGAGGTGTCAGCAGTTGTCACTGGGCTTCAGTGGCCCGTGAACATTTGAGACAAGGGAAAAATACTATGTCTATGTGCACTTTTTTCTTTAGAGATTTTTGCTATAGGGTGCGTGTACTTGCTGGAGAGGCAGAGAAAGACAGAGAGACAGAAAGTGAAAAATCACCCCCCAAGGGGTGATGGCTATGCTGCAGTCCCTTCTCCTCCATCCTCCTCTCGGGATTTTGGGTATGCAAGCGTATGTGCCTGGCATGAGTCTCAAGTTGCCGGGTCTGGGACTAGAATTGCAGTCAGTCATGTGGAAGTCTAGAGCCTTAACTACGATGCCACTTTCTGGCCCCCTATGTGCATTTTTTCAGGAGAAGAGGATCATGGATTTCATGAGATTTGTAAAGGACTCAGTGACCTAAACCATTCATGTTGAGGACTGCAGTAATCCAGAGACTGATTCATGCCAGGGCTCTGCCCTCCAGATGACTCCTAGCACATACAGAGGAATCACTGTGTGTCACAAAGGGAGTCTTCAAAAAGCTCATGGGCCCAGTGAGAATGCATATTATGGAAAAACTATGCATGGGTTTCAAATCTTTTTTCACACCCAAATAAACTTGTACTGACTTGTTATAACATGTCTGAACAGGATCTAGTTTGAGGCATTGAGGAAAAAACAACAGTTTGAAAAGAGCTCCTATCAGAGCAACATGAATTCCATTCAAATTGAAGCAAGAACAAATATCAACTTTATGGCTAAGCTTGGGTGAAAGAATGGTGAAGTCAATGTTTTCCAAAAAGTTCATGGGACAATGCTCCACAGAAACCAGCAGTTTACTCATCCTAAGAAGGGATGAGACAATGGTGAAGATGATGCCCACATGGGCAGACCATCTGCTTCAGTTATTAAAGAAAAATGGATCTTGTTTATACCCTAACTGAAGTAGACCAATTAACAGCACAAACCATAGACATCTCAGTTGATTCAGCTTCCACAATTCTGACGGAAAAAGTTGAGCTAATATCTGTGTGGTCGGTGCCAAAACTGTTGTTACCCATTCAACTGCAGAGCTTTCAATGGGAATTTTAAATAAGTGAGATTAAGATCCTGAAGTGGGCCACCCAGTGGCATAGTGGTTAAGATGACTGGACTCACATGGCCAATTGCACAGTTCAAGTCCTGGACTTGGTGGCTTGAAATATATGCTAGATATGTGCATGCGCAAAATCCTGAAAGGAGAAATGGAGGAGAAGGGATTGAGGCTTGACCATGCCCCATGGGGGTAGTTCCTCACTTTCTCTCTCTATCTTTCTCTATTTCTCTCCAGAGAGCACCAGCACCATCTGGCAAATTAAAAAAAAAAATCTTGAAGCAGTATTTTAAAGAATTGCGACAGAGCCAACACATGGCTTTACCTTCACAGTCCTGACGACAAGACACAATTAAAACAACGGCTACCAAGAGGCAGAAGTGGTTCATTCAAAGCAAAAACAGACACTTTAAGAGTAAAGGTCATGGCAGCAGTTTTCTTGGGAGCTTAAGGTGTTTTTCTTGTTGACTTTCAGGAAGGCCAAAGAACAATAATAATAGCTTATTATGAGAGTGCTTTGAGAAAGCTAACTAAAGCTTTAGCAGAAAAATGCTCAGAAAAGCTTCACCAGAGAGTCCTCTACCATGACAGTGCTTCTGCTCATTCCTCTCATCAAAAAAGGGACAAAAGAGAAAAATAGAGACAGGACATTTATGAGACACAGAAATAGATGATTACCCATTGATGATAATGTGTATAGTATCTTCAACTGGACTGGTGTGAAGTGTATTCATGCTGGGTAAACTCACTTTATAAGCTGTAGTGATGTATAGTGATTGTATAAAATAAATAAAAAAATAATAATAATAAAGATAGGTTTTCAAGAGTTTTGATGAGAAAACATTGGATATCCACCTTACAGTCATCATTTGTCTCCTTATGACCTCTCTTTGTTTCCTGATCTCACAAAGTCTTTAAAGGACACCCATTTATCCTCAGCTAATAATTTACAATTGCAATGTTGACATGGTTAAATTCCAAGAATCTTTGGTTCTTTAGGAATGGATTAAGCATCTGGGAACATTGCTCAGAAAACATTTTCTCCAGGTACCATCCTCCTCCATCCCTAGTCCCTTCCCATCTCTCATTCATGATGGGAAGTGAGCTGGTAGCCAAAGCAGCTGTGACTCTGAGTGGGGTGAGAGGTCCTGCATTAGTTTGCCAAGCTGCTTTAATAAAGTAGCCCAAACTAAGTGGTGTGAACAACAGTTATGCATTGTCTCACAGTTTTGGAGGTCAGAAGTCTGAAATCAAGGTGTCAACAGGATTATGTTTCCTCTAAAACCTGTTGTAGAGACATCTTCCTTGCCTCTTCTTAGCTTCCTCTGGTGGCCAGCAATCCATGGCATTCCTTGGCTTGTGGCTGTATCTTCCAATCTCTGTACTCATCACCATGGAGTGGTCTCTCCATGTGTCTGTGTCCGAATTTCTCTCTTCTTGGAAGGACACTCGATACATTGGAATAGGGCCCATCCAAGTGACCTTATCTTATCTTGGTCGTATCTGCAAAGATGGTCTTTCCAAAGAAGGTAACATTCACAAGTACAGCAGATTCAGTCTTCAGTATATATAAACATTTCTTTTTTTAGCAGGGGCACAATTCAATCTACAGAACAGGCACATCACCTCAAAACATGCTGCTGCCTCATCCCACATGTTGTCACTGCCCACACCCACTCTTTTCCCTGGGGTTTTGGAGCAGGGGGGCACCTCTTCTTCCTCCCCTGATAACTGCACCTTCCTTTGTTATTCAGATGACCCTCAACTTTTGATAAGGTTACATCCCCATAATTTATCCTAAATTGAAAATATTGTAGTTGTTACGGTTTTAATGCCCCCCCCATCTCCAAATTCACATGTCAGAGTTTGGTTGTATTGTGAAGGTATTATAAGGAGCCTTATTCTGATAGTGGTGTTGAAAAATGGGCCTTGTGAAGTGATTAGGCATCAGGTAGGGCATCTGTGATCGAGTACTGGTGGGTTTCTAAGGGGAGGGAATGAAACGGGCAGACACACACACTACTCCACACATTCTGCCCTCTGACATGTCGTAATGCCCTGTGATGTCTCAAGACTCTTTACCAGCAAGATGTGGCTTCTGGATCCTGGACATCCAAACTGTGAGCTGAATAAACCTTTATTCTTATACATCACCCAGTTTCAGGAATTTCTATTATTAGCAACAAAACAGACTAACACCACAGACAAAATGCATTTTATACACCTTGCCTACTGAACATTATAGCTTAGCCTAACCTACCTTAAATGTGCTCAGAACCCTTACACTACAGTTGACTCAAATCATGTAACGCAAAGCCTACTTTACGATAAAATGTTGAGTATCTCATATAATTTATTGAGAATTGTACATAGTAGAGTATCGTATCAGTTATTTACCCTTGTGATTACGTGGTTGACTAAGGGCTGAGATCAATGTAGGCTATTGCCTACAACTGGGAGAGAGAATTGTACTGCATATCACTAGCCTGGAGGAAAAACAAAATTTGAAATTCCAAGTGTAGCTTCTACTGAACACCTATCACTTTTTTTTTTTTTTGAGAGGTTTTTGCTATAGGGCGCGTGCTCTCGCCAGACAAACAGAGAGACAGAGAGACAGAAAGTGAGAAATCACCCCCCTAGGGGGGATGGCCATGCCATAATCCCTTCTCCTCCGTTCTCCTCTCGGGATCTTTGGCATGCACACACATGTGCCTGGCGTGAGTTTTAAGCCACTGGGTCTGGGATGTGAACCGCAGTCAACTACATGGGAGTCCAGCGACATAGCCATTACGCTAACTGCTGGTTCCAACATCTATCACTTTTGTACCATTGTAACATGGGAAAATTGTAAGTTGGAGACCATCTGCACAAAGGAATACTTTTTTGTCTTCCATTTCAGTCCTATAGGAGGTGAATTTCTTTCAGATTGGAATGTGTGAGTGGGAAAGGTGTGTGTGTGTGTGTGTGTGTGTGTGTGTGTGTGCGTATTTGAGAAGAAATGCATGAAAGGTGAGTGTAAAGAAGAAGTGGGAGGCAGGAGGACAAGAAGAGGATATAGCCATGATGGTGAGCAAGGAAGTGACAAGGGCAACAGACATGGTATTGTGCTTGGGACTCATATAGGGATATCATACCTTTGGGTCCAGTCCTGTAAGGCAGTCTTATTAATGGAGATACTCATTCTGCTACTTCGACAGAGACCAAAGTAATGGTGGCTTAAGTGGAGTTGATTTCTTTTTCCTATGAAGTCTGACCTGGTGGGTGGTCCAGGAAGGTGGAGAAACAGTGCTCCATGACACTACCTGGGCGCCGGACTCTTGTTTTTCTGCCATCTGTAGGTATATCATTCTTTTCTAGTGTCAAAGCTACTTACCACCTCATCCATGTCCCAGCCACTGGGAAGGGGAGGAAGTGGAAGGCAAGCTCTTTCTTTTTCAAGAATTATTCAGAAAGGGCACTTATCACTTCTATTCTACTGGCCAGAACTTAGTCACATGATCTTGTTATTACTAGCTACAACAGAGTCTGGGAGATGCAGTTCTTATTCTCAGAGGCCATGTTCTCAGGGATTCTGCTAAATTTAACAAAGCAGGGACAGATACTGGAGAACAACTGGCAGACTACTATAGAAGGAATGTGATTTTAGAAAGCGAGTGTCATTAATCCACCCTTCACCCTTTAAAATAGGAAAAAAGATCCAATGGTACCCATATAATAAAGAGTATGATTAGAAAAATCAGATCATCATGTAGGGTTTGTCTTGAACATGTAGGGTTCATGACAAAAGGTTTGTTTCAGGAAGATATGCGTTGGGCCGTTCCACAGCCAGCTGGTTTTCAATGACATAACATGCTCTGTAGCTCTCCAGAACCCGGGCCTGGAAGAACGCTTTATCCTTCTCCTGCCAGGTGTCTGACTGGATGTACACGTTGAATGGATCATGTGAGTGCTCCAGCTTCTTAGAGCGGATGTAACTCAGCATGATGCCCAGGGTGAAGAAACCAAAGAAGCCCAGCACCATGAGGATGTAGAGCACCTCCAGATCACTGCCACTGTTGCGAGAGGACTTGCGGGCCAGGCCAGACACATTGCTGCCCTGCTGGGGCATCTCCTGCCACAGCTGGGTCAGAAAGGGGGTCATAGCTGTGGCGTTGAACAGGATCATCTTGGGCTGTAAGGTTCCACTCCTGGAGGGCCAATGTCCTAGGCAAACTTGCTAAAAGAAAAATGTAACCAGAAATCAAAAAGAATACATGGGCCAACACCTACCATTCTTAACACAATTCTTAACGGTCTCAGATGAGAGGGCTCTTCAATCCACGGCATGGATATCATATCTGTATAATACTTTTCCTGACTGATTGATTGATACATCGATTCCCTTTTATTTCCACTCCCCACTCCCACTCCCCACCCCCACAATGACAGCTGGAATGAATTCCTTTAATAAGTATTGTTGCATATTGTTGTGGTATTGTGTAGGATGTAATAGTCTACACAACTGGTACCATTTGGTCTCTTTCCTTTTTTCCTCACCCCTCTGTTTCTGTGACCTACTTATGTTGTTGTGTGTCATGCTTTACTTTTAACTGTGGAAGATCCATGGAAATCACCCACTTTTTTTCTTTCCCCACTCTCTCATGGATAGGCACTGCCATGGCTACCAACTCCATAAACAAAGGGGAGAGAAATCCTCATCCTTGTCCTCCTATAAACCTGAAAAAAAAACATACATTTTGTGTAACCAGGGCCTAGCACTTTCTATGACCAGCCAGACTGCAAGGCTGTCAGGGCATCCTTGAGGTCATGTGCAGCACATGGTCAAGGTCACCATGGACCTCCTCTTTAGGGCAGCTGTATTCATTTGAATGGAAAACCTACCTTATTGTATGGCAGCCTTTGAGTATGCTGAGATTTCACGTGGAGCTGCTCTTGAAGGGGCTGGTGTTAAAGCTTGTGCTGTCTGTCCCTCTCTGCCCATTGCCCTCCAATGAGTGGGGACCCTAGCCATGTAAAAAGTGACATTTTCTTCATCACTTTAATCTCGATGTCACTGTTCCTGAACACCCATAATAAGCCTGGGAATTGTAAAAGGTGTCTCCAAATAGCTGTGGCATTCTTTCAGGGTCTTTGAGTGCTCTAAAACACCCCCTAGGTGGCCTTGAGATTGCTGGTAAGATAAAACAGGTCTTAATAGTAGTAGTAGTCTGAGCACTTGCCAGTCTCTATCTCTAGTTCCTGTGGGGAAGCAAAAGCTCCAAGGTCAAGTTGCTGATGCCATACTCTGAATTCAGCCCAGAAGGGGCCACTGGGAGCTAATCAGACTTAAATGTTCCAACTCATTTTATAGGAGCTTCGCGGTAGCTGGGTAGAACACACCCTTGGGTGACTGTTGTAACTAGGAGTGAAGGCTATATTTGGGGACATTTTATGGCCAGAATCACTATGGAAAGAGAGATACCAACATCCACCAGGGCAGCTCAGCCTTTCCCAGCTAGGATGGGGACTGTGACATTGCACGCTACCTTGCCTAGGACAACTAAAAACCTCAGATGCTGGCTCCTCTCCAGAGTGACCAGGAGCTACTTTTTCATAGAACTGGCTTCATTTTAAAAACACACTGAACCCAGCACCAAGTGAAGCTGTGTGGCACCTTTCTGGGGCCCTCTTCCTCTCCTCATCTCTGGACTGCTGGTGTAGCTTAAATTCTATTTCTTGCCTTCTCTGCACACACTGCTTTCTCTCAAGGTGATCACACCTGCTCCTTTGGGTTCACCCACGTTGTTATGACCCCAGGTCTCCCTTCTAAGCATCAGAGCCATGTGTCCAATGACCTGCCAAGAACCCCTTTATTTTTGGCATCCCCAGGCTCCTCAAACTCAACAGCCCACTCCATCCTATAAGAGCCTGCTCTGTACATTGGTGTGCTGAACAGTGATAGTATCCACCTTGAAATCTGAGTCCTTCTTACTGCAAAAACCAAGCCGGTCTCCAGCTTGGAGACCTTGGCTCTTTCCTACCTGCCCAATCTTCGGCATCTTCAGCAGTGCTATAAGTCCTAAATTCGAGAGGCCCCTCTCCATTTCTACTCTTGTTGCATACCCAGGTCCCACAGTTCAGCCCTATACCAACTCTGTAGATGCCATTACATCTTTGCACATGTCTAGCACAGACTGCCTCTCCTTCTTGGCTCATGAAACTCCTAATTGGTATCTACTCATGCTGAAAGTCCAGCTCAGTACTTGCCTCCTTCCTGAAGCCTTCTCGGATACATAGGGCTGGGTTAGCATCACCCATACCATGCCCTATGTTAATTTCAGCATGGTCATGATTTCTGTGCCTTTACCTGCAAACCCTGAGTCTATCTGGCTCTGGGTATGGCACACAGCAACACAGGAGCTGCCCAGGAACATTTATAGAGTAGATGCCACAGAACTTAATACCTTTCTATAGGTGGAGGCTTTCTTTTTTATAACATGCTTATTCCAATTAATAGATGCCAATGAGCTAGCTTCAGAGCTTTAGTTAACAACCTCTTCAAAAAGGAAAGTATGGGGTCAGGCTCTGGTGCAGTAGTGACACTACTGGACCCACATGGGAAAGATTCTAGGTTCGTGTCCCAGGACTTCCCTGAGCATGATGGGTGTGCATATGTGTATATGTAATCAGGTTGGTTGAGATGGGGTGCATTATAGTATGAAGACCCTGTTAGAGATGTCTGACCATCTCTGAAAAAAAAAAAAAGAAAAAAGAAAAAAATCACCTCCCACTCTGAACCACAGTCTCAGAGAGCAAGCGTGGAGGAGTCATAAGTTCTCAAATTTGAGATGACATCTCCAACCCCAGGTTTGGAGTCATCCTGCTACTTCCTGGTCACGTGACTCTGGGCAGGTTCCTTAGCTCTGCTTAGTTGTGTCTTTTTTCATTTGTAAGATAGGTGGAACCATCGCATTTGCAGCCTGTCAGACCACTTGTCAGGTACAGGTGTGTAGAGTGGCCAGCACAGCATATGACACGGCACATGACACAGGCAGGTGCACACTTAGTCATGAGTTCACTTGTTTTACCACCTCATTAAGAAACTGCAGCCCATGGACTTTGAATCTGGGGTTTTAAGTTTGGCTTTCTTCTGTCTGATCACTTCTTTGCCTTGTGGAGAAATCAGTGACGGATGAGAGGCCAAGGCTGTTGTGTCTGTGCACAGAGATCTGTTAGGGGTTAAGCCACGTGGTCTCAGAAGACTCTCAGGTACTGGGTCTTACCTGAAACTGGCATTTAGCTCCATTCTAACCATGAGGGCAGGCAGGAAGCTTTGGTATTAGATTCTAACTCAATGCTCATAAATTCTTCTTTAAATGACTTGAAACCATTTATGAATGCATAGAACCCTACCCCAGAAAACAGGCAGACCTTGAGCTGATAATGTAATTTTATTCCAGAAACTCAGAGTGACCACAACTGATGAAAAGCCCTGCTACTATGACTGTGAGAGAGTCCTTAATGTTTAGTGGCTGAAATTACGATGGGCAGCATTTGGAGAGCCAAATGTTAATTGGTCTAGAACCACCAACTCCATACAACAGACTCATTTAGGAGCAAATACTGCAATTAATTCATACTTTGGGGTTTACCAAGAAGGCCTTTGCCACAGCCTGGTGGCCAAGAGACCTGGAACCTGAGGGGGAGGGCTGTGGATTGAGAAAGGACAGGCAGAGAATAGTGAGGGTCAGGAGGACTGGGTGTCTGATGGAAAATGCTGTGGCTCCACGCCATTCTGTGCTCATTCTTTTATAAGGGAGGCAAAGCCCTGTACTTCAGCTGTGGAGCCCCTCATGTCCTGCGTCTTGTGGTTCTAAACGAGCCTCTCCTGGCCTTCTCTGGCTATCGCTCAGCTTTCTTCTATCTGTATCGCCCAGCAGTAGATAATGTCTTTGTTTAGAGCTTTAGCATGCCCTACAGCGTAAGCACAAAAACTATATCCAGTTTGAGGCACTCCCTGCAGGCCTGTTACTTAAAATCAGATGGACTTTTCTATTGCTGAAGGAAGAAACTAGAACTATCTCCTTTGGAAACCTTCCAGACCCAAACCATACTCAGCCCTGTTCCAAGGCGACGGTACTCAAACTTCAGCATGCTTTGGGACCTCCTGTTAAAAATGCAGATTACTGGGCTCCATCTTTAGAGTTTCTGATCTAGTAGGTCCAGGGAGAGGCTGAGAATTTGCATTTCTGGTTCTTCCCAGATGACTCTGATGATGCTGGGCATGGGACCACACTTGGTATCTTATGGGATCACCTGTAGCATTTTTATTTCCTTTTTTTTTGGGGGGGAGAGGTTTTTGCTATAGGGCATGGGTGCTTGCTAGACAGACAGACAGAGACAGAGAGATAGAAAGCGAGAAATCACCCCCCAGAGGGGATGGCCACGCCGCAATCCCTTCTCCTCCATCCTCCCCTCAGGCTCTTGGGCACACACGCACACGTGCCCAGCGTGAGTGTAAGCCACTGGGTCCAGGACTCGAACCGCGGTCGACTATGTGGGAGTCCAGCGACATAGCCATTATGCTAACTGCTGGTCCCTACCTGTAGCATTTTTAAAACAGTGATAACCTGGATCACACATCCAGAGATTTTGATGTTGGTGGTCAGAGTTCGGCTCTGGTACCAAGAGCTTTTAAAAGCCTCTTAATGGGTCAGCCCTATAGCCTAAAGGTTAGGGGAGCTGGATCTGGCATAGCTAACTGCAGTTCAAATTCTAGCCCCAGAGATTTGAGAAATACTCCCCATTGTGGGGTGCTTTATTCCTCTGTCTCTGGTGAGTGCTCATGTCCTTAGGCAATTAAAAATAATACAATTATAAATAAAAGCCTCCCAATGATCCTAGCCTATAGTCAAGATTGAGAACCACTGAGCTATGGTATGGAATCTTGGAGAATTGTCCCATTGGTCTTGTGCTGCAGAGTACCTAGAAGAATTTTTTAGAAACAGGATTTCATAGCCTAATTTTCAAATCTCATTTGTTCTTCAGGCTTTCTGTTTTGGCCTTGCCTGCCTCCAATGTGGTCTGAAGAGAAGATGTAGAGACAAGTCTTCACCGTAACCTCAGCTACCCTCGTCCTAACTCAGGCTGGCACCTTCAGTTATGATTCGTGGGGCAGACCTTTATGCTGGACCAGAAAAGTCAAGCGAATTTACTGCCTTCTAAATGACAATGCTGCATTTTTAAAGAAAATAGTTTTTCTTATTTTACATTTAATGTATTGGATTGCTTTGCCAAATGTCCTCTGTGACCCAAAGCCTGCAGGCTGAGTCTCCATGGTATTTTTGTGTAATGAGTCTCAAAATGAATTTGCAATGTCCTCCTTAACAGTCAGCATGGTGTAAAGGACACAGGGCCGAATCTGCATGTCATTTGCGAGTTTGTATCAGACTCTCTAAGTTCATGTCCATTGTGACGCCAAAGCACGCACAGGCCCAGCGGCCAGGGTTCTAGGCTGCTGGGCTCAAATGCATTTGGACAGCACCTGATCCACTGGTCTCACTTTATAGGAAATGGGGCTCCAGAGTGGCAAGGTGACTTGCCAAAGGCCATCTCTCTTATCAAAAATACATCTAAAATGTAATCTTTTAATTATTGACTCACATTTTATCGTAAGAAAGGGAGTTCCCAGGATCTTGTAAAGGAGAAATGGACCCTTAAATTAGGCTCAAAGGAACTAAGAACTGGCCATTTTTATCAAGTAAAATTTGAATCTACTCAAAATGGGATTGGCTTTCTAGCAAAGAAGCCATCAGAAGTCATTCCTGTCCCCACTCCTGTAAGCCAGCCAGCCACAGAGACAACTAAGCTCTTTGTAGCTTACCCAGTAAGGAAGGAGTTGGGAAGACAGCAGCAATGGATTGGCCACATTCAAACAAAACCTGTTTGATGCTCAGCCTGTGTTGAACATTCTCCCTTCTTCATTTCTCTCACTTGTTCTAGTAACTGGGTCACTTATTAGCAGTGATTACGGCCTGGATGCTTTCAGAACAGAAGCTTTCCCAGTACTGTCAACTTTCACTCTTTCTTCAGCATTTACTTGCTGAATGAGGCTTTCTGGATAACTCTAAGTTTTCTTCAAAGAGAGCTCGATTCTGGGTCTAGGCAGGAGGTGGAAAGGGTGATTATCAGAGCTCAGGGATCTGTGTTCCAGCCCTGGCTCAGTCCTAGACCAACTTCACAGCTCAGTGCCTGAGTTTATTTATCTAGGGAGAATGGGAGTAACATTCCTATCGCTGACAGCATTCCTTAAGCATTTCCTCGAAAGAGCACCTAGTCATGAAATCATTTGGCTGTATTTGTTTTAGAAAACAGAATCAGGCTAAATGCAATCATGGATAAGTCAAACTTCAGTGAATATGATCTTAGAGTTAAGAATCCCATCGTCAGTTTTCTTGGGAAGAAATTATCTGTTGTTTTCACCTCTACCACAACATTATTTCCAAATTCTGGAAACACGGTTGGCTTCTAGTAGTAAAACAGTCGCTAGAGTCACCAGACCCTTCAGGACAGAGGGCTGGCCTTGAGTCTGGTCCTAGAATCCGGGCTTCTCAGACCTCTGTTTGGGCGATAGATGGTCTGAGGTGCAACACTGACAGCTCAGGGACTCAAGCCGGTGAGTTAATGAGAAGAGCCCAGTCAAACTCAACATGGAAAGAGGGTGAACATTTGGGAAAGAGAACGATGCCTAGTGAAGTCACTGACTTCATAGGAAGATGGAATGAAAGTATGAGGTTTATTTTGGTGCAATAGTCTTTGAAATTCTTGCATAGTTTTTTCATAACATGCATTTTACTTGAATGTTTTGAAGCCTCCTCCTATAAAGAGAACAGAAAGGAATCTTATCTCTGGTGAATAAAATCAATCCAGGGAGACTTGATTTTCTTAACTGAAAGTGGGAGTAACGGAATCTATGCTGATTGTACTCCACAGGGCTTTGTAGCATAAAATAAGCCCAATGCTTGATGTGTGCTATGTTTCTTGTAAGTGAGGCATGCCCACAGTATCTGCTGGCTAAATAATATGGTACTTGACAAGTGGACTTGCATGTCAAACTGTGTATGAACCCTCTGAAGATGTTCCCTCTTGTCCTTTGACCACTCCTGTGCCGTGTCTACACCTTCTCCTATAACACGGATGGTATCCTAACTCAGTTGTTTGTAGACCTGTCTGGGCATTTTTCCCCAGAAGCTCCTGAAGGTCAGAGACTATCTTTTTCATCCCACTCCACCACCCAGAATATTTTAATGAGGGTTTGCTGAACCAAATGAGGAAGTAAAGTGTTAAAGACTACAACAATGGAAATGTGAGAGTGAATAACTGATCATATATACCATACTCTGGAAATAGACGGCTAAATAATCAAATAAAAACCTTTTGAAATGTAGTATGTTTTTCTATATTAAAATATCACATGATTTCTTTTGGTTTATGTTCTTTTGCATATCAAAATTTGCATTATTCATATAGTTTTTAATATATAAATGTGTATCTGCAAACCACCTTATTCCTAAAGAGACAGTCAGCAATAGTTAATATTTAGAGTATCATTTTCATTCTTCTTCCCTCAATCCAGGTAATTTTTACTCTGCTTTCTACTTTCCCCCCATACTACTTATTACCTGTATAATTACTGTGTACATTTTTAAATATTTGTCTTTCCTACCAAAACATAAGCTTTTGAGGGTGGGGCTCTTGCATGTGTTTTTTCCTCCTTGTATCCAGAGTGACTAGAACAGTGTCTGGCATATGTAGGAGCACGATAAACATTCATGGAAGGCAGGCATGCATGCATGAATGCATCAGTGTTCCATTCAGCTCCCAGGGAGACCTGAGCCCCATGGGAACAGTCTCACTCTCACACATAAAATGATAGCAGTGAGCCCCTCTGATGTCTTCAACATAGACTTTATTTTCAAAACAATTCAGTTTCCAATAAACTGTCAATAGCAAGAGCCCCCTAAATATTTTTAAGACAATTTCCTCTGGAAACTGAGAATACCTTCTTCATTTGAACCCTCAGCTCACCTGATGAGTAGCATGAAACAGTCCAGAGAAAGCAGGAGGTTTTTGCTTGGTCTTGGGAAATCTGTCCATTGGGCTGCTCCGAAACTCACTTGTCACACACAGATTCTAACGACTCTGTGAACTCTGCAAAGTCCCCACCACCCTGCCCATATATGACTGCTACTGCTACTGACAAGGCCCATCCCTTGTGGAACTTCCTTCTTCACCTAACCATGAACCCAAGTGAGCTGTCAATGCACCTAGAGCAATCTGAAATCCCAGGGGGTATTTATTGTGGTTGGTCATATATCCAGGGCTGCTCCTTGGTCAACTTTCTTCCAAGAGTCTCCCATTCTCCCCACTGCTACAATCACAATTAGATATCAGACATGTTCTCTTCTGTCCCATGCCCTTTCTACCAAGTGATGCCAAGATCCAAGAACCTTCTTGGACAGAGAGGAGAGAGGGGGAGAGAGAGAGAGAGGAGAGAGATCTCATTTTGAGGAAAGTATATACTCAGGTATTGCCTATTGCCTGAACTGGAGGTTCTTGAAAAGTCACTGGGTTCGTGGGTGGTTTTAATTTCCTTTTGATGTTTTCAGGTATCTTCCAAATTTTCTACACAAATGTCTGTACCTTAATAATAATGGGGAAATGTATTTGCTGTTCTATGGCAGTAAAGCTCTTTTGCTATGCATTTATTTTATAAGTGAATATGGGCAGAGGGAAACGAGAGGAGAGGCCCATGTCCCATCGGGTCTCCCTCTACTAGGGTCGCAGCGCTTCCTGCCTGGCCCGCGTCTATTGCGCGTCTGGACTGAACCAGGTCTCAGGAATCCCCTTAGAGTCGTACAACCAGTACACGCGTGAGCCAGGCAAAGTGCCTGGAGGCAGGAACCCCTGACTTACTTACCCAGGTCTGGGGTGCCGAGAGAGCAGGCTGTGAAGCGAAGTCCGCGCAGCGAGCTCTGGGGCTGCAGAAGGCTGAGCCCGGGCCGGCACCCTCCGCGGGGCAGTGCATGGCGCGGGGCGGGCGGGGCCTCCCGCGGCCCTCGGGGGCCCCGCCCCGCTCAGCCAGCTAGTCTAGCCGAGGCCGGGGTCTCCAAGGACAACCCCAGCCCAGCCTAGATCCCCCGCCCTCGCCCTCTGAACCCTGCGCTCCAGGCTGACCCTGCCGAGAGCGGAGAAAAGCTTTGGATCACGCTGGCTGGGTAGGCTCAGGGTCCGCAGCACTGGAATTGGTAGACGACGAATCTGTCTTCCTGTTCAGGAGTCTGGGGTTGGAGGGAAGATGCTGAGGCCAAGGGAAGAGTTTGGGAGATCCCCATCCTCGGCTATGCGCCCAAACGCACCCGAATGTCTCTAAGCTGAAGACACCCCAGCTGTGGCTTCATGGTCACATACTGGTTCCTGGCCCTGAGCTGGAGATGGCGCTGCGGACCAGACAGGCAGGGTCCCGCTGCGCGGAGTTTTCCAGAGGTACCCAAGCCTAAGTACCTGCGCTCCAAAGTCCTTGGGCGTCTGAATGACCTTTTGTCCAGGAAGATCTTTCCCCAGGAGGCAAACAATGCAATGGCTCAGGTGACTTGGCAAATTCCTCAGCTGTTGTCCACCGGCTTGGCACATGAGAGTGAGAAAGGAGCTGCCCTGAAGGGATGGTCTGGTAAAAGCTCTGGGGATAACCTGGTCCGTTCCTGGGCTGCCGGCCAGTGCAGAGAGGTGAAATCCTGACCTCTATCTAGATGCCACTGTCCCGGTCACCGCCCCCAAGGCCTTCCTCCCACCTCCTCCTTCCTAGGCCTGGGAGTTCTCAAGGGACAAGGTATGTGGAGGTATTCTCAGGATCCACCAGAGGCGGCTTTCCAGGACTCAATATTCTGCTGACAAAGGCAGAATTGGCCCTCCCCTGAACGTGGGCGCAATAGAAACCCTCCCAGCTGCTTAGGCTTTGATGTGTCATTGTACGACTGATTCTACTCCGTGGAAAGGCTCTGAAGAGCAAGAAAGCTTTACGCATATAAGGTTCTTGTTTCACTTATACGAACTAGAATCTAAACGTCAAAAATAGACAGATGATTAATTAAATTATGGTATATATGAAAATATTATTCTCCATAGTGGAATCATTACGATCATGTTTACAAGTAATTTATAACAAGATGGGGCCAAAGCCCCCAAAGTTGCTTTTTCCTTAGGAAAATCTGAAATTCTCTCTCTTTATATTGTAATATTAAATGAAAAAAAAATACCTCCTCTGCTGAAATAAAAAACCAAAACCAAGGCCCTGCATTACACCCACAAGACGCCAGGCATTATTTCAGAAGTCTGTAAGGAACACGTCACCATGTCAACGTTCTCTGTTAGTGATGGGCTTACTCAGGATTTGTTTTCTTGTTTATGCTATTTCGTGTACTCCTTGTTTTTTTCTTTCAGTAAAACAAGTTGATATATTTTAGTATTTAGAAAAAATACATAACCTTCACCTGAAGATTCCTGGATTATCTCTCCTCAAGGTCACGATGTTTGTATTTAGCATTTTTTGGCCCACCTTTCCACAAGAACTCCACCGGGGAGAAAAATGGTAATGGATTGAAACAAAATATTTGTTTTATCCACCACTTAGGTACAACCCTTAGGTAGACACGTGTGGAGTAACCCAGACCAGCTGTGAAGATTGCCATCTTCTCTATCAGGGGATGGAAAAATGACTGCCCCCCTGCCACCAAGTCATTGTGAGGATGACGTGAATGGACGCATGCTCACGGTTAGCATCGTCCAAGCAGTGGGGTCTTATTTCTCCTCCTGGCTAGGGGCATCCTACATATGATGAATTATTTTATCATGATGATGCTATGGTTGTCATTTTCTATTTATAATGAGAAGATATTATTTTGCATATCTGAGAACACATTTCCTCACTGAATTACTCTGACCTTGCAAATTTGATAGTGAATTTTTTTTTTAATTCTTGGTGAATTGAAACAGTTTCTTCTTTTTCATTTTTTTCTTCCTTCTCCCTTTACTCTCTCATTCTTACTTCTTCCCATCTTATAGATATGATTGATCTTAAAACAATAACATAATTTCAATCTATAAAGTCACTGTGTCACTTCCAGCTCTCTCTCTTTCCTTGTCACCAAGCTCTTCTTTCCCCTCCACTTCTTCTTTTCTTTTCTTTTTTTTGTCTTTTACTAGAGAAGTGGAAGACGTGGCCCCTGTTCCTCTGTGGGTTCATCTTCATCTTCAGTGAGCTCCCACCTCGATGCATATGACATCTCAAGTCAAAGCCTCAGCCACTTCTTCTTTTTCTTAGGGAAACCTCACATCCTACCTCCCAACTCGGATGTCCTTCTTATGTTCCTAACACTGCTCATGGCCCACTGGAGAAAGAAAGGCTCTGCTTTGAGGTCTCACTACTAATTCTCAGCACTCTCCTACATTTTGCAGCATAGTTAATTGCAGCATGAGCCAAGTTGTATGTTAGTAAGTTCTCTAAGTAAGTCTGTAGGTGTTTTTATTTTGAAAGTGTTGGACCTTTCTCTACCATTTTCAGTTTTGTTTGTTTGTTTGTTTTTGCTTTTATTTATTTTTTTTCTTGCCATGTTTAGTGGACCAAAAGAAAAAAAAAGAAGAAGAAGAAAGAAAGGCTGTCACCAGAGGAGACCAATGCTCAGTAACTCACCTCAACTGCAGGATTGTGTACCCAGTTCTTTATGATTGCCTCTGGCTGCCATTCAGATGATGTCCAGGTGCCCTTGCATTAGCCTGGGGTCATTGCCTGTCCTTCGGTCCCTCTCTAATTGCTTTTAAGCCCTCCACCCCATAGCTCCTCCTATCTCTGTGGGCAACTCTCATTGCCTTGGGTTTCAGAACTTCAGTGGGAAACATCCCTAAGGCAAACGACTTTGTTTAATAGCAGTGAGCACAAGCTAGGTGGAGTAGCATGGTAAAATGGTCAAGCTTCCTCCCCATGAGAGAAGCAAAAGGACCGAGGGCTCTGAAGTCCCCTTCTGTCCTTTGGTGACAAGTGATAGGTAAAAAATGATGGATGAGAGACCCACCCTGTCACCTGGGGCATCCCTAAAGCTGCCCGTCATCATATCACATGGAGAGCGTAACACACCCCTGTGTTCTCCAGTGGCCATTTGGTGCTCTTGAGTTTCTTCTGTCCCCCTTCTTTGCCAACATCTTCCTGTTTAATTCACTGAGTTGCTGGAGGCCTGTCTCAGTTTCTTCAAGGGTTTCTTTTAAGCTGGTGTCGTATACATAAGAGGTAATCTCTCTCTAATTTCTATGGTCACCTGGCATTTTCCTAAGATCTCTTAGATGAAGGCTTCCCCCTTCATTTGCTTGGGGCTCTCAGGTGGTTTCAGCTCACAAACTTCATTTGCACCGCTTTGCTTCTCCATCGGTGCTTCTAGACCATTCTCTGTGCACAATCCACCATTCCCCTCCAGACCCTTTCTGTGGGATCTGCTCTGTTTCCTGCTTTTCAAACTGTTGGCTGATGACCTTTCTCCAAATAGGACCCTTCAAGACTTCCTCAAACCTCAGTTCCGCGGCAAAGGTGTAAGACTGGGGTCAACTGGCCAGCATGGAGCTTACAGGCAGAAGGCCTGTTTGTTTATTTTTCATTGTGAATTCATTTATTTAGAAAGTTTACTCATTGGGACTTCCACGAGAGAGAGAGAGGCAGAAAGAGAGGCACTACCAACAGGGCCCTCACACTATGATCCACTCCAGTCTCAGCCTAGATCGTAGGCACATGCAAGCCGCTGGCACACTCAGGGAGGCCCTGGGACGCGAACCTGGGACCTTTCTCCATGGGTCCAGCTGCACAACCACTATGCTACAACCTGACACCCGAATTCATTTTTAAGATTAAAAAACAAGAGCTAATATATATATATATATGAGAGATTTTTGCTATAGGGCATGTGCACTTGCCAGAAAGAAAGACAGAGACAGAGAGATAAAAAGTGAGAAATTATCCTTTAGGGGGGATGGCCATACCGCAGTCCTTCTCCTCCATTCTCCTCTTGGGATCTTGGGCATGCATGTACACGCACCCAGCGTGAGTTTAAGTCACCAGGTCCGGGACTCGAACTGCAGTCGACTACATGGGAGTTTTTTTTTTCTTTTTTTTGCGGAGGAAGGAGGTTTCTGCTATAGATAGAAAGCAAGAAAGGTTTTTGCTATAGATAGAAAGCAAGAAATCATCCCCCAGGGGGGATGGCCATATTGCAATCCCCCCTCCTCCATTCTCCTCTCGGGATCTTGGGCATACATGCACACATGCCCGGTGTGAGTTTAAGCCACCAGGTTCGGGACTTGAACTGCAGTAGACTACATGGGAGTTCAGCGACATAGCCATCATGCTAACTGCTGGTCCTAGAGTTCTCGTATTAATCATCAAGATTTCTGGTTTCTATTATAAAACCCAAGGGATCAGGAAATGTCATGTTTACCTTTGGTAGAATAATAAATGGGCAGTAGGTGATGATGTTGGCCCCTCCATACAGATGTGCAGACTAGAGAGTTTGCCATAGGCCCCATCATTCCACATTCTCCTTCTCAAGGACACTTAGCAGGCTCACTTAGTGAATGTCCTACCTGCTTCTGTAGGTATTGGATTTGTTACTCTGTCCTAGGCCCTCCCCATTCAAGACTTATTTTCTGCAAAGCCCTTTACCTGACTGTCCCCTTATTTTGCATATCTGAGAATACATTTCCTCACTGAATTACTCCTACCTTGCAAATTTGTTGTGTTGCAAGTGGTTTTTTGGTTGTGTCAGTTGCGTACTTTTTGTTTATTGTTTTAGTACAATGGTTACTAATTTTTTTCAAAAATTTCTCAGGAATCTATGAAAAACTATGGCTTTCCTTTTTCCTACCTAAAAATGCATCCATGTGCAACACATTTTATTTACAATTTAAGAGATCTATGGACTCTTGACATGTTATGGAGCTCACAGCTGCCAGGTGAGAAGACATAGCGGTAGGGTAGGGATTTTTTTTTTCGTTAAATAAACTCAACTATATAGCATTGATTCTATTGTGCTCAACAAATGCCAGCAAATGTTGTCCAGCTGGTGGATAGCAAGAATGTCCATTGAAATAGTCATTGCAAGGCCTCAGGGAATGTCTACACCAAGCCTTGGCCCCCTCCAGTGCTCCAGGGGAGATGATGCAGCTGGCTCTAGACCCAGCTGGCATCCCAACTGCCCCTGTATCTGACAAACACAACCTTTTCACATTGTTGTGAAAGGAGCACAAATCCAATTAAGAAATCTTTTCCAAAGAAATTATAGTGTTCCCTCTGCCTTTCCCCACCCCTTTTTGTCCCAGAATAATGTTGTGCTGATAGGAACATGGATAAATTAATTACAGTGTGGAATGTTACTCATGGGTAAGAAAGAACACTAAATCTCCTCATGTGGTGTTTGACATTTGAATATAAACATTGCCTTTATGCTTTTTAAAAAACCTCAATCGGTCCAGTATATACAGACATGGGTATAATCCTTTTAAATGCTATGGATCTAAAATGACAATGGTAACAATATATTCTGTGTTTTACTCAGCCAAAAAGCGGGGACACGCAGGAATGAGATTAGCATCTCTTCAGTCCCTGCATGTCTGATATTATTTTGGTGTACCTCCAATTCCTGATAACAGAGAAGCACTGTTGTAGCAAAAGTCCCTGAAACTGTAGGACATTGGCAACCTCGAATTTAAAACCAGTGTAGACAGCACATGAAGGTCACTTTCTAGAAACAGCAATGTCCACAGCCACCATGGTTTCTGTGTTATTTCAACCAGGACTGGAAGCCTGGAAGTCTGGATTGATGTGGATTTGCATGGGCCCTACATGAATGAATGAGTGAGTAAAACAGAGGTGGTGTTTAGCATGAAGCAAAGGGAGCTGAGAGGTAACATATGCAAATGACATCTTTAGGAAAACAACTTTCTTTTTTTATTGAGAGGTTTTTTGCTATAGGGTGCGTGTGCTTGCCCAGAAAGACAGAGAGAGAGAGAGAGAGACAGAAAGTGAAAAATCACCCCCCAGGGGGGATGGCCACAGTGCAACCCCTTCTCCTCCATTCTCCTCTTGGGATCTTGGACACGCATGCACATGCGCCCGGCGTGAGTTTATGCCACCAGGCCCGAGACTCGAACCGTGGTCAACTACACGGGAGTCCAGTGACATAGCCATTATGCCAACTGCTGGAAGAAAAACTACTTTCAAAAAAACCCTGTTAAGTGTAAAATTTGTAAATAGTGAAAAGCTTTCCATGACTAATTTGATCTTCAAACTGAATCTTTATTCTAATCTTAAATTAGGTCCCTTTCCTTAAATTTTTACCAGTAAATAGTCCCCTACTCACCTTTGGACTCTCAGGTTTGTTTTTTGGGACTTTGAGAGGAGCTTTCAGCCCTCCCTGCCTGATCCAGACACCCATTTCAGCAAAGGGCCTTGCCGGACAGATGGCAGGCTGCTTGCAGCTGGAGGGATTAATGGCTGGGACCCTGGTTCATCCCCTCCTCCACTCACTTTTGAAGCCTCTGGACTTTGGTGTTTTGTATTGCGCGCCACACTATCTCTTCTTTGTTATGAGTTGAAGCTCAGCAGCTCAGTTTCAGGCACACCTGTTCTCTGGAAATGGAGAACTTTGGGTCACCCAAGACCAGAGACAACGACAACCAGGTGCTGGTGAGCAACAGGGAAGCAGAGAAAAGAGATCACCAATTGCTTACTCCTGCATACCTTTAAATACTCAGAGATGGGACCAGCAGTTAGTGTAATGGCTGTCACTGGACTCCCATGTAGTCGATCGTGGTTCGAGTCTCGGACCCGGTGGCTTAAACTCACGCCAGGCACGTGTGCATGCGTGTCCAAGATCCTGAGAGGAGAATGGAGGAGAAGGGATTGCAGCATGGCCCCCCCCCCCCCGGGGGGGTGATTTCTTGCTTTCTGTCTCTCTGTCTCTCTCTGTCTTTCTGGTAAGTGCATGTGCCCTATAGAAAAAAAACAAAAACAAACAAACAAACAAACAAACCCCAAACAAACAAACAAAAAAACCTCTCCAAAATAAATAAATACATAAATGCTCAGAGATACCTTGAATAATTTAGGAAGGAAAGTATAGATCACTAGATGACCAGAAATCATCATAGAGGCACAAAAAATATGAGCAACCAACAAAATGTCTCTCCCCCAAGGGATATCTTCAATTCCTCTTCACCCACAGATAGTACAATGGAACTTGTAGAAATGTCAGGTAAAAATTTCAGAATATTTATAGTGACAAAACTAAATGAGATGCAAGAGAAAAGTGACTATGAGCTCCAGGAGTACTTTCATGATTTGAAAGATGAAATAGATACCATTAAAAAGAATCCAACAGAGTTGTTAGAGATAAAGAATGTGATACAGGAAATGAAAACCTCCCTCGAAAGTATTAAAAGTAGATTAGATCATGCAGAAGATTGAATCTCAAATGTTAAAGACAAAACCTCTGATCTAGAAAAAAGACTGAGAAAATGACCAAGAAAAATGAGGATAATAGATAAGAAATACTAGATACTATCAAGCACCCAAACATCTGGATAATTGGTATCCCAGAAGAGGAAGAAAATAAGGGCATTGATCATTTATTCTATGAAATCCTGGAAGGAAACTTTCCAAACTTAGCTTTTCATAGCCAGATTGGCCAAAACCACAGACAAAGACAAGATACTAAAATTGGCAAGAGGGAAACATCAAGTTACTTACCAATGTTATCCTTTCAGGCTAACATTGGACTTCTCATCAGAAACAATGCAGGCAAGGAAAGAATGGGGAAATATAGTCAAAGTGTTAAATGAAAAATAATTTCAACCAAGAATAGTATACACGGCAAAATTATCCTTCAGATAGGAAAAAAAAGATAAAAACATTTTGCAGATAAACAAAACCTGAAAAAATTTACCAATTCCAGACTAACTCTTCAAGAGGTCCTGAAGAAAGTGCTATACCAGGAAAACTAAAAAGTCAGACAGATGAATATAAGAGAACAAAAAACAACCAAGAAAATGGCTCACTTAATGATAGGAACATGTCCAGAAATCTCGATAGTAACATTGAACATTAATGGATTAAATTCTCCAATCAAGAGACACAGACTGGCTGAATGAATTAGAAAAACAGAAACCCTCTGTCTGTTGCCTACAAGAAATGCATGTTATAGATAAAGAAATACATGGACTAAAAGTGAAGGACTGGAAAATGACATTCCATGCAAACAGAAATAAAAAGAAAAAGGCTGGAGTTGTGACGCCAATTTCATACAAAATAGGCTTTAAGACAAAAACTGTAAGAAGAGACAAAGAAGGGCATTATAGAGTAGTAAATGGGTTAATTCATCAAGAAGACATAACACTTACAAATATCTATGCACCCAACCCAGGAGCACCTAAATACATGAAGGAAAGACCCCTGGAGCTAAAAGGAGAGAAAGGTTGCAACACTATAGTTGATGGGGATCTTAACACCCCATTGTCTCCTTTAGACAGATCTTCTAGACAAAAAATAAGCAGAGATACAGGACTTAAACGATACTATAAATCAAATGGGCATGACAGACATCTATAGAACTTTCCACCCTAAGACCACAAAATATACATTTTTCTCACCCCAACATGGAACCTTTTCAAAGATTGACCATATGATATGACACAAATCAAGCCTTTATAGATTCAAAGGCATAGGAACTATATCCAGCAACTTCTCTGACCATGATGAAATTAAACTTAATATTAACTTCAAGAAAAATCCTTGAAAATACACAGACACATGGAATCTAAACAACCTACTTCTGAATAACTGCTTAACTACCAAAGAGATTAAGTCTGAAATAAAAAATTTATGGAAACAAATGATAATGAGTATATGAGTTTCCATAATCTATGGGACACTGCAAAAGCATTCATAAGAGAGAAATTCATAGCAATATTGCACATATGAAAAGACGAAAAGGTGGCAAATAGATAACCTTTTTGCCTCGTACCTCAGGGAATTGGAAAAACACCAAAAAAAAAAAATATCCTGTAAAAAATGCCAGGCAAGAAGAAAAAATAAAGATTCGAGCAGAAATAAATGAAACAGAAAATAAATTAAAGCAAAAGTTCGTTCTTTGAAAAGATTAACAAGATCAACACACCATTAGCTAGACTGATAAAGAAGAAGAAAGAAACCAGATAAATCAAATATGTAATGAAACAGGCAGCATTACAACAGACACAATAGAAATACAAAACATCATTAGAAGATACTATGAGCAACTATATGCCAACAAATAAGAGAAAATGGAGGAGATGGACAAATTCCTGGATGCATATAATCTAGCAAGATTGAAGCAAGAGGACATAGAAAAACTGAATAGACCCATAACAAGATTGAATAATTAATAAATAACCTCTTGACAAAGAAAAGCTCAGGTCCTGATGGCTTTACTTCTGAATTCTACAAAACTCTTAAGGAATACTTAACCCTCATTCTACTCAAATTATTCCTAAAGATCCAAAAGGAAGGAAATCTCCCAAATTCATTTTAGGAAGACTCTATCATCCTCATTATCAAAACAGATAAATACATGACAAAAAAGGAGAACTACAGACCAATATGTCTAACAAATATAGATGCAAAACTTTTCAACAAGATACTTAAAAATTGTATCCAACAACATACCAAAAAAATTAATCATGGCCAGGTAAGCTTTATTCCAGGGATGCAAAGGTGGCTCAACATATGCAAGATCATAAATATAATTCATCATATTAACAGAAAGAAAGATAAAAACCATATGATCATTTCAACTGATGCAGAGAAAGCATTTGATAAAGTACAACATCCCTTCATTATTATGACTGTCAGGAAATTGATAAAGAAGGGTTATTTCTCAACACAATAAAAGCCATATATGAAAAACCTATAGCTAACATTATAGCTTTTCCACTAGAGAAGGCTGCTCACTTTCTCCACTTCTTTTCAATATACTGCTGGTAGTCATAGCCAATGCAATCAGAAAAGAGAATAATATAAAAGGCATTCAAATAGGCAGGGAAGAGTTGAAAATATCTTTACTTGCAGGTGACATGTTAGTATACTTAGAAGATACAAAAGTTTCCATGAAAAAAAATCTCAAAGTAATAAATGAATACAGTAAAGTGTCAGGATACAAAATTAACAAAAAAAAAACTATAGCATTTCTATAAATAAACGAGTTGAAAGAAGTAGATCTGAAGAAAGGAATCCCTTTTACCATAGCCACAAAATATAAGATACCTAGAGATAAACATAACTAAGGAAGTCAAAGACCTTTAAAGAGAAAATGATGAAAATCTTTAGAAAGATAATGAAAATGACACAAAAAAGTGGAAGGACATCCCATGTTCCTGGATTGGAAGAATTAATATAATCAAAATAGCAATTCTACACAAATTAATCTACATATTTAATGCAACTCCATTCAAAATACTAGAGACATTCTTCACAGATCTTAAAAAAGACAACCATAAATTTTGTCTGGAATCATAGAAGACCTTGTATAGCCAAAACAACCCTATGCAAGAGTGGAGTGGATGCATCTCACTCCCTGACCCCAAAACATACTATAAAGCTGTGATAATCAAAACAGCATGGTACTGGCACAAAAACAGACAAGTGGACCAATGGAATAGAATAGAGACCCCAGAAACAAACCTCCGAACTTACAGTCAACTGATACCAGTCAATCCACTGGGAAAAGGAAAACCTCTTTAGCAAATGGTGCTGGAAAAACTGGGTATCCACCTGCAGAAAGATGAAACTGAATCTCCATCTTTCACCATTAACAAAAAACAACTCAAAATGGATAAAAGATTTGAACCTAAGACCTCAAACTATAAAACTACTGGTGGAAAACATTGGGGAAATTCTGGGAGACATCGGTGTAGGCAAAGACTTCTTTTTGAAGAGGTTTTTTTTCTTTTTTCTTTTTTTTTTGCTATAGGGTGCCTGCGTTCGCCAGACAGACAGAGACAGAGAGACAGAAAGTGAGAAATCAGCCCCCAGGGAGGATGGCCACACTGCAATCATTTCTCGAGATCTTGGGCACGTGCGCACACACGCCCGGTGTGAGTTTTAAGCCGCTGGGTCCGGGATGTGAACAGTGGTCGACTACATGGGAGTCCAGAGACATAGCCATTACACTAACTGCTGGTCCTGATTTAGGCAAAGACTTCTTAAATAAGATTCCCAAAGCAGGGGCAATAATCCCTAAAATAGGCAAGCGAGACTATATCAGACTAAGAAGTTTCTGCACAGCAAAGGACACAGTAATTAGTGTGAATTGACAATCCTCAGAGTGGGAGAATATTTTTGTAAACTATGCCTTGGAGAAGGGACTTATAACCAGAATACACAGGGGACTCAAGTGGCTTACCCACTCAGAAAATGATTAACCCAATTAAAAGATGGGAACATGAGTTAAAAAAAATCCACTCCTTAAGGATGACATATGAATAGCCAAAAGGCATATGAAAAAATGCTCAACATCCCTCATTATAAAGGAAATGCAGATCAAAACAACAATGAAATACCACCTAACTGCATTCAGACTGACTAAGTGCTAGAGGGAATATGAATTGCTCCAGCCACTGTGGAGAACAATTTGGAGATTCCTCAAAATTCTACAAATAGAACCTCCATATGATCCAACAATCCCACTCTTGATATCTCCCCAAAGGACAGAAGAATTCAAAAAAGAAAGAAAGAAAGAAAGAAAGAAAGAAAGAAAGAAAGAAAGAAAGAAAGAAAGAAAGAAATGTAGCCCTCAGGCACTCAAAGAAATCTGGGACCAGCAGTTGGCATAGTGGCTGTGTCGCTGAACTCCTATGTAGTCAACCGTGGCTCAAGTCCTTGACCTGTTGGCTTAAACTCACACCGGGCACGTGTGTGTGTGTCCAAGATCCCAAGAGGAGAATGAAGGAGAAAGGACTGAGACATGGCCATCCCCCCTAGGGGGTGATTTCCCATTTTCTGTCTCTCTGTCCCTGTCTTTCAGGTGAGCACACCCTATAGCAAAAAGTATGTCTCTCAAAACAAAAACAAAAACAAACAAACAAACAAAAAAACAAAGAAATCTGGAAATTTGCCATGAAGCAGATGGGAACTCCAGATGCGTGCCTTGATATTCTTTTTAATCCTGCTTTACTTCTGTATACTCTTCCTTTCTTCTCCTCATTCCACACTGTCTTCAGTATCCATAACTATTTTTACTGCACTGTCTCTGTGTGCAGTTGTCCAGGAAACGTAGCAAGGATGAAGATTCACCCACAATCTCTACACTCTGGTGACCTATGTACCTGTTATTACTTTTAAAAATCTACAGTCAGTGTGGATGAGAACTAACTGCTGGTTTTCAAATAACATTATAAAACCCAAACAATAATAATAATAATAATCTGAAAAAAAGGAAAAGCTATTTGTGGATGATGATGTGCATAGTAATGTCTTTGTCTTGATTGCTATGCATGGTAATTGTGCTAGAAAAAGAAGTTTTATACACTGTAAAGATATATGAGACTAAATGTAATATAAAAATAATTTTAAAAACTAATGAGAGGTAATGAGCAGTTAGCATAATGGCTATGTCGCTGGACTCCCACGTAGTCGAACGCGGTTCGCGTCCCGGACCCAGTGGCTTAAAACTCACGCCGGGCGCGTGTGCGTGCGTGCCCAAGATCTCGAGAGGAGAGTGGAGGAGAAGGGATTGCAGCGTGACCATCCCCCCTGGGGGGTGATTTCTTGCTTTCTGTCTCTATGTCTCTCTCTGTCTGTCTGGCGAGCGCACATGCCCTATAGCAAAAACCTCTCAAAAAAAAAAAAAAACCTAATGAGAGTAAAAAAATGATCAATAAGTAAATCTCTTTGGTGACTAGTCAGTTCAATTCAGTATCTGCTGAGTTCTCTCATAGGTAGGGTATAGGGCATCAAATCCAGTTATGTTCAACTTTACCCATCTTTCAGGGTATTGTGATACTGCCACTCCTCCTCCCTTCACACACCAATCTGTGCCCCGCCAGGTCTCACAAAGGTTTTTTCTGACAGAAGTGACCCTCTCTCCCTGCTGCGAACAGCTGTGCAGGTTCCAACAGCACCAAGGTGGCCCCTTTGACCACTTTCTGCTCCGAAGTACTCTTAGGACTATTAATCTCTTTAGCCAGCCCAGATCAGCTTTTGCCAGGAATTGGACAAGAATCGGATGCTATTGCTGTGATTTTTGGGCTTCCATGTCTGGGACTTGAACTGCTGTCTGCCATGTGGGAATCAAGTGCCTCAACCACCACACCACCTGCAGGCTCCAATCTCCTGCCCCAATCTACCCTCTTCCATTAGTCCTTGGTTGTACATTTGGTCACAGTTCATATTCATTCATCTGTCAATCATCGATGACCTCATCGACTGTCTAAGTGTCTGCTTCCAAAGGCCAAATTCTGCCAACTGATTTGCCTCTCAGTTCTCGACTGTGAATAGCAAGGAGCTTAGCATCTTGAAAGAAATTCACAGATATTTCTCAAGTGGATAGCTTGTTACTCATCTATGTGAGATTTAGGGGACACTCCTTCCTGAACCAATTGCAGACTGGACTGTACTACTTGGTAACCCCTGAGGACAGAAGAGCAGAGCCTAGTGAACATCTGCTGAGTGGGGTTGAAGTCCATGGAATGTCAGAGCATGGACATTTAGACTAGAAAGGTAAGTAGGAGGAGTAAATGTGAATTACTGTATCTAAATTAAAATCTGTTGCCATGACAGAAGGTAGGACCTTTCTTCTTTGATATTATTCTGGAAATTACAAAATGCCCAAAGAATCATAAGCACTGAGTAAGTGGGTGAGAGAATTGTCTTTAACAAATGCCATGATGGCTCAGTGTTCTATTGGGTTTTTGAGAAAGTCATGACACATTTTTGCATAGGAAAAAATATACAAAAATACGTCACGACTTTCCCAACAACTTGTATATCTCTTGGCAGAAGAGTGGCCTGAAGACTTAAATGAGATGAAGTCTGGGAATCCCTTGTGGTATTCCAGGCTCTGCAGCTACCCAATCATTCAGTAAACCCGAGCTGAAGCTCTTGAGTTTTTTATTTCTTATTTTGCTTGTCAGTTGGGTTGCTAAGAATATTTACTCTATTTGACTCACCATGCCCATGTGATCAAGCAAAATAGCTTCTTTAAATCTCTATGTAACAAGGTAGAGAATTGAAAATAATAAAGATAGGAAAGAATGTTCTGGACAAGACAACTCACTGAGCTCATGGTTGGCTCTATCTCAACTCTGAACATAAAGTCATGACAGATAAGGTATAAAAATAGAATGCTAAAAAGAGAAGTGTGGCTCCAAGGAAGCAGAAGAGGAACTCCTGGAAGCCTCTGACCCACTGGGCTCTTTGTCTAAAATCAGCAAAGAGTTTGGTCCTTTCTGGGCAAACCCAAGATATCCCACTCAAGATGGCAGACAAGAACCAAATACAAAGAACTGGAGCAGGGGCCTTGGAAGAAAAAAATAGTACCTGTCACTGCCTGGAGGCCAAGATTTTAGAAGAACAAGGACCCAGGAATGTGAAACTGGAGACCCGATCATTTGCCCAAAACTGAGCTTTGTCACATATTAGCCTCATGATGAGACAGTTATCCCCAGGATCACTTTGGAACAGAATCTCCAAATTACCATTTTGAAATAATCTGGTCTAAGATGGAATTGTAGAGTCTAGGTGGATGCTATTGGTCAGGGAAGGGGTGATTGGATGGGATGGAAGCAGGTGGGCAGAAAACTGTGAAGAAAAAAGCAAACAAAAGGCCTAAAAAACAAAATTCTATAATAAGTAAAAGCAAATCTATTATTAAGGACGTCTGATAATCCTTGTCTCGTTTTATGAAGTTGGCATACCTTAAAACCAAACCACATGAGGACAGGACCCAAGAAAGAAAACTACAAGCCAACCTCACTCCTGAAAATAGATGCAAAAATCTTAGCCAACTGAATCCAGTAATTTTAAAATAAACACTATATCAAAACTAAGCTTGATTTATTAAGGAATGCCATGTTACTTGAACATGGCATAACATTAGGAAACTGAGGCACATACATCACGTATTAGTAGGTATTACTGTTAATGTTATAGTGTGACAAAAATCCCTTCTCTGTTGGCACTTATATTCAATTTGGTTGGGGCAAGGAGATGGGAGGAAGAAGAACCAATAACAAATGAAAGAAATAGAAAAACTAGTACTCTGTTAGATCTAAAAGGGGAGATAGATTGCAATACACTTGTTGTTGGAGACCTCAACACTGCACTATTCCCTCTGGACAGATCATCTAGCCAAAAATAGATAAAGAGATAAAGGATCTGAATGATACCATAAATGAAATGGACTTAACAGACATCTATAGAACTTTCCATCCAAAAACCACGAGATACACTTTTTTCTCACCCCTACATGGAACCTTCTCAAAGATTGATCACATTATAGGGCACAAAGCAAGCCTTTACAGATTCAAAGGCATAGAAACTATTCCAAGCATCTTCTCTGACCATGATGGAATTAAACTTGAGTTTAATTTCAAGAGAGATCCTCAAAAATACTCAAATACATGAAAACTAAATAACCTACTCCTGATTGACTCCACAACTACTGAAGAAATGAAGACTAAAACCAAAAGATTCATGGAAGCAAATGACAATGAGGACACAACTTTCCATAATCTTTGGAACACTGCTAAAGCAGTCATAAGAGAGAAGTTCATAGCAATTAGTGCACATAAGAAGAAGACATTAAAAAAAGCAAATGGAATTAGAAAAGCAACAGTAAAAAAATCCAAAAAGCTCCAGGAGAAAGGAAATTATAATAAAGATCTGAGCAGAAATAAATGAAATAGAAAATAAATGAACCGTACAGAAAATAAATGAAAGTAAAAGCTGGTTCTTTGAAAAGATAAACAAAATCGATACACCACTAGTGAGACTTATTGAGAAGAAGAGAGGAAAGGAACCAGGTGAATCAAATCTGCAATGAAGCAGGAAATATAACAACAGACAAAGAGATGGACAAATTTCTGGACAAATATAATCTACCAAGAATGAGTCAGGAAGACATAGAAAGTCTGAATAGGTTCATAACAAGTCAAGAGATTGAATCAGTGATAAATAACCTCCCAACAAAGAAAATCCCTGGCCCTGATGGCCTCATCAATGAATTCTACAAAACTTTCAAAGATGAGTTAACTCCCATTCTGCTCAAGTTATTTCTAAAGATCCAGAAGGGTGAATCTCTCCTGAATTCATACTAAGAAGCCTCTGTCACTCTTATCCTTAAAACAGATAAGGACAGGACAAGGAAGGAAAAGTATACACCAATATCTCTGATGATCATAGACGCAAAGATTCTCAACAAGATACTAGCAAATCGCATTCAACAACTTATAAAAAAATATCATACACCATGATCAGGTAGGCTTTATCCCAGGAATGCAAGGTTGGATCAACATATGCAAAACCATAAATGTAATACATCATATCAACAGGAATAAAGATAAAAACAATATGATCATATCAATTGATGCAGAAAAAGCATTTGATAAGATACAACATCCCTTCATGATCAAGACTCTTAGAAAAATAGGTATAGAAGGGCCATTTGTCAATACAATAAAAGCCATCTATGAAAAACCCATAGTAAACACCGTCCTGAATGGAGAAAAGCTGAAAGCTTTCCCACTAAACACAGGAACAAGACAAGGATGCCTACTTTATCTACTCCTTTTCAATATAGTACTGGAAGTCCTCGCCAATGCAATCAGAAAAGAGGAAAAAATAAAACGCATTCAAATAGGAAAAGAAGAGGTGAAACTCTCTCTATTTGCAGGTGACATGATTGTATACATAGAAGACCCAATGGTTTCCATGAAAAAATTTCTGAAAGTAAAACACGAACACAGTAAAGTTGCAAGATACGAAATGAATATACAGAAATATATAGCATTTTCTATATACAAACAACAGGCAGACTGAGATAGAACTGAAAAAAGTTATGCCATTTACCATAGCCACAAAAAGTATAAGATACTTAGGGATAAATCTAACCAAATAAGTTAAAGACCTCCACAAGGAAAACTATAAGAAGCTAAAAAAAGAAATTGAGAATGACACAAAAATGTGGAAGGACATCCCATGTTCCTGGATTGGAAGAATTAATATAATCAAAATGGCAATTCTACCCAAATTAATCTACATATTTAATGCAATGCCAATCAAAGTACCAGATGCATTCTTCACAGATCTAGAAAAGACAATCATAAAATTCGTCTGGAATCATAAAAGACCTTGTATTGCCAATGCAATTCTCCACAAGAAGAGTGGAGTAGGCAGCATCTCACTTCCTGACCCAAAAATATACTACAAAGCTGTGATAATCAAAACAGCATGGTACTATGGAACAGAAACATGTGGACCAACGGAACAGAATAGAGTCCCCAGAAATAAATCCCCAATCATACAGTCAACTGATTTTTGACAAGGGCTACCAGTGGGAAAAGGAAAACCTCTTCAGCAAATGGTTCTGGAAAAACTGGATTTCCACTTGCAGAAAGATGAATCTGAACCCCTACCTCTCACCTTTGACAAAAATCAAGTCAAGGTGGATCAAAGATCTAAATCTAAGACTTCAAACTATAAAACTGCTCCTGGAAAACACTGGAGGAACTCTGGGAGACACTGGAGTAGAAAAAGACTCCTTAAATAAAACCCCCAAAGCATAGTTGATAATCCCAAAAATAGACAAGTGGGATTACATCAGACTAAGAAGTTTCTGCATGGCAAAAGACACAGTAATTAGTGTGAATCGACAGCCTTCAGAATGGGAAAATATTTTTGTAAACTATGCGACAGATAAAGGAACTTATAAACAGAATTCACAAGGAACTAAAGCAACTGTTCCGAAAAAAAATGATCAATCCTATTAAAAGATGGGAGAATGAATTGAAAAACCACTCTCTAACGATGACATACGAAGAGCCAAAAAGCATGTGAAAAAATGCTCAACATCCCTCATTGTAAGGGAAATGCAGATCAAAACAACAATGAGGTACCACCTAACCCCAGTCAGAATGACTAAGACTAAAAAAACAAAAAATGATAAGTGCTGGCAGGGGTGTGGTGAAAAGAGAACTCTCTTACACTGCTGGTGGGAATGTAAATTGGTCCAGCCACTGTGGAGAACAATTTGAAGATTCCTCAAAAATCTACAAATAGAACTACCATAAGATCCAGCAATCTCACTCTTTGGTATCTACCCAAAGGACAGAAGAATTCTTCGTCAAAAAAGTGCTTGCACGTCAATGTTTCTTGCAGCACTATTCACAATTGCTAAGTCATGGAATCAACCCAAATGCCCACGAACAGATGAATAGATAGAAAAACTGTGACGGGGACCAACAGTTAGCGTAATGGTTATGTCACTGGACTCCCACGTAGTCGACCACGGTTCGAGTGCCGGACCCGGCGGCTTAAACTCACGCCGGGTGCGTGTGTGTGCGTGCCCAATATCCTGCGAGAGGAGAATGGAAGAGAAGGGATTGCGGCGTGGCCATCCCCCCTGGGGGGTGATTTCTCGCTTTCTATCTCTCTGTCTCTCTCTGTCTGTCTGGTGAACGCAAGTGCCCTATAGCAAAAACCTCTCCAAAATAAAGAAAAGAAAAACTGTGGGGCACATATACTCTATGGAATACTATTCAGCCATTAAAAAAACAAAAAACCAAAAACCAAAACAAAACAAAAAACCTGGCTTTTGACAGGAAGTGGATGAATATGGAAGATATACTGCTGAGTGAAATAAGCCAGGCTTTGAAGGAGAGGTATTATATGTCCCCACTTAATATAAACCGAGTGTCTGCACTCTATGACTGAAACCGATTGACTAAAGTCTATAGAAACACTATACACTAAATATCAGATAAAGTGTGTGTGAAAGAGAAGGGTTGGAGGAAACACATTTAGAAGAAAAATAGGGAGGCAAAGAAATGTATTATCTGTTGAAGATGGGCTAGGGAGAAATGTTCACATGTTGAAATATTCATTTTGTGAGCTAAATAGTATGATTGAACATATAAAAGAAAATGAAATAAAAAATGTAAAAAAAAAAAAAACCAACATAGAAGTGCTATGGAAAAATAGAAAAGGGGATAGGGATTGCTGGCTGGGGTTGTGCAATATTTGAATGTCCCCACCCCCCAAATTTATGTGTTGAGATTTGCTTGTGATGGATTAAGAGGGTAAAAACTTAATCTGATCATAGCATTGAAAGGTGGGGTCTTTGGGTGGAGATTAGAATTTGAGTCATCAAACAGGGACATTCTGATTGGCTCCTGCTGTTTTTTGTTTGGTTGTTTTTGGTGGCCATGTTTTATTTGTCCTGGTGGGTTTTTAAGGAAAAGTAATGAGATCAGAATAGATACACACAGACACAAATGTATGTGCTCCTGCCCTCTGCCATGTTGTATTTAGCCAGAAGGCCCTCACCAGATGTGGGCACCATATTCTTGGACTTCTGGCTTTTCAAACGATGAACTAAATAAACCTCTGTTGTCTTAAAATACTCAACCTTAGGTAACAGAACAGATTAAAACAGGGTGGCAAGGGAAGGCCTCATTGAAAGAGAGACCTTTGAGTAAAGGTCTTAAGGAAGCAAGAAGGCAAGTTACTCTGGTACCTGAGAGACTTCAGGAACCCGAGAGGAGGCAGAAAGAGCTTAAATGCAAAGATGTTGAGGTGCATGGGACCTTGTTATTGAAAAAATAAAAATGCCAGTGTGACTGGAGAGAGGGGCCAAGGAGATAGACAAAAGAGAATGAAGCTCACAGAGAAAGATCGTACAGGGACTTTTATAAACCCTTGTGAGATGAGAGGAGAAATATATGGTTTTAAACAGAGGATTGATGGGCTTTGACTTACACTTCAACATGCTCACTCTGACTATGATGTTGAGAATTGATTGATGAGGAAGAAGGGGAACTAATTAAAGAGTTAGTGAGATAACGGTAGTGGTTTGGACTGAGAAAGTAGCAATGAAAATGGTGAGAAGTGGTCAGATTATGAGTCATATTCATATTTATTTAAAGTAATGTTTATTATAGTATAATTTATATTCAATATAATTTATCCTTTCAAGGTATATAATTTGAAGAATCTTGATTCATGTATAGTCAGTCATACCATTACCATCATCATGAAGATATGGGATATTTCTTTCTCTCTGAAAGTTCTATTTCACCCTTTCATAGCAAACTCTTCTAAACCTAGTGCTTGGCAACCACTGATCAGATTTTTGCCCCTATACAGTTTCATTTTTTTCCAGAATATCATATGAATAAAATCATATAGTCTGTAGCCTATTATGTCTCCCTTCTTTCATTTAGCATACTAATTTGGAGATTCATCCATGGTGTTTAGATATCACTAGCTTATTCTGTTGCTGGATGAGGGGCCCTATTACCTGGTCCAGGAACCAAAAACAGACCCAATACTTCATTGCTCAACAAAATGCAGACAAATAAAATTGTTGAAGAAAGAGGAAAAGAGAATTTATTACAGTGTCGCCACTATTGAGTGTCTTCAACTGGACAGTCAACCTATAGATGCTTCATCGAAGGGAGGTACCATGGGACTAACAGCTATCTTTGGAAAGTATAGGTCTGGTTAATTTTTAGCTGATTCAGCTTTGAGACAGGAGTTTCAATTTTAGCCAAGGTGTACCATCAAACGTTTCATCTTTAAGACAGGAGTTTTAGTTTGTGGCTGGGGCAGAGTGTCCCTCATCATTTTAAGCTCCAGGTTGACAATTTGTCTCCTTGGAGTTTCTATGAAAAACCTTAAAGAAAGAGTATCAGGCTGAGAGAGAGGCAATTTTTGATTTAACAAAATGGAATCAGTCTGGCTAAAATAAGCCCTGTTACAATTTCCCACTGCTAATATTTCCTTTTCATTTCTGTGGAAGGTGGTGATGTTCTTTCTTCTATAAGTATTTGATAAACTGGGGCATCATTGGTATTTTTAAATGGAAGGCCTTGACATAGTAAAGGGTATTATGTTTGGCCTCTTTGTTACAAGGAGACAATTAATGGCTTTTTTAAAACAAAACAAAACAAAACAAAAACACTTCACATTAATAATAAAGACATCCGCAATTAGTAGGGTGAGCTTAGGGATTCCATGTATACCGAAGAAGGCATATTTCCTGGCTGAGGCAAAATAATTAAACCTTTACTGAAGGAGTCTTGAGATAAAGCATCTATAGCATGTATATGAGCACTCAGTTGGCAAAGCAAATCCGGTCCCAACAAAGGGATTTGGCACTCTGACATGTACAGGAAGCTATGTCTTAGCATCCTCTTGGCTAAATGACATTCCAGAGATGAAAGGAATGGCCTCTGCTGCATGTATATTGGTGACCAAAGTTACTATTCAGGTGAACCTGTAAAAGGTAAAGTAAAGCAGACTGCACCAAGGTACAGATCAGATGAGTATAACTTCCAAACATTATTCCCAAGAGTTTTCATTGGCAGTGTTCTCTAAATAACAGGTCTTGTTATCGAGCACGCTAGCACGAGAAAACACCTCTTCCACGGACTTCTTGGCTCGGTTTAGTCAGAGTTGACACAAACAACTTTATTTTGATTCTGAGAACTTTTACAATTTCCGTCTCTTGATCAATATCTCTGTAAATGGGGCCAGCAAGGGGCATTGTGGTTAAGGTGCTGGACTCTCATATGGCCGACTGCAGTTCAACTCCCAGACCTAGCAGCTTGAAATTCACACCAGATGTGTGTGTGTGTGTGTGTGTGCATGACCAAAATCCCAGGAGGAGAGTGGAAGAGAAGGGGCTGTGGTATGGCTATCTCCCAGCTCACTTTTCCTCTCACTGTCTCTCTCTGGTGAGCACAGGCACCCTATGGCAAAATCTTAAAACAAAATAAACTCTAAAAGCATCAGTGATCATTTATCTTACGGTCATGCTTCAGCTGTCCCTCGGTGCTAGGATAGACCTGTCCTGGTTGTTAATCTCATTGTCCCATTTAGGAGGGGGAAGATTGATGACTAGGGGTCACTGCCAAAACCCTTCTGGGCCACATGTGAGTAACCAGGGAGGTTTGGAGGGAGCAGCTCTCAGGTCAAGTTTACCTGAAGTTCACTGATCTTAAACTTGTCAGGAACTTGTACTCAGGAGTACCAGTTAGGATCTTTTTATGGGAATTGACTTTGGAACTGTGGATAACAAAAACTTGAAAAACTCATAATTAATAACTTTATGCCAGTTCATTCCAATAATGATGTAGTTGACAAAGAAATGAGCTGTTTATATTGCATCCAGTGCTTAACGATGTAACAATCAGAATTTAGGAGTGAAAACATTACATCAATGCTATCAGAATTTTATAAATTTCATAGTCTTTAGAATATTCACATCAACAAACACTAATTTATATAAAGCTCACAACCCAATATTTATAAATACGAAGCCCATAAATCTTTTTTTTTTTTTTTTAGATAAGTTATCAAAACGCAAAGAACCTCTTGCAGTTCTTTTTTTTTTACTAAAAGCAGGTCAATAAGAAAATCCTCATCGGGGTCAGCAGGTGGCTGGGATTGGTGATTGGGGCACTGGATTCCCACATGGCTAATTGTGGTTTGAGTCCTGGACTTGGTAGCTTGCTTTCTCACTTTCCCTCTCTCTGGTGAGCACATGTAACCTATAGCAAATAAAATAATAATAATAACAAAAAATACAATTAAAATAATTCTTAAAAAAAGAAAAAGAAAGCCTTCATTGTAGTAGAATAAAGGGAAAAACAACTTTAGAAATTTATTTTGGGAATAACCTTAAGCCATGTCTGATTTAGACAAAAATTATTACATGCCTTACTTATAAGTTTATCTCACAAACATACCTTAATTTTCTTGTAACTGTGCACATAGAATGTACATACAGTAATCAGAATTTTTAACTCTTAGAAGCCATAATTCCTAGAAACAAGGTATTTTGGATAATGTGTTATGTACTAACAGTTTATGAATATGTGTCTTAAAATTTTTAGAAAAACATGTTTTCTTAACAAGTTTTCAGTGTAGAGCAGAACAATCTTATTAATAGATTTAATATTTTTGTTCTTACAAAATATAAAAGGCCAAAAGGAGAAAAATTAAAACGTTATGTTAAAGGATTTTAACTTCTACGTCTCATAAATACTTATCATTTCATTTAACACAGCATAACTTTACAAGCTTAAATTATCTGAAAAAATGTATTTCTAAACATCGCATTTACAGCCATTTAATTTATTTTTAAAGCCATATGCCAGCGACTTAAGATAAATATCTAGCAAGCTATGAAAAATGGCTAACAACAAAAATAAATTAAAATAATAACTTGTTTTATCTTGTGTTTTGGTTTTCACAGTTAGTTGCTGATAACTCAGAAAATGTAGCTCGTTCACTAAACCAACACTATTAAGGCAAATATGATGTTGTCTGATCAGTAAAACCCTAGGCAAAATGTATGCTGAAAATTGTAACAATATCTTCATTTTTATTTATCTACAAATTTTGAAATCAGTTTATTTATCAAAGGTTTATTTAATTCGTATAAACTTGAAGAACATTTGAATTAATTTGTATGAGTGCTCTTATTTATTTATAAGCCAAATTAAATAGAATTCGTTAAGGACTTTATCATGTAGACATAGCATATAACATAACACATATACATATGTACATATGTACAAACACACCATGAACCCCTCAAAGCATCCCTATATATACACACATATAAACAAAGGATCTTACAACTTTATGGAAGTTTAGTTTTTCACAAACCTCTAACTCTTTTTTTCTTCTCTGTTTTAAATGAGTTTAGGAGTTAACTCCAAGATGTTTGCAATTCAGTCGGAACTAGCTGAATCACGGTAAGAAAGACAAAACTGTCAAGCAGCCTTGAAACCTCTCATATCTTAAAACCAAAAGTAAGTGGAAAAAGAAAGAAAAAGCAACAGATTCAAAGTAGGCTGAGCAAAGAGAAACAAATAAACAAACAACAACAACAACAAAACAAGCCCAAGTAGTACACAGAGAACTGAGAAGTGCATGGATTGATCACAGGATCACTGCCATATGTAGACCCATCTGCTAACATCCATCCCAAGGGACACTGAGATGAAATGGAAGAAGTGCATTATTAATCAGTCACACACAAACCTGGTGTCTTTCAAATCTTATCCCTTGGTCGTCCCTCCTTCATATTGTGCCTCAAATGGACCAAAGTATTCTGCCCAAACAAACAGCAAAGATTCAAGCTTGCCAAAACAGTTTACTGTATCCTTACCCAAAACAAATGACAAATGCCCAAATTAGTTCCTCAGGAGCCCAATCGTGGAGAACAGCACCTGCCAGAAGAAACAGCAAATGCTCCAAATTGGCTCCCTAGGAACCTGAATGGCAGAGACCAGGAAGAAATGTCCAATATCCACTGCCGGCACGACTTTCCAGGAAGCAAATTCGAGCTTGGTTCCCAAAGTTTGTTTCCTGGGGCATCAACCACTACCAGAGCATTTAAGGTAGCCACGACCAGACCAGGCAGGGCACAGGTGCAGAATCTTTGCAGCTAATTAGGCCTGGCAGCTGCTGAGATGTCCTTTCCTGGGGAAGGGGGTGAAGAGAAGAGAGTCTTGTGCCTGGGGTCAGCTAACTACAAGAGGCTGACCCATCGAGTGGCTCTGGCCACTAGTGGGTGCTCCTGGCTGGCTGGCCAAAACCAGGGGCCCGACGCCCTATTCCAGGAACCCAAAACAGGCTCCGCCCTTGGCTGCTCAATAAAACACGGAGAGGCAAAATTGTTGATGAGAGAAGAAAGGAGAATTTCTATCAATGAGGCCACACAGGGGAGACATCTAAGAATATATACAACTGGTCAGCCAACCTATAAATGCTTCTATAGGAGAAAGGAGACACTATGGGACTAACAGCTATCTGTAGGAAACCACAGATCCAGTTCATTTTTAGCTGGGGGGGCACAATCTAGTGATTCATCTTTGAGACAGGGGAGTTTCAATTTTAGCCGAGGTGTACAATCAAACAATTCATCTTCAAGACAGGCGTTTCCGTGTGTGGCTGGGACGGAGTGTCCCTCATTGTTTCAGGCTCCAGGTTGGCTACTTGTCTCCTTTGAGCTCCTATGAGAACCTCAGAGAGCATAAGGCTGAGAGAAATACAGTTTTGATGGAAATAGATGCAGTCGGTTTGGTTAAAGTAGGCCTCTGTTATAGTTCCTTTATTCATTATGGA
This sequence comes from Tupaia belangeri chinensis, assembly GCF_000334495.1. Taxonomy (NCBI): domain Eukaryota; kingdom Metazoa; phylum Chordata; class Mammalia; order Scandentia; family Tupaiidae; genus Tupaia; species Tupaia belangeri. Next base: position 2,402,293 of record NW_006159894.1, read on the forward strand.
TTTTCCAAATTTTCTCTACTGCTAGCCAATAGATAACAAGATTGTTTCTACTTTAGGCTGCTTATAAATAGAATTGCTAAAAACATCCACCAACAGGTTTTCTGAGTAGATCTATGTCTTTATTTCTCTTGGATAAATACTGAGGAGAATTTGGTTTATATTCAAGGTTAAAAGAAAACTGAATATGATCTAAAAAGCTGTGGCATGCACATTCCTACTAGTAGTGTGTGAAACGTCCTGCTGCTGCCCATTCTTACTAACCTTTGGGACTGTCTGTTTAAATCATTTTAGTCTTTCTGGTAGGTGTGTAGTGGCATCTTACTGTGGTTTTAGTTTGAGTTTTTCAAATAATTAATAATATGCACTTTTGGGGCCAGAGGTGGTGTGGTGGTTAAGGTGTTGTACTCTCATGTGGCCAATCATGATTCTAGTTCCAGACCTGCTGGCTTGCTTTCTCACTTTTCCTCTCTCTCTCTGGCGAGTGCATGTGCCCTAAATTAAAAAAAAAATTAAAATAAGTAATTCTTTTTAAAAATGATAATATATATATTTTTTTCATATGTTAATTGACTGTTCATATCTCTAGATAGATTTCTTTTTCAGATAGGTATTCAGCAATTTATTTTTCCAATGTGACAGTGCCTTTCAAATAATAAATTATAAAACCTAATTTACATTCAAATTTTTATTAATATTTTTAAAATTTTGCTATAGTTTGCAGTACTCCTTGGAAAGAGAGAGAGAGAGTGAGAAAACAAAAGAGAGAGGGGAGGCGAGAAAACCCCCCTCAGGGATAACAGCCATGCCACAATTCGCTTCCTCCATTCTCCTCCTCTTGGGATTTTTAGCACATGTATCCAGCGTATTTTATTATTATTACTATTATTACTATTATTATTTTAATTCTCATTTTTTTAAACATTCAGTCACTATTCATCATTTGGCTTGTGAAGAGAATTTACCTAACATAAAATGCTTCTCAGACCAGTCCAGTTGAGAATATTATACATGTTATAATCAATAGATAATAAGCCATTTCTGTGTCCCACAAATGTCATGCCTCTTTATTTGTTCTCTTGCTATCCTTCTCTATACTCTTCCCTTCTCCCACCCCATTCCACATTGTCTTACCTACCCCTGTTCCACATTGTCTTTAGCATCCGTAACTATTTTCCCTGCTTTTATGCCCTCCAATATTTCAATCTCCACCATATTGTGCAGATAGTTGGTATACATTAAGTGGATACATACACTCTTACTTCCATAGCCTGGCTTGCTTCACTCAGCAATAACTCTTCCATATTTGATCACTTTCTATCAAATGCCAGGGTCTTGTTTTTTATGGCTGAATAGTATTCCATATAGTATATGTGTCACACTTTTTCAATACATTAATCTATTTGTGGACATCTGAGTTAGTTCCATGTCTTAGCAATTGTGAATAATGCTGCAATAAATATTGATGGCAAGCACTTTTCTGACTGAGCATTCTCCTGTCCTTTGGTAGATACCCAGATGTGGCATTGCCCAGCGTATCTTTTAATGTGCCAGATCTGGGACTCAAATTGTGCAGTCAGCCATGTGGGATCCAATCACCTTAACTACCATGCCACTGGTTAGCCCTGATTAATGCTTTCTTTAAAAATCATAGATCGGTGTTTGTCTAACCCAAGAAAAAATTACTATAATTTTCTTCTATCTTTTCTTTCATATGTTTTCATATCTATGTATGTATATATACACACATATATATTAAAGAATTATTTTATTTAACTTTATTTATTTATTTTTATTTTACCAAAGAGGGACAGAGAGAGAGAGAGAGAGAGAGAGAGAGAGAGGAAGCAAGCCTCTGGGTCCAGGACTCATACCACTGTCAGTCATGTGGGAGTTCAGTGCCCTTAACTACTACGCCATTTTCCAGCCCCCATTTATATATTTTTAAATATTTTTTTGCCATGGGAAATGTGAGCTCCTGAGAGAGAGGGGGAAAGTGAAAAATTAGCACCCTCTCATCAGGGGTATGGCCATACTCCATTCTCCTCTTGGAATTTTGGGCATGCATGTACATGTGTCTGGTGTATTTTTTAAGCTGCAAGGTCTTGTACTCAAACAGCAGCATTGGCCAAGTGAAATCCAGCATATTAACCACCACGCCACCTGATGATCCTCATTTTTGTTTTACAGTTTTAGGTGGCACCTTTAATCTTTTATCCAATTTTAGTTGATTTGTGTGTGTGTGTGTGTGAAGGGTAAAGAAAAGACTTAGGATTATGGTTCTACATGGAAATATTCAATTGTTCCAGTAATATTTTGCTATTACCCCCAAAGTTCATGTATTGAAATTTGATGGGCCATTTTGATGGTATTGCATGAGTGGAGACTTAATCCAGTTGTGGTGGGTCTTTTGGGAGTTAGGATTAGATAGGGTCATCAGGGTGGGGCCTCCATGACTGATCATTGGTAGACTTAGAAATAAAAAGCGGGTCACACAAACACACAGCCATACATATTTGCCCTCTCACTGTGTGATGCCATGCACCACCTCGGGACTCTGCAGACAGTTGCTGCCAACAGGAAGACTCTCACCAGATGTGGTCACTTGACCTTGGACCTCCAAAGCCATAAGCTAACTAAACTTATTGTTTATAAATTACCTATTATGTGGTATTTAATTGTTAGCAACTGAAAAACAAGCTGAAACACATTTGTTTTAAAGATTAACCTTTCTCCATTGCGTTATTTGGGCTTAGAATATTACAACCAGTTAAGTTGTCATTTCAGAATAAAGCAAAATAAAAGGATTTTTAGAATTTCAATGATGAAGAGTACTCACATTTACTAAAAGGACTATTATTAGTGGGGCCAGTAGGTGGTGTAGTGGTTAAGGTGCTGGACTCGCACATGGTCAGCCATGGTTTAAGTCCTGGATGTGGCAACTCGAAACTCTTGCTGGCTGCATGTGCATGTGTGCATGTATGCCCAAAATCCCAAGAGGAGAATGTAGGAAAAGGGATTGTGGCATGACCACCTGGGGGATGATTTCTCTCTCTCTCTCTGTGTGTCCGGTGAGTGCATGTGCCATATAGCCAAAAAAAAAAAAGAAAAAAATCTGTCTTTAAAAAAAAGGAAGAACTATTAGTAGTTGTACTTTAGCCAGAAGAAAAGAGAGCAGAAAGGAATGTGGGAGAATCAAAATAAAATTGTAGTCAATTAAAAATAAAATAAAGTTAATATTTTTAAATGCAAAATGGTAATGTGAATAAATTTTTTTTTTTTTGAGAGATTTTCGCTATAGGGCGCGTGCGCTCACCAGACAGACAGAGAGAGACATAGAGACAGAAAGCGAGAAATCACCCCCCAGGGGGGATGGTCACGCCGCAATCCCTTCTCCTCCATTCTCCTCTCGGGATCTTGGGCACGTACGCACACGCGCCCGGCGTGAGTTTTAAGCCACCGGGTCCGGTACACGAACCGCGGTCGACTACGTGGGAATCCAGCGACATAGCCATTACGCTAACTGCTGGTTCCCAATAAATTTAATCATTATTAAAATAATAATTTATTGATTTAGGAACTTTAAAATGAGAGAAAATTTTAAATGAGAGAAAGTCTAATAGATTAAAAGTTTTCTGGGGTGGGTCCTTATGTGATCAGGAAGAAGACAGAAATACAGAACCACTAGAGACTTGTGAAAAATTATTAAATTCAATACCTCATTAAATATGTTAAAAGTGGGAACCAACAGTTAGCATAAAGGCTATGTCACTGGACTCCCATGTAGTTGACTGTGGTTTAAGTACTAGACCCGGTGGCTTAAACTCACGCCGGACACGTGTGCATGCATGCCCAAGATCCCGAGAGGAGAATGGAGGAGAAGGGATTGCAGCATGGCCATCCCCCCTGGGGGGAGATCTCTCGCTTTCTGTATCTCTGTCTTTCTGGTGAGCACACGTGCCCTATAGCAAAAACCTCTCAAAAAAAAAAAAAAAGTTAAAAGTGTACAGGTGATTATGAAAACGATTAAAAAAAACTGTAAGCTGGGAAGCAACAAAATGTATTCCTTTATTTTAAAGTGAATAAGGAATGCTTTATCACAGCACTGGAAAATAGGAGAAAAAAATACTTTAAGAAAAAAGTGGTTAAACAGAAATAAAAAAATAAGATGGTAGAAATATATCCAAAAATATCAATAATCATAATAGCAGCAAACAAAATAATAATACATTCAAAGACTAGAATTATCACATTAAATAACAAAGTTAAATTTAACTATATGCTCCTGACAAGATTTACATCTAAATAAAGCCAAAATGGATCAGTTGGTGGCATGGTAATTAAGGCAACTGGAACCAGTTGTGGCTGACAGTGTGGCTCAAGTCTTGGACCTGGCAGCTCGAGAAATATTCTAGTCACAAATGTGTGGATTCCCAAAATCCTGAAAGGGGGTGGGGAGAGAAATGGAAGAACAGGGAGTGCAAATGACCATTCCTCAAGGGAAAAAAGTGCTTCCTCCCTTTTTCTTTCTCTCTTTCTCCAGTGAGTTCACAAGCCACCTGGCAAAACAAAACAAAACAAAACCCAAAATTCAAGACATAATCGAGGATACATAAGAAAAATACATGCCAAATCAACAATTATCTTGAAATGATTGGGATCAATAGAAATGTCATCATTCATACTTAATCCTAATAAACACATCTAATTAAACCAACTTGTAAAATAACCTGCTACACAACAGAATTTAGTTAATTTCATAATCAATATGCTCATCTGGCAAATGTTTCTTCTCTTTGAACCTACCCATTCTTCACCACCCACTCTCTACTATCCATTTCTCCTTCTTACAGTCACTAGTCACACCCATCCTTTCTACCTTCACATTTTCAAGTTTCTCAACCTCTGCTGTAGTGCTCAGTACAAATTAAATGGGGATATACAATGTGTATCTTCCGAAGTCTGGCTCACTTAGCTCAGCATATGTCTTTTATATTTACCCACTTTCAGTCAAACAATAAGATCTTATTGTTTCTTATATCTGTGTAATATTTCATAGTATATACATGCCACAGTTTCTTAGCCTAGTCATCAGTTTTTGGACAATTAGGTTGGTGCCATGTTTTAGCAATTGTAAATAATGTTGCAGTGGACTTGGATGTGCAGATGTCTGATTGAGTGTTTTCCGGATTACTGGGTCATATGGAAGTTCTGGTTGTAGGTTTTTGAGAAAATTCCATATTGTTTTCCACAGATGTTAGACTAATTTGCATTCCCACCAACAGTGTAAGAGTTCCTTTTTTACCACAGCCTTGCCAAAACTTGTTGTTCTTTATTTTTTTGATCCTAGCCATTCTAACTGGGGTTAAATGATATGTTGTTATAGTTTTAATTTGTATTTCCCTTATTATAAGAGACTTTGAACATTTTTTTCATATGGCTCTTGGTCATTTGTAAGTCTTCCTTAGAGAGTTGTCTGTTCAATTCATTTGCCCATTTTTAAATTGGATTATTCAATTTTTTATGGTTGAGCTGCTTGAGTTCCCTATATATTCTAGATAGCAATCCCTTGTCTGATGAATAATTTACAAATATTTTCTCCCATTCTGAGGGTTGTCTTATCACTCCAGTTATAGTTTCCTTTGCTGTGAGGAAGCTTTTCAGCTTACTGTAATCCCACTTGTCTATTTTAGGAACCATGTACTGTGGCTTTAGGAGTCTTATTTAAGAAATCTTGGCCTACTCCAATATCTTCAAAAGTTTTCCCTATATTTTCTACAAGTAGTTTTGTAGTTAAAGGCTTTATATTTAAATCTCTGGTTCATTTTGAGTTAGTTCTAGGTAATGGTGAGAGATGTAGATCCAGTTTCACTTTTCTGCAGATGGATATCCAATTCTTCCATTTGCTAAAAAGACTTTCTTTTCCCCACTGCTTTGTCTTATACCCTTTATCAGAATCAGTTGACTTGGGAACCAGCAGTTAGCGTAATGGCTATGTCGCTGGATTCCCACATAGTCGACCGCGGTTCGCGTACTGGACCCGGTGGCTTGAAACTCACGCCGGGCGCGTGTGCGTGCGTGCCCATGATCCCGAGAGGAGAATGGAGGAGAAGGGATTGCGGCGTGACCATCCCCCCTGGGGGGTGATTTCTTGCTTTCTGTCTCTATGTCTCTCTCTGTCTGTCTGGTGAGCACACACGCCCTATAGCGAAAATCTCTCAAAAAAAAAAATAAGAATCAGTTGACTGTATGATTTAAGGTTTACTTATGGATTCTCTATTCTGTTCCATTGTTCTATGTATCTATTTTTGTGCCACTAAAATGCACAAGACAATATCATGTTTTCATTATCACTTCTTTGTAATATACTTTAAAGTCAGGTAGACCATTTCTCATGCAGGTGGTTTCTTACTTTCTCTTTCTCATTTTCTCCAGTGAGTTCATATGACACCTGGCAAAATAATTTTAACACTTAAAAAGTTGAAAATTAAATAATAAAAAATATATTATGCAAGTGCTTAACCACAGAAATCTAAGGTAGCAAGATTCATAGGATAAAAAGGTCACCACAATTTAATAAAAGGAAACATTCTGCTAAGATGATATTAAAATTATTAGTTTGCATGTATTTAATCACATAGATTTTTAAAAAAATATGAAGGAATACTGGCATAGTTACAAAAACTTGAGTTGTATTTATTCAGGGGAATTGGGTTGAAAAGACATGTTTAACATACTTTTCTCAGAAACTGATAGATTTCTCCTCCTCTCTAAAAAATAGTAAACATTTAGAATGTTTGAGAATTCAAATTAGTAAGGTTTATTAAGTAGATACAGAGAGAAAACAAAATCAATAAAAAAATATGTTCTTTACAAGTGCCCATTTTCTAAATTTGGACATGTACAAGGTCACAGAAAAGTTAAAATAATTTTTTCTTTTTAAAAAAATATCAGTTTTAGATAAATTGGGTCTTATGATCATAATGCAATTAAGTTATAAATCAACAGCAAATGTACAGTCAATAAACCTTTATACATATTTAAAACTAAAACCCAACATGTTTATTTAATTAATTCATTAAAGAAGAAAACATTAGGGCCAGCTGGTGGCACAGTAGTTAAGACACTGAACTCCCACATGACCAACCACAGTTTGATGCTTTCTCACTTTCTCTCTCTCTCTCTCTGGTGAGTGCACATGCCCTATAGCAAATTTAAAATACAATTAAATAAATAAATACTTTGAAAAGAAGAAAACATTTATAAAAATATTAAGATATTAAATGACATAGAAAATTCCATATGTAAAAAACTTTTGAGATGCACTAAAGTGGTTTTTAGAGACAAATTTATAAATGGACTTTTTAAAATACCAATGAGGAGCCAGCAGATGGTGTAGCAGTTATATCACTGGGCTCCCACATGGCCCTCTGTGGTTCAAGTCCTGGACTTGGTGGCTTGAAAATCATGCCTGGCACATGTGTGTATGCTCAAGATCTTAGAAGGGATTGAGGCATGGCCATATCCCCGTGGGGTGATTTCTCATTTTCCCTACTACTGCCTCGGTCTCTCTCTTTCTGGTGAGAGCAAGCCTCCTAGAAAGCAAAAAACCTCTTTAAATAAAAAGATAAAAAATAGATTTAATTCAAAAGCAAAAGAAGAACTATGAATGTAAACTAAATAAAATAAACTGAATGAAATTTTTTTTTTTTTTGGAGAGGTTTTTTCGCTATAGGGCGTGTGCGCTCGCCAGACAGAGAGTGACAGAGAGACAGAAAGCGAGAAATCACCCCCCAGGGAGGATGGTCACAGCCGCAATCCCTTCTCCTCCATTCTCCTCTCGGGATCTTGGGTACGCATGCACATGCAACCAGCGTGAGTTTTAAGCCACTGGGTCTGGGGCGCGAACCGCGGTCGACAATGTGGGAGCCCAGCGACATAGCCATTACACTAACTGCTGGTTCCCACTAAATGAAGTTTTAAACTAAGAACAAAAATTAATAAAATCATGAATACAAGAAAAGGATCAACTAAATAAAAAAAAACATTCAAAAATATACTTTGACTATTTAAGTAAAATATGTGTATTTCCCGAAAAATATAAATTTCCTATGTTTATTCATGAATAAATGTAATTTCAGCATAAAAATGAAATCTACAAAAAGTATGAATTTGCTGGACTAATTTTCTATCATATCTGACACAGCTGAAGAAAAGATTGAGTTAAAAAGTAACTCAGTTTGAAATATCTGGAGTAAAACACAAGAAAAAAAACAGAAAATGCAAAAAAAAAAATTTAAGGCACAGAGAAAAGAACTAAAAGAAATGCAGTTGGAATTCCAGAAGTAGAGAAAAATGTAGACAGAAAAGAAGCTGATCAGAAGCAAGAATTGAGAATCTTTCAAAACTGATTTTTTGGGAACCAGCAGTTAGCGTAATGGCTATGTCGCTGGACTCCCACGTAGTCGACCGCAGTTGGCGTCTCGGACCCGGTGGCTTAAATCTCACGCCGGGCGCGTGTGCGTGCGTGCCCAAGATCCTGAGAGGAGAATGGAGGAGAAGGGATTGCGGCGTGACCATCCCCCCTGGGGGGTGATTTCTCGCTTTCTGTCTTCTCGGTCTGGCGAGCGCACGCGCCCTATAGCAAAAACCTCCCCAAAAAAAAAAAAAAAAAAGACCTGATTTTTTTTAAAAGAGATTTTTGCTATAGAGCATATGCACTCACTAGGGAGACAGACAGAAAGCGAGAAATCATCCCACAGGGGGGATGACCATGCTGCAATCTCTTCTCCATTTTCTTCTTGGGATTTTGGGCAAGCATGCACATGCACCCACACCCAACATGAGTTTCAGGACTCTGGGTCTGGGGCTTGAATTGTGGTCAGTTATATTTACCAGCGATATAACTATTATGCTATCTGCTGGTCTCTCAAAACTGTTTTGTTTTTGTTTTTGTTTTTGTTTTTTTTGAGAGTTTCTTTTTTTTTTTTTCTATAGGGTGCGTACGCTCGCCAGACAGACAGAAAGAGGCAGAGAGACAGCGAGAAATCACCCCCCAGAGGGGAGGGCCACGCAGCAATCCCTTCTCCTCCATTCTCCTCTCAGGATCTTGCGCACGCACGCACATGCGTCCGGCGTGAGTCAAAACTGGTTTTTAAAAATCAAGTTACAGGGTAAAGAAGTATTTGAAATCTCATGCAGAATTACTTCAAAGAAAGTCACTGACCCACTCCTGCTGCAAAAAAACAAAAAACAAACAAACAAACAAAAAAACCCAAAACCCAAAAAACTACCCAACCAAAAAAAACCCTAAAAAAACAAAAAAGCAAAGCCACCACTACCACCACCAACAATAACAGAAAAAAAAAAACATGAAAAACAAAAAACAAATTTTAATGTCAGACAGAGGAAAAAATAATTATCAATAAGGTAGATACCTTATTTCTAAAAAAGAATGCTAGAATGCAATAGAAAATGGAGTAAACTTCAAAGTGATGAAAGAAAATAACTACCGATTTAGAATTGTAAATCCAGTGGAAACATTAGTTAAAAATGTAGGCAAAATACTTTAATAATTCAAGGACCGTATTGTAATTTCTGGGGTTATCACTACAGTAATTATATAAGCACATGCAAGAGAAATATGAAATAAAGAAAATTACTTTATTAATTCATAAAGGGCAGGAAAGAAAAGGCACATAGGTAGGTTTAACAAATAGAAAATGATCACTTAGAGGATAGGACTATGAGGAGAAAGGGTTGAAGTCCCCATACAACAGCCCGCTATCAGAAGTGGACTGATGATGCAGGTCAATTCTGTCACCTTGTGTTAGAAGCAGCTGAATCCCAAATGGTCCTGTGGTTTGAGTCTCAGATCTGCTGGCTTCCAGGTGTGTGTGTGTATGTGTGTGTGTGTGTGCATGCATAGGTATGTGTGTATGTGTGTGTGTGTGTGTGTGTGTGTGTGTGTGTGTGTACACGCTGAAAATCCTGGAAGAAAGAGGAGATGGAGGAAAAGGAATTGTGATATAACCATTCCCCATGGGAGGTGCTTTTTCCTCTCCCTTTCTGTCTCTCTCTGGTGAAATCATGCACCCTCTAACAAAAATAAATAAATAAATACAGGAAATAGATATGGCATGCAGAAAATCATTAAGAATTTAAGTTTAATTCAACAGTTCCAACTGGATTTAATTGACACTTATCAGTAATGTCATCAAGTAACAGCATGGCCCATAACATGTATTATTCTCAAGCACATTTACTAAGGTAGGTCACAATTTGGGCCATAAAACACATCATACCAAAAATTTAAGAATAGAAATTATACAATGTCTACTCTTGCTTAAGAAAAGAATTGAACTAGAAATCAAAAACAAAAAGAGCCGGAAAATTCCCAAATACTCAGAGATTAAACAGCACACTTCTAAATAACACGTGAGCTGAAGAAATCTCTAGAGAAGTTTTAGAATAATTTGAATTAGATGAAAATGAAACTAGAACTTGTCAAAAATTATGAGATGCAGTGAAGTAAGTACTTAGAGGAAAATATACAGCATTAAATGCATATGAGAAAAGAAAGATCTAAAATATTAGCAAATCAAATCCTAGAAAAGAACGATATAAGATGGTATATTCCAGGTATGAAAAGCTGGTTCAACATTTTGTAACCAAGCTATACATTGTAAGTAAAACTTAGAACTAAGGGACAGCAGTTGGCATGGAGGCTAAGGTGCTGGATCCCACATGGTCAACTGTGTGTTCGAGTCCCCGATGGGTGGGTTGAGGTTCATTCTGGGCACCTGTGTATGTGTACCCTAAATCCTTGGAGGACAGGGAGAAGGGACTGTGGTGTGGTCATAACTAAAAAACAAAAATAAAAACAAAACAGAAACAAGTTTAGAATTAAATTTAGAGCAGTATGCTAACTTTCTCCCAGTCTCTAAGGGATTAAGTACTGAGTTTGTTCTCCCTTAAGCTTTGGTTGGGAAGAATTTACCCTAACCAAATAAGCAGTTTGATAAGATTCAGCACTTAGGCCATCTGAGATTAAAAAGTGCCCATATCTTGAACACTGTTTTTCTTCTCTGGAGGTGAAAAAGCAAAGATAAAAATCAACTGACCCTGAGATGATAATCTGAGTTTGTCTTGCAGAAACCAGTAGAAACAGAAACAAACAAACAAACAACAACAACAAACCACAGTTGCCTGATGATGGGATAAGGTCTGCAGCTGAAAGTATTATCAAGAATGAAGACTGTAGTAGTTCTAGTTGTAGGTCTTTGAGGAATCTCCATATCGTTCTCCACAGTGGCTGTACTTGTTTACATTCTCAACAGTGTGGGAGAGTTCCCTTTTCACCACACCCTTGCCAGCACTTATCATTCTTTTTTTTAATCTTAGCCATTCTGACTGGAGTTAAGTGGTATCTCACTGTAGTTTTGATTCGCATCTCCCTTATGATAAGGGATATTAAGCATTTTTCCATATACTTTTAGGCTGTTTATCTTCCTTAGAGAGTTGTCTGTTCAATTCATTTGCACATCTTTAATTGGGTGGATCTTTTGCATTTTTCCAGGTAAGTTGCTTGAATTCCCTGTATATTCTGGTTTTCAGTCCCTTATCTGAGGCATAGTTTGCAAATGATCCACTCTGATTATTATTCCATGCAGAAATTGAAAGGCTGGATGGTGTAGAGGCATGGAGAGCAAGATACCACAGAGAGTGTGGGACGAGGGTGAGGAAGGGGAGGGCGAGAGGGAGGGACTCAAGGGGAAAAGGAAAGAAACATTTAAGGGAGGATACCCCAGTAACAGAAAGCATGCATAGTGCCCAGATCTTGGTTTCCAATACTTATACTGTACTTATTAATTTTTTTTAGTATGTTACAGGGTGCATGAGTTCACCAGAGAGAGAGAAAAAAGAATGAAAGTGAGAAATTACCCCTAAGAGGGGTTGGCCATGCCTCAACCCCTTCTGCTCAATTCTGCTCTTATGATTTGGGGCATGCACACACATGTGTGCTTGGTTTTCAAGCTGCTGAGTCTGGACTCAAGCTACATGGTCGGCCAAACAGGATCAGCTGCCTTAACCTCCATGCCACTTGCTGGCCCCTAATACTTTTTCAATAAAAGAAACCAGAGATCCTTGGAGAAGTGATTGATTCTAGGACTTGGGCAGGAATACAGAAGATGAGCTCAGAGAATCTGGCAGTGCCAGAAAGCAAGGAAGTGTTTTAAAGAAAACAAAACTTTGTTGGTAGTATCTCTCTTTATTATTATTATTATTATTATTTTGGTCAGGGGAAGAGGTTTTTGCTATAAGGAGCTTGTGCTCACCAGAGAGATAGAAAGTGAGAAATCACCCCCTGGGGGAATGGCCATGCCGCAATCCCTTCTCCTCTCAGGATCCTGGGCACACATGCCCAGTGTGAGTTTAAGCCACCGGGTCTGGGACTCGAACCGTAGTCGACCACATGGAAGTCCAGATACATAGCTGCTGGTCCTAGGAGTACCTCATAGGAGCACAAGAACCAACTGAAAAAGCTCCCAATGGACAAAACTGAAACAAGAAAACAAAGTGCTATTGGATTATAACCTGAAGTATAAAGTAAATGTCCATGAGATCTCACTGATATAAATGATTGAATAAATTAATAAATGAGGAAGAAGAGAGAAGTTTCCCAAGCAGAAAGACTGCAAATAAGATAGGTAAATGCTTTGCATCTAAGAAAAGGGGATAAAACTTCCCAGTCCTTTAAAAAAAATTATGTTCTCCTTGGGACCAGCAGTTGGCATGATGGCTATGTCGCTGGACTCCCATGTAGTCAACTGCAGTTCAAGTCCTGGACCCAGTGGCTTAAACTCATGCTGGGTGCATGTGTGTGCATGCCCAGGATCCTGAGACGAAAATGGAGGAGAAGGGATTGTGGCATGACCATCCTCTCCAGGGGGTGATTTCTTGCTTTCTGTCTCTCTGTCTCTACCATCTTTCTGGTGAGTGCATTTGCCGTATAGCCAAAACCTCTCCAAAAATAAATAAAAAAATAATAAAAATAAGTAAAATTATGTCCTTCCTTCCTTTCTTCCAAGCACCCCCAACAGTGTGCCATGCCATGATCCTCTTCCCAGTCAGCCAGGATCATAGGCATGCTTGAGCCTATCATGTACAGGTTGACCAGGAACCAAACCTTGATCTTCCATATGGCTTCAGCACTGCAGAGAGTTGTGCTACCACTCTACCAAAGTGGTGAGGCCCCCACTCCTTAAAAGTGGTCTTTCTTCCAAAAGATGCACTGTGGAAAGGAGAAAAAAGAGTAACTTTACATTGGCAAGATCCATAAATACTAATTCAAGCAAGTAACCAAAGCCATCATAAACTCATAAATTATATTGACAATAAGTATACTTGTTATGGGGTGGTAAAAATGTTTGTTTCACCTCTGTGGTCTTCCTCCTAACTATCCATCACCCCAGTCATAAAACTAGGAAGACATCAGAAAATTTCCGTTAGTGGGACATCTTACAGAATACCTAACAAGTCCTCCTCCAAATTCTCAAGGACGGTCAAAACAGGAAACACTTAGGAATTGTCACAGGTAGGAAGAGGCTACAGAGACAATTAAATATAATGTGATACACTGGAACAGAATTAAAGGACATTAGATAAGGTTAAGACAATAGAAATAAATTATGAACTCATGAATGATTTATCATTGTTGAATTATAACAATTGTTCCTACTAATGTAAGATATTCATAATAAGGGAAATTGGATGTCAGGTATATGGGAATTCTCTGTATGATCTTTTCTATTTTTCTGACAATCTAAAGTCATTGTAAAAATTAAAGTCAAAACCCAACCTTGGTGGCACAGGTAAAAGTGTGCTGGACTGCAGGACTGGAAGCCACATGGCTAACCACAGGTTCCGATTCCCAGCCCACTCATGCTGGAACAGAGCAGGTGTGCCTGGATTACCCTCTATCCTATGGGCTGCTGGGCTGGGGGAAGGGGATTGTGGCTGATGAGACCCTGTCAAGGATGCCTCTCTCTTTTTCTCTTTCTTTTTTTCCCCTCTTTCTCTCGTATGTGCACACAGTTTCTATCATGAAAGATAAGTAAAACTTAAGGTCTACTAAGAAGAAAACAATTTAAAACAAACTACTTACTACTACCACACACACACACACACACACACACACAAATTTTATGATTTCTTGAATATAAAGTTGAGCAAAAGAAGTAGATGGGGCACAATCTACCATCTCTGATTCCTTCACATGTTTTGAAACTGGCAACTATGGGGTGAGAAGTTTGGAAAATGTTTCCTTTGGAGCAGCAGAGCAGATGGTGACTGGATGATGTCACATGAGGGGCTATGGGTACAGTTACCATTTTATTGATTGATCCCAGTCAGTGGGTACATGTATATGTTTACTTTATGAAAATAACTTGAGCTGACACTCACGATTTGTGTATTTTTCTGTACAATTCATTAAATTCCAGTGGCGGACAGAAAACTATAATGAATCAGAACTGTGTGCATCCCTGAGCTGTCATTAAATCTAAATAGTAATGTTGAGATTAAAAGTTAATTTACCAAATAATACTGTCTGTAAAATTTTTTAAACTTACCATTCTTAAAATAACCTATAGCTTTCATATGAACTTACAAAATTTAGCGTAAGTAGCAAATTACACACGTGATTATACCAAGTCGATGACAGCAGTTACCTCTGCAGAAGGACGAAGGGGGTGGGGGTGGAACTAAGATGGTGGCTCAGGACCAGCAGATGGCATAATGGTTATGCTGGACTCCCACATGGCCGACCATGGTTTGAGTCCTGGATCTGGAGGCCTGGAACTCAGGCTGGGCATATGTGTGTGTGGTCTGTGTGTGTTTGTGTGTGTGTGTGTGTGTGTGTGCGTGCACCCAAGATCCCAGGAGGAGAAGGGAGGAGAAGGGATTATGGCACGCAAATTTCCCCTGTGGAGTGATTTTCTCGCTTTCTGTCTCTCTGTTGAGTGCACATGCCCTCTGACAGAGATAGGGAGGCTCACTTCTACCCATATGTTTTATATATCTTCAAAAATCTGAGCCACTTATTGCAAAATATTACCTTGAGACACAGTTGAGTTTAGCTACATGAGTAATTATATTAAACAATCATGACACTTGTTTCTAGTTCTGAAATATATTGACTTTGAAAGTATGTATATCTACATATACACACACACACACACACAACTCTATAAGAACATGTCATTATTACTTTGTAGGATGATAACAATCTAGGAGAATTAACAATTATCTTGCAATCAATGCTTGTCTTCCAAGCTGCTAAAGAAGAATAGATTCATAGATCCCCTGCAGCATAGAAACCATTGGCTTGGTGTAGTTCTAACTCCAAGACTAATGACCTTTGTATTTCACCAGCCCCTTGTTAACCTCATATCTTTCATGAAATGTAATACCAAAGATTTTTGGAGGATAAATTACATTTACTGACATGAATCTTTAGAAGCACTGGGGAGTCAGATATTGAAGGTCAATGGGAAACCACTGAGCTGCTCATTCACTTTGTAGCATGAACTGGACACCCACAAGGTTCATGTGAGAAATGATGGGACTTGAGCTAGGCTGGCTCTGAAGAAGAGAGAAACAAACAGATCTGAGAAGCATTGTGAGGCAGAGCCGTCAGAAATCATTGAAAGGCTCTGAATAACATGCACACTTTGAGAGGTAGGGAGAGGAATCAAGGACAGCTAAGGTTGATTTGGGCAGCTGGGGAAAGCAGGCACCATCAACAGAGGCAGGCAGCATGGAGTGACAGAGCTGACTGAGGAAGGTTCCCGGCTAAATTAGGAAGTTTGTCTTTTGAATGTGTGACATTTGAGATGCCGTTCAAAGTCCAAGTCTAGAAATGGCAGCTGTATGTTGTTGAATCTGGTGCTCAAAAAGGAGTCAAGCTGGAAATACACACATAGGTGTCATTTGTGCATTTTGGGTGGTTAATGCCATGGAACTCGACAGGACACCTCACCCTGAAGAAAGGGTAGTTAGACACGCTGATAGTTAGATTTTTCATACAGAAGCAGGGAAATAAAAAAATGGGAACCAACCACATGAAAAAAAGAAAAAGAAAAAGGAAAAACAAAGGCTGTGTATTCAGAGCTTGCTGTAACAAGAGAGTCAGTTACCATCACTTACATTTTGACAGACTCAAAGGCAGGGGATTTGAAAAGCTTTAGAGCTGAAAATACGGAAAGGCTTAATGTATGCCTTGGTTGAAGGAGTTGGCACGTGGGAATTGTAAGTGGGCTCACTGGGCATTTTGTGTGATTGACTAGGGATGCATATTAAGGATGGCTTTCTCTGGCTCTAAATTAGAAATGGGGACAAAAATTGGGGAAGTGGTCCGCTTTTAATCTGGTCCTGGCCATTTTGGGCCGATTGCTACGAGACAGCCACCTGGCTTCCTACAAACTGGTTGGTTTCCTGAGGGTTCACTGTAAATAAAGGGGTTGGTTTCCTGGCAGGTTGCTACAGGGTGTGAGTAAGAGTTTTATTTTATATATGATCTGGCCATTGTCCTTTTTATTTGTGTATTGAGACTCCCAGGAGAAGAAAGCAGTAAAGGAGAAGGAAAGGCTAGAGAGACAGGATGAAAACCAGGAGAGAATATCAACCTGGAGGTCAAGGACAATAGTCTAAACAGGAAGGGGTTGTTAATCAAAGCAAATGTCTGATAAGATGAAGATGTCAAAGTAGGTGAAGGTTTTCTAGATGAAATATGTAATGCAACCATTATTCTTGTTGAATACTCAAACAAGAGAAACATTTTCCTATGGCTTCAGGCAATGCTGGGAACAGGAACTAACAGGTGAGTTAGGGAGAGAAGAAACTTGAGTTCCCCTAAAGGGCATATCACATCAGAGTTAAGAACTGAACAGAAGGAACCAGCAGTTAGAGTAATGGCTATGTCGCTGGACTAATGGCTATGTCGCTGGACTCCTATGTAGTCGGTCGCGGTTCGCATCCCGGACCCGGTGGCTTAAAACTCACACCGGGCGCGTGTGCATGCATGCCCAAGATCCCGAGAGGAGAAGGGAGGAGAAGGGTTTGCGGCGTGACCATCCCCCTTGGGGGGTGATTTCTCGCTTTCTGTCTCTATGTCTCTCTCTGTCTGGTGAGCGCACACACCCTATAGCAAAAAAAAAAAAAAAAAAAAAAAAAAAAAAAAGAACCGAACAGCAAATATTGACTCCCATGCGAAAGAAGCTACTTCCAGCCTAACACTGGGTTCTGTGATTGGTTTGTTAGTAATGTCCAACACTGTAATTAATCTGATACCCAAGCAGAAGCACTTGTAGCTCCAAAGTCCCATAATAGGTCCTCAAATACTCTCTATTTTAGGGTATTCTGTTGCAAAGTAGATTGGAAAAGAGGGAGTTCTCCTTCCAGGACTGTTAGGAATAGGAAGAAGACGACTGACGAAAATAATCCCTGTGCTCAGTCTCCAGTATGTCATCCCATGGACTTCAAATCTGCATAAACAGCCAGGAGCAGATTGTTTAATTGCCCTTTTTATTATCCTAAATTTTGCTTTTCCTTTATTTAAGTAATGTAGCCATTTTACAACAATTTGCAAGATCAAAAATACATAAAAGTTATGTGGAATCTCTGTATCCTAATGTAGAATTACTTAACACCTGTAGTCCTCTTTATGAATGAGGTAAGCAGATGTTTCTGCCCCTCCCTGAGAGGACTCTTGACTCAATGCTTGCTGTGAACACTAACTCCTGTTCTGGAAACTGCTTTTAAGGCAGCAATAACTGAAAATGCAGAGAAAAATGAGGGTAACTTTAAGTGAAGGCAAGGTTGAATCCACTTCTTTATCTTCCTCAGACTCATTCCTTTCTTCCTGCTTCTCTTGCCTAAGCCCTGATGGTGGTCATCTGGATTAACCCAACCCTCTCCTAACTGGTCTCCTTGCCTTGCTCCTCTGCTATCCGCCTATCATAGGATGGGAGAGTGTCGAGTTGCATTGTGAAGTCCTTGGTTCTTTGGGTCCAGGTCACTAAAATTAGAGACCTGTCCCTAGGCACAAAATAAAGCCACAGCCACAATAAAAAGTAGATAGGAAAGAGAATTTAATAAGAAAGAAAGAATTTAGAAAAGAAACACACCCAAAAGACTTTTGGGCAGGCAAGTTTCTAGGTAGCAACTGCATTTGGAATTGGTTAGGTGTTATTTTTATTATCAGAGGTGATGATGAATATTTAACAGTGGGAGATCTGTCTTATTGTTTATGTCCTTTGAATTCTGGGCTTTCTCCTGCGCTTGTGCATCTCTCTCACAGGTGAAGAATTTGAAGAATTTGGTTACCTAACTGCACATTCCCAGTGTGAGCCATGATGCTTAGTTAGGATGAACTGCCCAATTAGTTTATTGCCCCAGTGGGAATCAGAATGTTGACCAAAATGTCTGGTTGGGCCTTATTGTATTCAGGAGGGGTGATAAGAGGGAGATTTGTAATCCTCCCTATGTGTCTTCCTCAGGTACCAAGGAAGAAAAATGGCATTTGCCCTGCCTTCCCAGCACCAGGAGCTGGGTGGGAAAAAGGCATCTCATGGAGGGTCTAGTTGTAACTCCTGCTAAATTGTGATTGATGTGTCATGTGTCTTTCTATTCCTGTAGGGCTGCCGGCTCCTTACTAGCTAACTGCCTACCACACACCTCCACACAGCTACCAGAGGATCCTTCAAAATCCCAAATCTTAATATCCCTCCTCTACAAAGTTTCAAAGGCTATCTTTTGCTTAGAGCTTTTTAGGCAACATGATGAAGTCCCTTCTACTTGAACCTCTACTGGAAAAGTAACTTTGAAATGACCAATCTTTTTGTTTTGTTCTAATTCTTTGCTCATTTTCTGTCTATAAAAATAACACCCTGTGCTCAGCTTATCAGAACACTTATTCTATTTTGTAGGAAGAGGTCTTGTCCAATTCTAGAATCACAAATAAAAGCCTGCTAAGATCTTAAAACTAACTTGTTGTAACTTTGTCTATCATGAGCCTTGGATGATCTTTAAGCCCAAGTTCTAACCACCCCTATAGTTTACTCCTCTCTGAGTGCTTCCATGTGTATATGGTGATAAACACGATAATTACCTTTTTTTTTTTTTTTCATGAATCTACCTTTGACCAGTCTAATTTACAGGGTCCTAGTTGGAGAATCTAAAATGACAGAGGGAAAGGGTTTTTTTTTTTTTTTTTTTTCCTTTTCTACTCTTCTGAAAGCTCATGAGATGGCAGATCCAAGACTGTACAGTAGCAAGAAGGCAGAGGAATTGTGGACAGAAAAATGAGGACCAGGCCTCCTGGACTATAGGAGCTCTTCCAGCCCTGGGCTTGGAGAACCATTCTCAGCAGCCCTGCCCGTAAGTGGATCCTCAACTGTTCATTCATTTCCTAGGCAGTGGAAGGGTCAATACAAATAACAAGAAATAAGATCTTCTCTCGTGCCAACAGGGAAGGAAAAGGAGGGAGGGAGTTTTCTTCCTTCCTTCCTTTCTTTTTCTTTCTCTTCTTTTCTTTCTTTCTTTCTTTCTTTCTTTCTTTCTTTCTTTCTTTCTTTCTTTCTTTCTTTCTTTCTTTCTTTCTCTTTCTTCTTTCTCCTCTTTTCCTCTTTTTTCTCCTTCCTTCCTTCTTTTTCTTTCTTTCTTTTTTTTAAGAGAGATTTTTTCTGCTATAGAGAGTGTGCACTAAAAGGAGAAAAAAGAGAGAGACAGAAAGCAAGAAATCACCCCCCCCCCCCAGGGAGGATGGCCATGCTGCAGTCTCTTCTTCTCCATTCTTCTCTCATGATTTTGGGCATGCACGAGCATGCGCCTGGCATGAGTTTAAAGCTGCTGGGTTCTGGACTTGAACTGTGGTCAACTATGTGGGAGTCCAGCAATGTAACTGTCATGCCCTTGGCAGGTCACCCTCCATTTTCTTAGAATGTTCTCTTTAGAATCCTTTCTCTATCTGTTTAGGATATACGTAATTTTTTTTGAAGGGAGAGAGAGAGAGACCCCCAGCAGGTCTTAGTTGGCCTGAATCATGGGTATGTACATGAATATCTGGTGTGCTCAGGGAAGCCCTCAGATGTGAACCCAGAACCTTTCCCATATAGGTTCAGTTGCATTGCCACTGTGCCACCCCCTGGCCCTTGTAAATCTTTTCAAAAGCCATCTAAGTCCTTTGCCAGTATTGGGTCTTGGGAATGTCTTTCTTGGGGGCCTTGGAGCCATATCTTTGAAATGTGAACCTTAAGGTGAACGGTAAGCTGTCTGCCAGTCTCTGTGGGAGTTTGGCCTACCAGCCCACCTCCAAGTTGTAGCTTCCTGCTTATTATAAAGATTAGTGAAAGTGTTTTGTCCCTCCTTTGGATGATTGTAGTTAACATGTATGTAATAGATAGTATCCTCCTGGCCATATTACTGAGTGATACTTTTCTTGGCCTTTGTAGTCACCTTAGTGGATTGACTTTTTTTTGGAAAGGTTTTTGCTATAGGGCGCGTGCGCTCGCCAGATAGACAGAGAGAAACATAGAGACAGAAAGCGAGAAATCACCCCCCGGGGGGATGGTCACGCCGCAACCCCTTCTCCTCCATTCTCCTCTACAGGATCTTGGGCACGCATGCACATGCGCCCGGCGTGAGTTTTAAGCCACCGGGTCCAGGACGTGAACCATGGTCAACTATGTGGGAGTCCAGCGACATAGCCATTACGCTAACTGCTGGTTCCCGTGGATTGACTTTAATGCATATCCCAGTCTTGCTTAATACTCTTACCTATATTTTTGGACAGTGTTCTGGGTTGACAGATTTTATAATTATTTTTCTAAGTTCTGGCACACTGCAACAACCTACAGGCCCTGGGGAGGAAGTATTTTAGAGAGAACTGATGCTACCTACCTGTTGTATAAGGGAGTAATTGGCACTTGTGAAGAGGGAAAGGGTTCAATCTCTAGAGAAGAACTGAAACCCTGTGGTGTGCTCAGAGGAGTGGAGATTCTCATTACAGATGGATGCTTGTCTGAGTTATTTTAAATTTCTGTGCAACCCAGTCTTTCTTTACAATATTCTCCTATAGTAGAACCAACTGTCTTGATTGAGCCTTTCTTACCCTTCAAGAAAACATTGGATTGCTTAATGAGAACTGAGAGAGAGGATGGCTAGCCATGGTGGCACAGTGGTAACGTCATGCCCTGAAATGCTGAGACTACATGGGAAGATCCTGATTCATGTCACATGGTCTTCCTGTACATGTCTGTGCCTGTAATCCTGACTAATTTAGGCTGGAGTTGGATTGCAGTGTGAAGTACCTGTTGGGAGTGACTGTCTCTCTCTTTCTATTTCTACCAGTCTCTGTCTCTCATGGAAGAAATAAATTGCAGTGGGGGAGGTGGAGATATCCATCAAGAGCTCACGTTACCACTGCATCACTATCTGACCCATATTGGATCTTTATTTTTCATACAATTACTACTATTTTCACCCTGTCTATCTTTTTCCACTTAACAATATATCTTGGAGATCACTCCACAGCAGTTAGCAGGATATTCTTTATTCTTTTTATAGCTGCATAGTACTTCATCATGTGGTTGTACCATCATTTGTTCAACCAGTCTCTCAGGTGTTGGACATCTAAAAATTCCCCATCTCTTGATGTGTGGTCAGGTGTCTCAACTGCCTGTTGACTTCTGCTTTGGTGGATGAGGGAGGTGAGATCTTGGGAGACATCACTCACGACTAACCTGCTCTTGGCCCAAAGCTACAGAATTTGTTGTGGCTACCAGTGCTATCTTTTGCTTCAGCAAAGGTGGGATTAAACGTGTGTCTAGTCCTAGGTATGGAATGACACTACTATGCAAGTTAGACTGTCCAATAAGAATAAAAGAGCTGGGTCCTGGAACCATCCCAAATCTCAAGGAAGGGGAATCAGGGACTCTATTTGTGTGCATGTTACAGTAGAGTAGGGCCAGTCAAGTCAAGGTTATCTATTGGGTTGTCAGAAAAGTCTTGACATATATTTTTCTGTTTTTCTTTTTTTTTAATTTAAAGAATTAATATTGTATTGTTATCATTATTATTTTTTAAAATTTGACCAGAGAGAGAGAGAGAGAAAAAAGGAAAGTGAGAAGCAAGCTGCCAGGTTTATGACTTGAACCATGGTCGACTACATGAGAGTTCAGCACTCTAACCACTTTGCCACCTGTCGGCCCCTTTTTTCTGTTGTGTGTGTGTGTGTGTGTGTGTGTGTGTGTGTGCAAAAATACATCCTGACTTTTCTGACAATCCAGTACTATAATAAGTTACTGACCAGTGGAAACCTGCTAGGAAAAAGCCCTGCACTGCGCATTCTTTTTTTTTTTTTTTTCTTGGAGAGATTTTTGCTATAGAGAGCGGGTGCTTGCCAGAAAGACAAGAGACAGAAAGTGAGAAATCACCCCTCCCCCATGGGGGATGGCTATGCCACAATCCCTTCTCCTCAATTCTCCTCTTGGGATCTTGGGCACGCACATGTGCCCAGCGTGAGTTTAAGCCACCTTGTTCGGGACTTGAACTGCAGTAGACTACATGAGAGTCCAGTGACATAGCCATTATGCCAACTGCTGGTCCTGGCCCTGCACAGAAGTAGTCAGTTCCAGACAGAAGATGAAAGTAACTACCCAAGTAGGACTGGAGGAACACTGTTCAGAGCTCAACTAGAAATGGGGAAGGAGTTTTGTTTTTGTTTCTGTCATTTTAGTTTTTTGTCATAGGGTGCATATGCTTACTGGAGAAGAGACAGAGAGATACAAAGAGAAGGGAAATGATAAATCAAGCCCTGGGGGTGATGGCAATGCCATACTCTCTTCTCCTCTAGGGATTTTGGGCATACACACAACATTAATTTTCAAGGCGCTAGGTCTGGGTCTTGAACCATTGGGAATCCAACACCTTAACCACCATGCCACCTGTTGACCCCAGGGAAGGAGTTTTAAGCATGAGAGTGGAGACAGAGATTCATTAACCTGGGAAGATACTTTCATCCTCATGTTTGAACCCTTGTTATTTCTCTAAAGGTAGATACTCAGTTGTCTAAAAAAAAAGAATGAGATCATCCCTATTGGTTTCAAGTCCTACAGGGTTGTAGGATCCTGAGGACAGGATGAAGATAGAAGGTTTATAGTCTCCAAGTCTAAGAGACAAATGGGAGTATTAAAGAACCAGCAGAGCCTGGGAGGTATAAGGGTTGATAGAAGAAGACTTAAATACGTGGGCCTCTGCCAATGCCCAGACATGAGAACCATTTCTAATCTACGATCTCACACCCAGAAGGCTCTTACTCAGCATTGGAATGTCCATGACTTAAGCAGGTTAAAGATAGTATCTGGTAATCTCCAAAGTATACCTTAGTACTCTGAATTCCAGATGAAATGTGCTCCATAATGACCTTGAACATCTGTAAGCCCTGGGTGATCAGTAGATCCCACAGTGGGCTTTGAACTTGGTATTATCACCAGCTAGTGGATGTGGATCTGATAGTTCCATACCTTAGTAAGAGTAGGAATGTTGATGTCATGGAGCTGTAACAGAGAGAAATGGACATCCCACTTCTATATGCTTTCATTGTAGCACTAACTAAATCCTTTCCTTTTTCAGTCTGTGCAGCAGAGACCTTCCCATCTGTCAAGAATCAACATTAGCATCATCTTGCTAATAGATCCTTTCTGGATCCCCCTCAGGGGGATGACCTAATCCTTCCTTAAGTTTTTATTTCATTCAACCTTGACTGGATTGTAAGAACTTCAATCTGGATGTCAGGTAAATAGATGGTATCAATAACTCTTCAAGAATAAATGAATGAGTGAATGAATAAAGTCAACAGATAAAGAAACTGGTCTGAAGATGATTTTTCTATTTGAAATAGTAACACAGCTTGTCGGTTTCTCTTCTCTTTGCACCTACCAAGAATAAAGACCAAAGTCTACATTGACCTTTTGATTCCCAGACATACCTTATCCTTTATGTAGGTGTGGACTTACCCTGAAGTTCTCATCATCATTCCTAGCAATCCCTTCTTGTGCCTACCTGTGAGGAGGGAGTTCTGAGTGATCAGACTCCACAGCCATGCCAGTCCTTGTCCTACGCTCATGAAGATCGAGAGACGTGGTAATAGAGAGGAGAAAAAAGCAGAGTTTATTTGGGAAGGAGAAAAAGCTTTAAATATGGTGGAAGGGAGCCCGAATATGTTGCTTAAGAGGAGCTGGAGGTGAAGGATTTTATCTAGTAGTACAGTGGGTTGGCTTTCTGATAAGTAAGTGGGGTTAAGAAAATGGCTACATGGTAGTCTGGGTGATTTATTACCCTATTCTTTGTGGGGTCAGCAGACCATAGTGTCCTGTACTTTGGTTAGAATACAGTTACTGAATAGAAACTGCTGCCCTTAGCTACAGCTGCTTCGAATCTCAATGCAGCCAGCTTTTGGCTGTGAACACTTAGCCTCCGTAACTCCATCTTGGCCTTATCCCTATCTTCTGCCTTATTAGCAAAAAGTCATGAATTCTTTAGAGACATATAAAAGGGGTATATATTATGCATTAATCAGACCATAGAGGAAAATCACAAAGACGTCATTAAAAAGAAAAAACATAGTGATTCTTTTGGGTCCCTTACCCTATTTACTTATAAGTGGGTCTAATTCCTATCTCACTTTGTGCTGTGTTTAGAAAGCCCATCTCCCATCCCCTGCACTCATTCACCTAACTCCACCTAATGACTTGGTTTGTTGGTCTCTCCATCAGTCAACAGAGATCACTGAGGATCTACTGTCCATTGTTCTTCATAGACTCATGTCAAGTGCAGAGATGCTCAAGGCCCTGGCCTGAGGCTGAAAGTCAGATGAGGCTGGTTATGACACATGGTCAGAAGTCACAATACTTATTAGACCACAGCGTTTTCCCTTAGAAAACAGCTCTAGGGACCAGCAATTAGCATAATGGCTATGTCACTGAACTCCCATGTAGTTGACCACGGTCCGAGTCCTGGACTGGTGGCTTAAACTCACGCTGGGCGTGTGTGTGTGCATGCTCAAGATCCCGAATGGAGAATGGAGAAGAAGGGGTTGCGGGGTGGCCATCCCCCCTGGGGTTTGATTTCTCACTTTCTATCTCTCTGTCTTTCTGGTGAACGCATGTGCCCTACAGCAAAAAAAAAAAAAAAAAACTCTCAAAAAAAAAAAAAAGAAAACCATTCTAGAGTTTCTGAGCTTTCTCACCATGATTACCATCAGGATAGATGAGTTTCTCATTTTCCAACGGCTTCTTTAGAAAATTACCTGGGTTTGTGCTATGTATATTTACATACGTATATATGAATCTACTTTACCCCCCCACACGTTTATTTTATTCATGATTGAACATATGCGTGCATGAAAGAGAGAGTGAAAAAGAGAGAGAAACCCCTTCCACAGGATTTCACCATTCTGCTCTTCAAGATTCTGGGGACACATGCGCCCGGTGCATTTTCAGGCCAACCCAGGAATCAGAACCTGCAGCCAGTCGTGTTGCTTCCCGTACTGCAAGTTCAGCTTGCTACCAACTATGCCACCAAGCTGGGAAGTAGAGTCTTATAAAAAGTAAACTGGTTGAGAGTTCAAAATTTCCGCATATGTCACCAAACCCTTTCCTTTCCTCTGAGTTCTTGGAGGGGTTCCTCATCCTGTGAATTTGTAGTACCCCAAGGCAATCAACACACACATTCAAACATGTGGAAATGCTGATCCACCAGTAAGCCCCTTTCATGGGCTAGTCAAAAGATGTAAGAAGACAGAGAACTTTTTACCTAAACAGCTATCAGGAGAAGTCTTTCCTTTGTTGGGTAAATTTAACTACGGCAGGACTTGATCCCTTAGGTCTTTGGATTGCCTGGCCTGGGGCCTTCAAGGGGGAGGGAAAGCTACTCTGGGTATTGGAAAAAAAGAGTTTGGAACTGTGTGTGTGTGTGTGTGTGTGTAGTGGGAAGGATTCAGAAGGAGGGGAAGAGATTGAAAGGGCAGATTGCTCTGTAAGAGAAGTATCTCTCAAATGAAAACAAAAGACCTACATATAATAAGCAAAGAAAAGATGCTCGTATCACTAATCCTCAGAAAAATACAAATTCAAACCACAATGAGATACCACTTCACACTCATTAGGATGGCTAGAATGAAGAAGTCAGGAGCAATTAGTGTTGGTGAGAATGTAGAAAACTCAGAATCCTCATACACTGACAGTAGGAATACAAAATGGTGGAGCAGCTTTAGAAGACTGTCTAGCACTTCCTGAAATGACTAAACATAGAGTTACCATACAACACAGGGATCCCACTGCCAGGTATGCAAAGGTTCTAAAGTTGACTATGGTGGAGGTTGTACATATCTGCGAATATGCAAAATCTATTAACTTATACACAGAAAATGGGTGAACAGTATAAAACCAAAGATCTCTCTCTCTCTTTTTCTTTCTTTCTTTATTTTTTTGGTCCTTTTTACTTCTTGTGGAAATCGATGAGGGAGCAATTTTGTGGTCAAGAGATGTGGGCTAAAAGAGAGTCAGAAACAGGTAAGGGAGGAGTGTAAGGTGAGAATCAGTTGGCATCATACAAACATCTCCAAACAATGGAATTGGGACTTGAAACCATCTTAATCAGGTCTGAGTGGGACCAATTGACATTGGAGTTGTGGACACATGGCTTCTGAGTCTCACCATAATCCCTACAAGCTGGGAATACTAGTTTACCAGTGCTTGTTGTAATCAGAGTTACTTGTACAGACTTCACCTTGCCTGAAATAAAGTAAGCTAAAGTGAGTGCAAATGCCCTTACTTGCTTCGGTGGCATGAGAGGGTGGACTAGAACCTGAAAGGACCTGGGTTGAGGTATCTTCCAGTCACTCTCACCCCCAAGTACATGCAAAGTTCCCCCCTCCAAGTTGCTGGAATTTTATAAGTGTATAAAGCTGCTTAAATGATGCAACAAAATAGGAGACTCAGAAAATAAAAGTTTTTACCAGTAGTATTTTTAACAGAGCATTGCTTAAAAACTATTTCAACGGGCATGCTCTGTCAGGTGATTTGTACAAGTGCTTATATATTAAACGCTATATACTAGGGAGTTATTTTGTTCTTGGGTCCCTACAGGGAATTCCTCATGAATGATCGGTTTTTGCACATTCAGAATTATGCAGCAAGGTGGTCCCATCTTGCTGGTCAGTAAGTTAGGAACATCCCCTCTGTCTTAGTTGTTTTAAACTGGGCCCTACAGATCCCCAGGGCACAATCATTCAGATAATTTCTGAGTTTCTAGACCAATCATGTCTTTGTAATGTTTTCTCATTGCTCTGTGATAGCATGCTTCAGCTAAACCCCACTAGCCCGATAGATGGATAGATGGGAATGATCACAATATGGGCCTGTCCGGGGGCATGGAAGATGAGATCCAGCTAGTTCTGACAGCAGGTGGGGGAACCCAGACTGGAGCATTTGTGTTTGAAAGGATTGTCTCCACTGAGAAAACACCCCTGTGAAATGTTTACATATGCATGCATCATCCACTTTGCCGAGATTCTACCTCCCACATTGACCTGGCACAGCTCAATAGTGTTTAGGGAGATCTGCTTCTATAGAGTTAAAAAATGCAGTTGACTTGTAAGCAATCCATCCAACAAGTTATTTACTGTGTGACTCATTCCAAGCATTCTGCTAGGTGCTGAGAAGTCAGAGACAAAGAAATTGAACACATTGGCAAACAGGTTGGGGAGATGGGCAGGGAAGCCAACTGTTACAGTCTAGTTTAATGTGCAAGAGTTGTGCTGAGAAACACAGTGGCTTTGCAAGATCCAGGAGCCAGCACACCACATTTTGCTTGGTGGGATTGGCTGGTGTCAGGTAAGGTTTCCCAAAGGACCTGATGCTTAGGACGGGTCCTGGAGAATGACTAAAAGCTGGAAAATCAGAAGAAGGCATTGCAGCTAAAGACACAGAGAGTGGAAAGCATGATACTCCCAGAGAACTGCAGACACTTCCTTGTGCCTGCAATCTCCACAGGAAGTGAGAAAGAGTTTCATGGTAGATGGATCCTCTTGGGAGATGGAGTTTGGTCTTCAGTGTGAAGATAATCAGAAATCTTGTACTTGACATTTTAGAAAGCTCCCTCTGACAGTCATGCAGAGAACAAAGGGAAGAGGCTTTGCCTATAATAAAGTGGCATTTCTCAACAGTGAGGCTCTGAATTAATGAAGTGGCTCTAGAGACAGAACTTGGGGGGCATGTGTTAAAGATAGAAAAGAGAATGAGTAGGACTGGAGAAGTCACTGAAGTTGGGGGCAGGAGACACTCAATACCATCATTCCCTAGGTTGAGTCACCAGGCACACAGGATAGCCTCATGAAGACCAGGAGACCTGGAGGAGAAAACAACATGCTTAGCTGGACATGCAGTTCGAGAGTTCCTGAGAGAGAGCTGGGTGAGGAGTGAAGTAAACAAGGGCCTGGCCCACTCAGCAGGACAGGGCCTCAATCCAAAAGAATTAAAGCACATCTGTAATGGAGACAGAAACAGCCACACATCTGCATGTCTGATGAAGTCTTTCTTGGGGGATTAAATGATAGCCTAGAGATAGCCTATCCCTTGCACAGGAGAAGACCTAAGTCAAGGCCAAGAGAGATAATGACAAGGACACTCTGAGCAGGTCACATTGAGCTTACAATACCTTTGCCTTCAAACTCCACTGCATCAGAAGGAATGTGAAAAGTGAGAGTTGCAGTGACTTAGCGATGCAGCATGCCTGGGAAAAACTGTAAGACATCTAACTTTGGCTTTTATTTTGAATTTTTTAAAAAAATTGCCAAAGGGAGAGAGAGAGAGAGAAAGTACCTTCAAAGGTGATGGTCACACCACAATCCCTTCGCCTCCATTTCTCCATCCTGTCAGGATTTGGAGCACACATGCATATGCGCCCAGCATGTTTTTTCATTGAGGCTAGGATTTGAACTCTGGTTGACCTTGAGGGATCTAGCTCTCTTAACCACCTGGCCCTGGGGCTGGCCCTACTCCATTATGGGATGTATTTTTTGAACAGGACTGTGCAGAATTATGCATCATCTTTCTTCTCAGGCAGCAACGATCTTACCATATTATCTCAGGTCTAGGTTAGCTCATCCAGCTCCTGTGGTTGGTGTTTCTGGGAGAACATTTGCAGGTAACCTGCTCATAAAAGTCTTCAGGATAATCAAGCATTATGGCAGAGATGTGGTTCTTAAAACACAGGAATTAGGGACCAGCATATGGCGTTGATGGACTCCCACATGGCCAACCATGGTTCCAGTCCCAGACCTGGTGGCTTGAAACTCATGCCAGGTGCATGTGTGTGTGTGCCCAAAATCCCAAGAGGAGAATGGAGGAGAAGGGATCATAGTATAGCCATCTTCCCGGGGGGTGATTTCTCACTTTATGTCCCTGTCTCTCCAGTGAGTGCACACTCCTTATGGCAAAAATCTCTCAAAAATAAATAAGTAAAAACAGGAAGTATGTAAAAAGTGAAGAAGTGGTGACTGAAAAACTTTATAAAAATATCTCTGGAAGTGAGTATAAACAATGAAAAGCACATCTTTAGAGGTCTTACCATGTCCACATCTTAACTCCGGGAACCTGCGAATACAATTAACGTGTTGTCCTCTAGAAGTTGAAAGAGACAAGGAAATGAACTGACTGCCCTGGAGCCTCTGGGGAAGAATGCAGCCCTGTCCACGCCTTGATTTTAGACTTCTGACCTTCAGAACTATAGCATAATGCATTTGTGTTGTTTCAAGGTTCTTGGTCTGTGACACTTGGTTACAGCAGCAAAAGAAAATGAATATATCTTGTTTATTTTCTTCATGGAATCTGTCACTATCAGGAATTACTTTATTTATGTATATGTTTACACTAATTCTCCTTCCTAAGCTCTGTGAGGGTGGGCACTATGTTTGTTCTTTTCATCACCTTAGCTCTGTGAATAGTGCCTGGCTCAGTAAACAGTTGTTATTAATATTGTTTAATTGCAGAGGGTGTGTGCTCACCAGAGAGAGGGACAGAGGAAGAAAGCATCCCACAATGGGGAGTGGTCATACCGCAATCCTTTCCCCTTCATTTCTCCATCCTGTTGAAATTGGGAGCATGTACTCACCTTTGCCTGGCCATTTCTGAAAATACCAGGCCAGTATTGTAACTTTGGTCAACCATGTGGAATCCAGCTGCCTCAACCACTAGGCCGCAGGGCCAGCTCCTCAGTAAATACGTTGTGAATGAGTATTGAGTGAAATACAACAATATTGCAATAGTCTAATGTGGAGTTATCTGTGTTTTCACTCTTAAAGCAACTACTAGAAGCCTGACTTCTTTAATCATAATAACTTTATTTTGAATATTTTATAGTAAAATACACTGTCACTTTATACAGAGTATCCTACCCTTTCAAAACAAAACAAACTCTAAAAACTAACCCACCAAACAAAACGTCACCTTAATTCATATCTTTTTACAAAATTGCCCAGGAAAGGTGTTACCGAAATATATTTACAAACACATTCCTTGAATAGGAGACAAGAAATCAGTGTTTAAGTTATTACTTCCTGGAGCATGAAGTACAGGATCCCAGGAGGAGCACTCAGATCCATCCGAGCTAAAGGGTTGGAGGGGCACTTCTTGCCCCCGGTGTGGGCCTTGGGCCAGCCTGTGTCTCTGTGAGCCTTGGTCCTGGCTCTCCTAAAAGGTCACACGTCTTCCGTGATGACGCCTCTGTTTTAGATTTCTGTTGCTGCATAACTGCTTGCCCTGTAGAAGTCTGAAACAACACACATTCATCATTTCCCAGTTGCTGTGGGTCAGAAGTGCAGGTGTGGTTCTCTGGGTCCTCTGCACAGGGTCTCGCCAGGATGAGATCAAGGTGGCAGCCAGAGTTGTGATCTCATCAGAGGCTTTGGGTCCTTTTCCAAACTCTTGTCACTGTTAGTGGAAGTCACTTCCTTGAGGTCATAGGACTGAGGTCCCATTTTTCTTGCTGGCTGCTGGGCGGAGGGGCACTCTCAGTTCTTTGGAGATGCCCAGGCCCTCCCTCACCTCAGGACAGCTCCCTTCTTCCTGGCCAGCAGGGGTGCACCTGGCGCTGCTTCTTGCATTCTTTTTTTTTTTTTTTGGAGAGGTTTTCGCTATAGGGCACTTGCTCTACCCAGACAGACAGAGAGAGATAGAGAGACAGAAAGTGAGAAATCATCCCCCAGGGAGGATGGCCACGCCGCAATCCCTTCTCTTCTATTCTCCTCTCGGGATCTTGGGCATGCACGCACACGCGCCTGGCATGAGGTTTATTTATTTATTTATTTATTTTTTAAATCATTATTTATTTTATTTTTTAAAAAATTTATTCATTAATTGAATTTTTAATTTGACCAGAGAGAGACAGAGGGTGAGAGTGAGAGAGAAAGTGAGAAAGCAAGCCACCAGGTCCAGGACTTGAACCCTGGTTGGCCATGTGGGAGTGTCCAGCGCCTTAACCACCACGCCACCTTCTGGTCCCCCGGGGTGAGTTTTAAGCCACCGGGTCTGGGACAGGAACCATGGTCGACTACGTGGGAGTCCAGCGACATAGCCATTACACTAACTGCTGGTTCCCGCTTCTTGCATTCTTTAAGAGCTTGCCTGATTAGGCCAGGCCCACCCAGGATAGTCTTCCTTCTGACTAACTCAAAGTGAGCTGAGTAGGGATTTTAAAAGATTTTATTTTTTCATGAGAGAGGGAGAGAGAGAAGCAAGTACCTTCAACAAAGTTTCAGGCCACGGTTCCCCACCCCACACCCCTGCCCCAGCCCAGCAAGCCTGGAACACATGCCTGATATGTATAAGCTGACGGAGAACCAGCCCATGACCTTTCATATGGATCCAGCATTTCTTGAGCAGTGCGTTGTCCCTGCCGCACCGAGCTGACCCAGGATCTTAATTACATTTGCACAGTCCCTGTTGCCACACAAAGGATTATAATCCCAGGTGTGCTGTTCCATCATAGAAGCCCTGTGCGCGCCCAAGGACGCTTCCTTACACAGAGCCTGCTCACATCAGTGGGCGCTGGGGATCCGGGGCCACCCTTCTGCCCACCACAACCCCAGTCAAGCTCACGGCTTCATTCTCACCAATCCTATGCCCTCCAGCTCAGGGGGCAAACCTCCTTCAGGACTTGCGCTGAGCCCAGAGAATACTCTGGTGCCTGATGATGAAGGAACCAGATCTACAGACCTGGGATGCCCACCTGCGGAGCCCTCACCTTCCTCCACAATGCCCTACCCACCCAGGACAGCTTTTGGTTTCATCTTCCACCCTGCCCTCTTTCACTCCCTCCAGCCATGTGTCTCCTCCCTGTGCTCACATGTGCCAGGCACACGCCTGCCTGGTGACCTTTCTTCTCTTCCTTCTGCCTGGAATGCTTGCTCTTCGTAGGGATCCAAGATGCTCAAGGCTCTCTCCCTCATTTCCTTCAAGCTTTACTTAAAGCTT
>NW_006159894.1:2435355-2486416 GCF_000334495.1 Tupaia belangeri chinensis
TTTACTTAACGCTCTTTTTCCCTGTGAGCCGCCCCGGTCACCTTCCTCATAACCTCAGACTCCACCTGGAACCTTCCTGTGCCCCATTCCCGGTCTTCTCTCCTTAGATCTCCTGAGTGGAGACAGTGCAGCACAGGCAGGAGGGGGCGCTGCTGCCCTTGGCTCAGCCACGTTTCTTGATTGGCAGCTCTCTCCAGCTGAGGCCTCCAGTCTTCACCCTGGTTTTGGCAGGGTGGGCTTACCCGACCAGCCTGTGAGTGAATGAGCAGTCTCCCCCTTGCTCTGTTATCTGTAACAGGGGCGAGGATAGTATAGGAGGGGAGTGGTGCCTAATAGAAGAAAGGGTCTGTGTTGCCCCTTGTCATCTTCCCATCTTGTTTCTGAAGGCCCCTTCAAGTGCACTGTGGTGTTTCCATCGTTGGTGGCAGGTTTGCCTCTGAGGTGGCCTCAGGATCTTGGCAAAGCCCTATCTAGCTAGGAGTCTAGCCTCTTCCTCCTGTGTACAGTTCCTGACGGTAAGGTCCAGGCCACACTGTTCCATGCCCTTCAGTTTGGTGGGGCCTCAGGGGCCTCCTACCATGGCAGCAGCTGGGACCTGCAGGGATACAAGGCCCTTGGCATCCTATGAGGCGATCATGTGAGGTTGGAGCTGCTGGGTCAGCACTGCTCCCTGCATGCAGGACCGTTTCCCCCCTGTACCACCCTCCCTTCACTTTCGGAGGTGAGCAATTTGCTCTTCCTCCCCTTCTCTGTAGTTTCTGCAGTTGGAAAATGTTGTGAGTGGGGTTCAAACACACCTGGGCTGAACATAAAGGAAATAGTACCCTCCAGGGAGCCTTGCCACATGCCCTGAATCTAGGACTTTCCTAATTAGGGTGGATGGCCCACACCACGATGTCTCCACAGGGCCGTGTGCAGCTCCCATTCTCAGCACCCCTCAACCCCGGCTTCAAAGGACCCAGGTGCTTGGCTGCAGCCATCCAAGCACTGGTCAATAGGGTGGGAATGTTCCCAGAGGGTGAGCCTTTAAGGAGATCTGTTGATCATCATTGCTTCTGCCTCCCTGAGTATCCCAGTAGCATAGTCCAGTCAATTAAAATGCCTTGATCCCTGGGAAGGAAGACATTTCCAGAAGGTGTTCTGAATTTTTGGTAATTCATGATTTCCATCCCTGGCTCAGTGGCCGGCCCATCTACTGCCTACTCCAGGTGACGAGCCCAGGCTGGGAGCCACAGGTCATCTCAGGCTCCGGGTGTCTGGCCTCACTGGTCTACAGAAACTTTCCTTCTTAAAAGGAAATTTAGTAGTTTCTGATATTCAGGCCTCAAGCTAAAAGCTTAAAAAAGGACCATCCATGCTTCTTCTGGTATTTTACATATATACGTATGTTGTTCCTAAAGTATTAGTTCTGAACATAAAAAAAATTGAAATTGGTCATATAATAAACTTCAAGGGAGTAAATAAAATTTAACTTTATTTTTACTTACTTTTTTTTTGGGGGGGGGGGAATTGCTATAGGGCACACGTTCGCCAGAAAGACAGAGATAGAGGGACAGAAAGCGAGAACTCACCCTCCAGGAAGGATGGCCACACCGCAATCCCTTCTCCTCCATTCTCCTCTTGGGATCTTGGGCACACACGCACGTGCACCCGGCAAGAGTTTAAGCCACCGGGTTCGGGACTCCAACCGCGATTGACTACATGGGAGTAGTGAGTAGAAACACTGAGAATCCCACATGACCAGAGCATGAATGTCACTGGGAGGGGCCCCACACAGCCTTGGAAAAGTGACCTATAAGCAGTGGCTACAGCGTTGGTCTGGCTCTCATTCCCTGCGTAGAAAACTCATCAAATCTCTGACCGGGATCTTGAAAGGAAAGAAAAACGAAATGCCACAGGTAGGCACCACGTCTCAATCACTCGCGGATGATTTCCTTGTCCTTCATATACCCAACCATGATTAAAATGACCTTTCAGGAACAGCAGGGAAGGATAGCTGAAGAAAATGAGGTGTGTGAGAATCAAAGCTGTCTACTTGATTGCTGAGGAACTTTTGGACAGTCACAGATCGCATTTCAGATGGGAATTAAAGATGGCTAAGCATGGTACAGGCTTGAAAATGATTCCCTGCTTCAGACTCAGGAAACCAGAGAATCAGGGAAGAAAAAGAGTTTTTACTTGAAGTCTACCTTCTTCCTGAATAATTTTAGAGTGAATTATATATGCATTTTCCATCTGAATTGCTGATCTTTAGGTGAATGGTACTGGATATGAACATACTTTATTGGGGCAAACATTCCTCAGGGTTCTACATGTGCTGTAAAGTATGGCATAGTCCAGCCGCCCATTCATTTCTGGTCATAACTTGTCCACGTAGTACATTTAATCCTCTGCAATTGAATTTTTTATAAAACCGATTTATTTTTACTTTGTTGTAGTGACTTCTATATATTTCACCTCAAGTTAAAGCTCTCTGAAAACTCAAATCTCCTGTGGGTACTAATTCACACAACATTCTGGAAACATAAAATCCTAAATGCGTGCTGACAGCCAATCAATGTTTATAACCTGAGTATGAATAGCTGCATGAACTGCTGCTCCGCCCTCATTGATTGCCACTCTTCACTTTGATTTGGCATACGTTTAGGGCTGATTATGCTTGGATGGCCCTAAGCTCTTTACCATTAGATCAGCAATATATCCTATCAAAAGCTATTTAAGAAATACTTCAATCAATGGCAAAGAGTGTGTTCTGCATGATTCCACCTGCTCTGCGCCTTCATTTTGCATTTACTGAGAGTATCTCAGACAAAAAAAATGCACAGGTGCTGGGCACATTCACAGTGTAGGGTCTTTCAGATCCATCAGCCTGGTCACCAGTAACCACTTACATTATCGATTTCAGTTTCAGCTGAGGCTGTCACTTGTACCTACCTGCCACAGAACTACTCAAAAGAGGCGGTCTTGGGGCCAGGTGGTAGCACACGGGTAATACAACTGGATTGACATGGAAAAGGTCTTGGGTTCACATCTCAGGAGCTCCCTGGCACATGGGTAAGACTAGGGTTGGTCTGTGCTTTGGAGGCGTCTGTCTCTGTCTCTCTCATGGAATAAATGAATAAACTTTAAAATAAAAACAGAAACAGCCTGAGCTGATACATCTTAAATCTTTGGTGGGGGGAGGGAGTCAGCCCTGAGTGAAGATATTCATTGACTTGCGGTTTCTACACTGGAGTCTGTCAACCTCACAGGTATGGGACCACCATGTTTCCCCCCAGTTATGTAAGGGCACCCAGGACAACACATCTTTTCCTTTTCCAGAGTCATTTATGAACTAGCATCTTGGGCCTATTTCTTGGTTCAGCTCTGCTCACTAAGAGCTCTTACTTATTTTAAATGAATAATGATAACCTCCTCCTTCCCATATTGCTACTTGGTGAATCTGCCCAATAATCAGATATGATCAACTTGACTAAAATGTGGATTTTCCTGTAAGTTTAAACTTTGAACAGATTTTTTTTCTTTCTTTCTTTTTTTTTTTTTTGTGGAGAGGTTTTTGCTATAGGGCGCGTGCACTTGCCAGACAGAGAGAGACATAGAGACAGAAAGCGAGAAATCATCCCCCAAGGGGGATGGTCATGCCGCAATCCCTTCTCCTCCATTCTCCTCTCGGGATCTTGGGCACGCACGCACACGCGCCCGGCGTGAGTTTTTAAGCCACTGGGTCTGGGACGCGAACCGCGGTCGACTACGTGGGAGTCCAGCGACATAGCCATTACGCTAACTGCTGGTTCCCCAACAGATACGGTTTTAAGATACGCAAATGCTCTTGGGAAATAACAGGCTGATCTTTCTTTTTAAAAAAGAATTGTTTAGTTTTATTTATCACTATTACTATTTTAAAATTTGCTACAGGGCATGTGTGCTTACCAGAGAGAGACAGAGAGAGCGAGAGAGGGAAAAATGAAAAAACAAGCTGCCAGGTCTGGGACTTAAACTATGGCCAGTCATGTGGGAGTCTGGTGCCTTAACCACCACACCATCTGCTGGCCCTAGGATGGTGTCTCCTTTTTTTTTTTTGAGAGGTTTTTGCTCTAGGGTGTGTGCGCTCGCCAGACAGACAGAGAGAGACATAGAGATAGAAAGCAAGAAATCACCCCCCAGGGGGGATGGTCATGCCGCAATCCCTTCTCCTCCATTCTCCTCTCGGGATCTTGGGCACTCACACACACGCGCCCGGCATGAGTTTTAAGCCACTGGGTCCAGGATGCGAACTGCGGTCGACTACGTGGGAGTCCAGTGACATAGCCATTATGTTAACTGCTGGTTCCCAAGGATGGTGTTTCTTATAAAAGGAAAAAAAAGTAGCCTGTGAATTTTCATGGAGTAATGCCTCATGTTAATCTTGATCAAGATTAATGTCACATGTCAGATTTCAGCAAATAAATACTGGCCATTGAGGCCTTTGTAGATTAGGCCAGGAAGTTCAATGCCATTGAAATATGAGTTCCAGAGAAAGGGCTGCTAGAGATTCAAACAGAGGTTCCGGACAGATCTTTGGAACATAAGTGGCCCTTATGATGTAGTATCTCCTGTGGACATCTTTTGTCTTTTAACTGCTAGAGGGCACTCAACAGTGAGAGAGAAAGAGAGAGAGAGAGAGAGAGAGAGAGAAAGAAAGAGTACCCGCCAATGGAAAATGGTCACACTGTAATCTCTTCTCCATGTCTTCATCCTGTTGAGATTTTGGGCATGTACACATGCACATGTGCCTGGCGTGTTTTTTTTTAAGCTGCAGAGATAGGATTCAAACCAGTTAGTCATGTGGGATCCAGCTCCTTTAACACTAGGCTATGAGGACAGCCCCTGTGGACATCTTTTCTATCAGAAAACTCCTTAAATTAACAATCAAAAACATTATTGCTTGGTGGAGGTGCTGGTGACTAGAGTTTTTACCATGATATTATCCATCTGTACCAAGGAAATACTCTGACTTCCGATTTCAGTTTGACTTGTTTTCTCTGTTCTAAGCGACGTGTTGTGAGTGTAGTGGACCCTGTGAACTGCAGCAAGAATGACAAGTTTCTAAACTCAAAGTGACAGAGGAATATAGCCTCTAGAGACTACAGAATTCAAAGTGTTCACAGATTAACCCCAGAAATAAAATGTCAAACAGATCACTTTTCCATAAAGAGCATACTGTGCCGATTTATTATAGAATGCAGTTAAAAAAAATAGTTTGAGGTTAGCCTCTCCAGTTTAAAAGCACTTAACTAGAAACACTAACACAGCTATGCAACGGTCTCCCCCTCACCGGCTCCCTCCTACCAAGTACTGTAAACAGGATTGTGAGAACATTCGATCAATTTCTCGATATGAACAATCAATTCAATGCAAAGGTATTTGCTTTTCAAAGAAAACTGTCTTCCAGATTTCCAAAGCATGCACTATTACTTGGCATTAGGTATTTCAAAATGACACACTTTGTTATGATATTGTAAGGCCAAAATATAATACCTATTTACCAGACATACACATTACAACTAGAAAAAAAATGACAAATATTAACCTAATATAACAATTCCATCAGGAATTAATGGGGAAAGGCACTGCATCCTTCTCGTATCACCACACGTCTACAATCCACTTCACATGCTTTGAATTCAAGTCCTGTTAGACATCTTTTTCTACAACATACAACTCACAGGTAGGTTAATACATCTGACACTATTCTTCCACTGCCATATTTTTCACCGAAGTGTACAACAGGTATGATTATATACTATCGGCTTTATTTACAAGTTTATTGTGATGTTTTGCTGGGGTAAAAGAATCAACTATTTCAAGCCACAGTTCCCCAAAAGGTTTCCGGCTATGACTCATGGATATAAACCACCACGTTAAAGAAATAACTAAAACCAATGTCTGACCCCAAACACCTAAACTAAAAATGTTCACTCACTGAATATTGGCAGTGATACTGTTGTTCTCTGAATTGTACACGCTAAACTCTACATAGCAATTTCAGACCAGCTCCTCTTGGAAAAGTGCAAGGTGCCTCTTGCACCAGGGAGGAGGCTAGCGAATGTATCCCAGGTAGAATTCTACGAGGGCGTGCTACTGCAAAGAGAGTCAAGAATCCGGAAAGGTGACCCATTGCTCAAATGCTTTCCTAGCTTCCCAAAAGATGTCAAACGACAATGGCTTAACTTTATACACAAACAAAGGTTAGTCTGAAAATCAGTAATATACATGCACAGACATTAGAACATGAGGGAAGAGATGAAACACTACAAGGTCCACACTGTGGTGTTGTTTTCACAATCTTCCTGCGTTAGACCCTTGGCACCTTCGCATGGTGTCTCTTCCTATTGGTAGAGAGAGTCTATCCTGTGGGCTGATTAGAAACAGAAATCTCCTGGGACCCAATGATCAACCTGCCCGTGGCAAAAACAGAACCTACCAGAAAAGAACAAGTATAAAACACTATCGTTATCGGTTTTCTCAAGACGTCCCCCAATGTCCTTGTGCGATCACCACAAACTCAGTGATTGGCCCAAGACATTCCCGAGTGCCATGAACATTGACTGATGTGCAGCATTAGAACAAGGAGACGAAGCCTTGATTCTCTTCTGAGCAACATGAACTGGAGTTTCTGCCACAGCGATCACGGCTGCCACCTCCAAAGCAGTGACCGGCCACGTGCACAGTAAAAGATCCTCTCCACGAGCACGATTTGGACTACTTCTCCATCTGTGTGCCGGTTCAGCTTAAGTGGATAGGTGTGTACTCCGGCCTTCTGGTCTGGATAATTTTTGGTTTGGGTCTCTTCATTCTTTCCATCTCCTCTTCTTCCTCATTCTCTTGATCACTCTCACATACATGGACCACCACACTGGGAGTGGTGTCGGTCGCTGCGTGTAATTCATACTTTTCCCCTAAACTAGAGGGTAACTTGGATACATTTGCAAGAGGCAAAAGTCAGGCCTAAAGGGGAAAGCATTTAGGAGTCAACTCTGTCGAGTTCCTACATACAAGGCAACTTCAAAAAATTTGCAGAAAAATGGGATCAAGGTATGAGTTTATTTGTTGCAAACATCTGAAATCTAGGCTTTGTTTTTTTGAGAGTTGTTTTGCTATAGGATGTGTGTGCTCACTGGACAGACAGAGAGAGACAGAGACAGAAAGTGAGAAATCACCACCTCCCAAGGGAGTTGGCCACGCCACAATCCCTTCTCTTCTATTCTCCTCTTGGGATCTTGGGCATGCACACACATGCGCCTGGCGTGAGTCTGGGTCCAGGACTCGAACTGCTGTTGACTACATGGGAGTCTAGCAACATAACCATTATACCATCTGCTGGTCCCACAGGCATGATTTTTTCATAACTGGCATTTAATTGCCAGAGGACCTTTGCACTCGCCAGAGAGAGACAGGGAGGAGAAAGCATCTCCCAAAGGTGTGTGGTCATGCTACAATCCCTTCTCTTCCATTTTTCCATTCTGTAAGGATTTGTCAGGATTCCTTCTCTTCCATTTTTCCATTCTGTCCGGATGCCTGGCATGTTTTTTGAACTGATGGATCCAGGGTTAGAACTGCACGATCAACCATGTGGGATCTGGCTCCCTTAACCATTAAGCCAAGAGGCCAATACTCATAATATTTATTTTCAATGAACTTCTTAAAGATATGCCCCCATACATCCAATGGGATAGAAGGACACAGCCAGGCACATTTAAGATTTGTACTTTTTTAGTGGCTCATTTAGAAAAATAGGTATCTCCTCTGTAACTGTCAAGCACCCTGATTCCAGGCATATAGAAAGCGTAGAAGAGATGCATATGTAGTTACACTTTTCCTGTCCACCAGGCATCCAGAGGACTCTCCATCTGCCAGTGTTTCCCTAAGTGTAGTGTGAGGAGTATCAGTTCAGGAAAAAGATGTTATGTGAATAAACATATCTGGTAATAGGCCCCCTGAAATTCCCTCATGAGGTTCCCACTGAGGGTTGCTGTGACCCCAGAGACCAGGAGACTTGAGGAGGCCCTGTGTGCAGATGCAGGTATGGCTGCCTTGAACCAGGTGCTCTGCAAATATTTGTGACCAGAAAATCCTTTTTCTCTTAACTTGGAAACCAGGAGGGCACTGTTGGTCTATGTCAGCCTAAGTTTTTCAGGTTTAGCTAAGCTCACTCTGATTCCGCAAGAGTGGAGTGAGCTTTCTGAAACTAGAAACCATGGCAAGGTTTAACAGAGGAGCCGGGCAGCCCTTTCTGGTCCAGGAAGAGTTGCCCTTTGGTGCTGATGGGAGGCAGTGCAGCAGAGTGGCCAACACGTAGGCTCTGAGTCCTACCCAGTCCCGGGGCACATTATTTTGTCTCCCTGGACACCACAGTCTCCTCCTCTATAAAAATAGATAGTAAGGGCAGAGAATTGCATGAATGAATGCACACAAGACACTTAGGACCTGCTCATACTTCACATGACCGATAAATGTGACCCAGAATAATGTTTAGAACTGGATGTAGAATTGGTGGAGTGAGTTGTAGGAATGCTAGGATTTGAAACTGGGCCAGGAAGGTGTGTGGCAGCTCACTCCACTCCTAGAGTGACCTGGGGTGAGTGTTCCTCCAAGGCTCTATATGAGGGAATTACTGAAGTTCTGGGTGAGAAAGCCCCTTAGGTGTACTCCTCCGGCCTGGTGTGATTGCCAGCTGGAGGAGCCGTCAGGCAGGGAGTCCTAGCTCCTGCTATCCGGATGCTCCTCCAGATGGGAAGTACTCTCACTCTTAAGGAGGATGGCTAACTTTCCTCTAGCCTACCCCTGAGGCTGGAAGGCTGGAAAGGATGCAGGAGCCTTCCTCTGAGAGAGAATTAAAGTATGTAAGGAAGATAGATCACTGAAAACATCGTCACAAATTGTTATGGATCTCTCAATTAGCCAAAATCTAGAAAGCTCAGGACCTGGAACTATGTTTGAAAAACCTGGGCAATCCTGTTGGCTGAACAGCATAGCTGAAATATAAAATATTCAAGTTCATTGTTAAATAAACTAAGGGCAAATTGGTCTTACTACATCTATTTTCTTAAAAAAGACTCCTCCAACCAATCTTTTGTATAGGAGTGGTAGATTCTAGGGTGTGGAGAATTTTCATGAACAGCCCTTCTTGACTCTTGAGAAGCTGATGCCTCTCTCCAGGCAGAGATCCCACTTCCTCCATTTCTACCATACTGGAAGATTCCACACCCTCAGACCCTGAATGCACCTCACCAGACGCTGCCCTGGAGGAGCACAGACATCCTCAAACTGGCCATTTTCGGTCGTGACCTTCACGATAAACAATGTGATTAGCAGTAAGTAACGTGATTCCTGCTTTGTACCACAGAGGGAATTTCCGTTGGGGCGATGTTTTCAGAAATGTAATCTTTTCGATATGAAACTGCTGATGGCTTGAGAAAATAAAACCCTCAACCCAAGGACCATCAGTTTGCTGGCCAAGGAGAAACAAGGAGCTGATGGGCTCAGCATTTTTATTTGCTTCATGGATGGGGTAGGAGGGTGGCTTATACCTCTTTCCCCAAACCCCTCCTTCACTCCCACCTCCTCACCCATAGCTAGCAGATAGGGCAGCAACAACTCACAGCCTGCTATTTCAAAAAACTTGTTTTTCACTCTGTGATCATCTCTTCTACCATCACAATTCCACCAGTGAGCCCCATTTTATGGATGAGGCGGCTACGGTATCTGTTTCTGAGTGCTCACACTTCTGTCCCTTCTTTCTCCGGCAAGTGCAGTAGGAGAGTGGCCCTATGGGATCCTGGGGAAGTCCTCCACTGTGCTCTATGGTTCTCCTTCCCTGGCCCATTACAAAGACCAGGTGAGAACCAATCAGATGAACAGATGAAATGACCTTGACTGAAAATCTAACTTCTACAAGCAAGGTCTGTTTTCCCTACGAAAAGTCCAATCGCTCTTCTCCACCTGGAGTGACAGGATCTGGGGCCTGGGCTGAGGCCTTGCAGGCAGCCTGCACCGAGTGGGTGAGGGGATGGACTCAGGTGCTGCCTGTGGGAGAGATCATGCTGCAGTCTTGCTTGCACACCTTCCTAAGAAGTGCACACTCCCAGCAATGATGCAGGAGGATGCACACACAGATGGTTCACACAGCAAGACCACACTGGATCACAGGAGAGCTCAGAAGGGCAGTGGGGACACCTGCATGTGCTGGGGTACAGGAGAGCATCTCATCTTAGGGCCTCCAGCACAGTTGCTCCACACCTCCCTCCATCCCTCTCCTCCTGAGGGCACTACTTACCTGGGCCTAGCTTGGAGATAGCATATAAAAGATCATAGTTTATGACTGGAGTCGCATCTTCTACTTGCTTCCAACCAACTGGAGGGGACGCGGGAGGAGAGATCAGAAACTGCTTGTCTGGGTTTGGTGGAGCCAGGTGGGAGCTTCCTATGTGTAACGTCTGAGGAGAGAGAGAAATATAGGTCACTGTGCCTTTGAAAAGGCAGGTGTGAGGGCATAGGCCACAGCCAGGAAGAGAACAGGTCTGGTTCAAGGATGACTCATGAACTCCCGGAAGGGGGAGCTAACGGGATGTGTGAACTCTGGTCCTGGCGCAGATATGCCCAGAGCCCCTCCCAGGCACCAGGACAACCAGTGGTTAATTATGTTTGACCTAGGCTGACAGAAATTAAGAG
The DNA here is from genome assembly GCF_000334495.1 of Tupaia belangeri chinensis. NCBI lineage: Eukaryota > Metazoa > Chordata > Mammalia > Scandentia > Tupaiidae > Tupaia > Tupaia belangeri. The sequence goes on from NW_006159894.1 coordinate 2,446,066, forward strand.
AGATGGCTTTAGTACAAATGGGAAAATAAAGCCATTGTCTTCAAGGTCAGAAGGGGTCTCAGAATCAATTTCTCTGAGCTCTTCAGACCACAGAAGCACAGCTTAAGGCCCAAAGGCTAAGCAATATCTCAGATGACGCAGCTTTCCAGAGGGACAGCACAAGGACAGGGAGCCATGCTTCAGGCTTCTGCAGCTGCACCCCCTAACAGCCCTGACTCCATTTCTTCCCTCTGGGGCTCCCAATCAGATGCCAAATGCAAGAAAGGAGAACAAAAATCCACTTTCCAGAAGATTTTAAAAAATAATTAGGAACAATATAACTTGTGATCCTAGTATGGTCTTTAAAATTATGCCAGTGACGAGAGGGTGGTCCAGAAAGATATTACATCAAAAGCTTACCAGTTTGAGTTTTCTTTTCACTTTAATATCCCACCCGCTGATTTTCACAATGAACAAGCACTATTTTAATGATCAAGAAAAGTCATGAAAGTACTAAGTACTGTAATTATTTCTATAAAACCTCACCTGATGCAGAAAGGAGTATACTTGCAGAGGAAGACTTGGGACCCAAGGTCAAAGCCCAGTCCCACATCTCCCAAGGAAGTACCATGGGAGAGGAGGGGTGGGAGTGTCTGTGAGCAGGGCGTTCAGAGTACAAGCTTTAATACACGCTCGAATGGCCCAGCAAGTTTGCCCTCCCATTTTGAAAAAGAAAAAACTAGGACATTTAGTCTGAAGAGCTTCCTTTCAAAGTCATGAGGCCTCCGGACAGGGTCTTCTCTTTTTCCCTCCCTTCCCATCGACTTCCCTTCCCAGGGTTGGTGTGTGTGTGAGAGAGAGAGAGAGCAGAGGTGAGGGTGGTGGGGGGATAGGGATTGGCTTTGTAGAAAGTCCTTCTCCTTCCCCTAACAATCCATCAGCCTCTATTATATTGTAGACTAGAGCTTGGAGAGAGGCTTTGAAGATGGGTCACGTAAGAGTCTTGTGAGGAGGGTCAGAAGGTTAGAGGTCAGGAGAAAAAGCAGATCCACTTGCAGCTCCTCACCATGGACACCCTGGACCAATCCCAGTAACAGGAGGGTTTATTACCATCAGCTACTGTCTCGTTAGCGTTTTCTCCTTCCAGGCTAGGCCTGGCAGCCTGGTGCTAATCTGCATGCTTGTTCGGGGACTCCTAGCTCTTCAGTGAGCAAGCTGATGCCTGAGTGCCTGTGATGTAGCCTGTGCCCTCTGCTCGCTCTGGACTGGGTGTTTAGCCCTAAGCCTGGAGCACAGTCATGAACACTTGCTGTGCAAAACTGAGGGTGCGGGAGCAGCCATGCCCATGCAGAGGCATTCTACCCCTCCCTGAATGACAGAGAGACCTTCCTTTATTTCATTATTATCAACCCAAGAGAGTCAGGGACTGTTTCTGAGGTTGCTTTTAAACACAACTGGATGTCTTGTTAAAATAGGTGAGACACTGCAAATTAATTTTGTCTTTCTCAAGATGAATTCTTCAGAGTTTTTAACTGGAGTATATAGTAATCAATCTATAAGCTGTCTTCAAAAAGGGTAGAATGGGAGGACAGCGGACGGCATAGAGGTTACGTCCTGGACTCTCACATGGCTGACTGTGGTTTGAGTCCTGGACCTGATGGACTGAAAATCACACAGGGTGCATGTGTATGCACGCCCAAGATCCCAGGAGGAGAATGGTGGGGAAGGAACAGTGGTGTGGCCATTCGCCCTGCTGGGTGATTTCTCATTTTTCCTCTCACTATTTACTGAAAATCACACAGGGTGCATGTGTATGCACGCCCAAGATCCCAGGAGGAGAATGGTGGGGAAGGAACAGTGGTGTGGCCATTCGCCCTGCTGGGTGATTTCTCATTTTTCCTCTCACTATTTCTCTCTCTCCCACAAGTGCATGCACACTAAGGAGAAAACCTCTCACACACACAAAAAAAAAAAAAAAAAAAGGTGGAACGAACCATCCCCAGAGCCTAATGATTAAGGAGGAAGCTGGATCCCACATGACTGACCATGGTTCAAATCCTGGCCCCTCTGTGTGTGTGTGTGTGTGTGCCCCAAGTCCTAACAGGATCAAGAAATGGAGGGACCAGAGGTTAGTGTAGTGGCTATGTCGCTGGACTCCCACGTAGTCGACCGTGGTTCGTGTCCCGGACCCGGTGGCTTAAAACTCATGCCGGGCGCGTGTGCGTGCGTGCCCAAGATCCCGAGAGGAGAATGGAGGAGAAGGGATTGCAGTGTGGCCATCCCCCCTGGGGGGTGATTTCTCGCTTTCTGTCTCTCTGTCTCTCTCTGTCTGGCGAGCGCACGTGCCCTATCGCAAAAACCTCTCAAAAAAAAAAAAAAACAATTAAAAAAAAAAAAAAAGAAATGGAGGTGAAGGGACTGAGGTATGACCACATCCCAATGGGAGGTGCTTTCCTTCTCTCTTGCTCTATCTCTGTCTGTCTGTCTGTCTGTCTCTCTCTCTGGCAAGCACATGCACCCTGTGGCAATTAAAGGAAAAGAAAAAACCTAGAAAGAAAGGGTGGGAGGGTCCATGCAGTGACATAGTGTAGTGCAGTGAAACCCACATGGGAGGGGTCCTGGGTTCATGTCCCAGAATTGCCCTGAGCCTGCCGGCATGTGCCTGTGGCCTGGCTGGCTGAGGCTCTATCATGGCATGAGGACTCTGTTGGGGTGCCTATTTCTCTGTCTATCTCTCAGAAGAAATAAATAAACTGAAAATATAGAAAAAGTAAATTAAAGGGAGAAGGGAAAAGATGTGAATCAATAAAACCAACTCACCTGAGCAAAATATAACTTCATTTCCTTCCCAAGAAACTCAGTCTTATGCAGTTGGAGTCTGGCGTCGGCTGCTGATAAGGGGTTGCTGAAGTTTATTCGGACTCGTTTGAAGCTCTTAAAATACTGAAAGGTGATATCTTTGTCATAAGTCCTAAAGAGGGATTCAAATTTGGCCTGAAGAAAAGCAATACAAATAAAAGTAATTAAAATTGATGGTCATATGACCCTTGATCAGAGGACATCATCTTATTTATCGAGGAAGTGGATTATCTATCATTTCAAGAACTTCCTAACTTTTTTTGTGAAAGGGAAGACACTCCTTTGAGTCCTAATAAAGGTGATTTTATAAGGTAAGAAGGTATAAATGGCTAAATACATTTATATTCAGGAGAACAATGACTAGCAGGTAAACATTTCATATAGAAACAGAAATATCCTTTTTAAAAGGAGAATGAGCATTTCCAAGGAGGTATAGTCTGATATTTCATTATCCCCTGGTCTGAGGTCCTTCTGTCCTAATGACCTTCCCCAGTCCCAACCTCCCAGCTCAGTTCAGGTGATGTTCTGTATATCAATTTTTTTTTTTTTATGGCTTAAACGTCCAGCAGCTAATTTAAAAAGCACACAGATAAAAACTAAATTTTTATTGAATTGAAAAACAGTGACTCTAATAAAATAAATTCTGTATTTCTAAAAGAAACTAGTTTCAAAAGTCCTATTGTTTTCTTTTTCTTTAAATTTTAGTCTGTTACTTTGCAACTCTCTGAAATAAAGCTGGTTAAAAAAATTGATGCACTGTAAATTTCTTCACACTGGCTTTATATACGTACACACATCACAGGGTTAATGAAAATTCTGAAACAGCATGAGGTCTTAGAATGGAAAACCCAAGTTCGAGGATTAGGAGCATGGATTCAGGAAACAGCTCATAACCTCCTGGGAAAAGTTCTGGGAGAGACGCCCTGAGCTGGGTTCTGGGATGGGAGTGTCAGTGTGGAGAGCAGAAGGCCATTCCAATCCCTGCAATTCCTTAAAATTCTAACCGGAGATGGAGGGTGTTGGTGGGCAGTTGAAGCAGTCTTCAACTGCTTCAAGGCAGACTGTATCTGAGTGTTGTTTACAGATTAAACACCTAGGACAGGCTGAGGAAACCCAGATGAGAGGAGGAGGGGGTGGCCCAGAGCTTGGGTCCAGATCAAACTGCCCTCCACACAGGAGAGTGATGCAGAAGAGGCAACAGAGTCAAGTGCCCTGGAAACCTCTGGAAAGTGCAGAATTTCTGCACTAGGAGTGAGGATTCTGAGAAACAGAGGGGAAGGTCTTTAGGAATACTGGCTTCAGAGAGATGGAACGAGTTGGCTGCCCTACAGGTGGGGCTATCCGGGAGATGGACTGCCGTCCCACCAGGCAGGATGGTAAGGGCAGGGGGAATGATGCATAGCCTTGCTCTTTGCGAGTCCCCTGGTTTTCCTCAGTTTATGAACATCTGATTTGCCCTGTGGAGTTCTACAGAGCCCCCTTCTGAGAGAATGCAGAGGTGAGGCTCCACAGTTCCCAGCAAATTTCTTCTCCCCCCATCATTACTTTTGTCCCTAACTCTCTTGAGTACGAGCAAGTTTCCAGTAGAAGGGTGTCTTCATAAATTTGGAATTTTGCATGACCTCACCAGTACGCATTGTGACCAACTAGGTAGTTTTGAAGTTATGATTCAGAATTTGGGAGAGATGACTCTGATGAATATTTTTAGAGTATAAATCATGGCTCAGGCCCAGAACAAAGAAGAAATCACATTATCGATTAAATCCAGATTATGATTATACCATTCTCTTATAAAAGAATCTATTTGTTCTGATAACTGATACCAAATTATTAAACATGCTGGGTAACATCTCTACTTAATTAACAATTTTACTTACATAAGACTAAGATGAAGGAAATGATTTTGTAATACTTTACACATAAAGCATACTCTATAATCTAGCTCAAAACTATAGTCCCAGCCTGCAAACACGATTTGGAGTTAAATTTGATTTTTTCTTTTTTTTTAAAGAAAGAAACCTTCACATGTCCCCCAAGATGGCTTTGGGTATAAAGCATGTAACACAAACTCCACCCATCCCCTCCAAAAGAATAAAGGATTCATTCGTATACAATATTATTAAAGACCAGTTAGACAGCTGGTTAGCTACTGATGAAAATCTTACTTTTTAATCAAATGAAGAAAAACACTGACTAAAATGACTAATTATATTAATTACCTTCAATGAGAGCTGCTGCCCAGGAGGCACGCTTATCCCACACTTACATTATTTGTCCAGTTTTATTATTTGCTATGACTGCATTTTCTATAGCTAGAGTAATCTAGAAGCTTGTGGACAGGTCCTTGTAATTGCTAAGAATACACAAATGTTTTTACAGTACATATTTCCTAAGATGAAATCATATTATTCTGAATTCTAGTTGTAAAAGTAAAACGCTCTATTTATTCACTGTCAGGAGTGGCCACTCCCTGAAAAACTTCCTTACAACACACAGAATAAAAACCATACAATACCCAAATGCTGTCTTACAGTAAATTGGTCTAAAGACCTGGGTGTTTTCAAATATTGAGACCTTTAACAATTCCCTCAGTTTGTTCCTCAGACAACAGCTTCTGACTTTCAAGACTCGCAATACTTTGGATGTATTCCCAAACCCCCAAATTGACAAAACTGTCACATACTCCCCAGAGTTTCAGTTAAGAATTCCAATTAGCATAATGCTTTAAAAACAAAAATCACATTATATTAGCAGCCTTACCCTGGTTTCACTTTCGCTGAAGATCTCACTGTTTGCCACACAGGCAATCAGGGAGCTAAAACTGTAGTTAAAGTTTCTAAAGTGCATCTTGCTTTCTCACAGTGAACAACTAGAGACCCACGCAGCCGAGCCCCAAGTGAGTTCCCTTCCAAGAGGCTGTGTAGGTTCTTTCCAGAGCCAGCCCTTATAAAGCACTGAAGGCCAGCCCCCTGGGGAAAAAAAAGCTGGGCTTCCAGAGCATCCTGTTTGGACAGCACATTCCTGACTCAAGTCCTGCATGCTTGCAGGCAGACAGGGACAAAGTGTAAGTTTCTACTGGAAAGAGGTGACGTCAACACCTTAGTCATTTTCCCTATGCTAATTAACTCTGCTTGGGGAAGATGGAAAAAACAGCTGAGGTTTGCTTCGCAGCTGCTTTACCAAGCCCTCTTGCAGCATAGTTTCCACTGGTAGTAATTCCATTCAGCCACTCAGACAACGCGCTCCTCAGCTGAATGGGACGACCCTTCTTAAGATGGAAAATGTTACAGAAGAAAAAGGACCGAGTCTAGAGCAGTAAACAGCAATTAGCCTGCAGGGAAGTTTCAAGGCTTTGGGAGACCTGGAGACCAAAGTCTTGGTGAGTTTGCTTGATCCCTGTAATTTCCTGAAAAACCTCAATCGAGGTTTCATATTGGGGCATTAGAGAAAACATTTTGAAATATGTCTTGGTCAATGAACTCTGTTTTTAAAGAAAAGCATGGGATTTATTTTGAAATGTAGTTTCTTTCCTTTTTATTTTCTTCCCCTAGTTCAACTTTATTGGATGGACAGCTTAATTCTCACTTTATTCCACAGTGGGTTAAGTGGGGAAAAATCCTAAAGCAATCCTAGAATTTTCTTTTGAAAACTTTATTATTGTAATTTGAGAACTAGGAATATGTAACACATTGATCATTCTTCTAACAGCTACTGACTTCAGGCAAAGATATAAGCACATTTTAGTGAATCTAGCCTGTGAAATTGAGAAAATAAACATTAAGAGATCCTGCTTAGAGGCTTATAGACTAAATGCTTCTTTTCCTCTCCCCACCCCCCAAAAAAGGACAGGAAGAAAAAATGGAAAGAATAGAACCTGTAATTGAAAAGCTAGATACAGTTGAGCTGTCTGGTCTGGAGAAGCACACTGGCATGTAAGACCTGCTCACTCCAGCCCTATCAAAAGGCTGCACCTCTCTTCTAAGCATTTTGCCACTTTCAATCCCTATGGAAATCTGAGTCTTAAGTCCTATCTTCTTTCTCCAAATTCATTGTTATCTAAAAGCATTCAAGTTATTTAAGCATTCTATAGTTTAGGGGCACACAGGGACAGCTCTTAAGTTCCCAGATGTTAAAGGAACCCTACTGTTCATATTTAAAAATTAACTTCAAAGAATTATTAAAGTCAGGCACAATTAAAAAAAATATATGCAACAGGAAAAAAACAAGGCAGAGCGTTTATGCCTCCAAAAAATGAAAAGCAAAGTCTTCTTGGATGAGTGAGTGTTGCTTAATTTGAATGCACTGTGTCTTACTGCCAACTGCAGAGTTATGTAATAAACCACTTACGGTGTTTGCCCTGCCAAATTATCCATAATTCCCAGCCCATAAAGACCTAAATGCATACATCCTCAAACAGTTCAGAACACTGGGAACGAGTGTGAATATTGCTTCGTAATGGAGTGTGCTTGGAGGCGCTCCATTTTGGACTCAATGTCCTGGAGACATGTGTGAATTGTAGAGGTTGGATGGGTACAGGGAGCAGTGGGGGAAGCTAAAGGGAAGTAGGGAGGGGGAGGCAGGGGGCACAGCTCTGCACTCTACCCCTCCAGTCAAGCTAGAAAGTTCTTGGAGTTTCCCTCTTTTGTGGCAACCCTTTGCCTCTTTCTATCCTCTTTCTCCTGGAGTCCACTTTGACAAATAAATTAAAAGGCGTGGGCTGGCCTGATGGTTAAGGGAGCTGGAGCTCACATGGCTGGCCATGCAGCCTGAATTAGCCTTGGCAGCCTGAAGAACACATCAGGCACATGTGTGTGAGTACCCCAGATCCCAACCGGGTAGAGAAATGGAGAGGAAGAAATTATGGTGGCATGACCATGCCCCATGGGGGGCACTTCTCCCCCTGCTCACAGCACACATGTCCTCTGGCAACAACAATAAAGGTGATTAGGAGGAAGAGGAGCCTTGTTTTACTGTCTTTTTCTTTTTTTAATCATGACACATAGCTCCAGTTCAGTTGAGTGGGCAGATCTAGAACATTTCTGTTTATCTGAGACACTCAATTACAATTTTGATTTTCTACATGGATTAAAAAAAAATAAAACACAGAAGTGTTTGGAGATGATTCAATTGTCTTTGGTCTCAAAAATGACAGATCTTTCACTAGATTGCCCTCCAAACTTAATAAAACATAATTCTATGCCTGCCTTTGAATTAATCATCTCTACCTTGATGGAACTCAGTGAACTTAAGTATTTCTGTTTTTTTTTTGTAGAGGTTTTTTTGTTTTTTTTTTTGCTATAGGGCACGTGCGCTCTCCAGACAGAGACAGAGAGACAGAAAGTGAGAAATCACCCCCCAGGGGGGATGGCCACGCCACAATTCCTTCTCCTCCATGTTCCTTTTGGGACCTTGGGCATGCACGCACACGTGCCTGGTGTGTTTCAAGCCACCGGGTCTGGGACATGAACCGCGATCGACTACATGGGAGTCCAGCGACATAGCCATTATGCTAACTGCTGGTCCCAGTATTTCTGTTTTTAAGATCAGACTGTTACAGTTAAAATGGTGGCTGCCATGTGTAGGGAGGCTGGAATAGAAGTTATCTGGCAAACAAACAACAACAACAAAAACACATTAAAGTCTCTGGGTACAAGAGCCCTAAACCAGGAGACAGGGCACCTAGGATTTGCCACCTTGTAGTTCTTTGGCTACACCATGAGAGGTGAGGGGATTTGAGTTTCAGGGTGTCTCATGCTGAGTGGTATGGCTCCTTTACTCTGACATCTGCTGGCCGGGGAACAGGGCACTATGTTTCCTGAGACACCTGTCCTTGAACCCAGTGGTAACACTGCTTGGTGCTCATCTCTGTTTCTCTCTCATTTGCTAATCTGATAGTCCTGATTAGAATGTTCGTTCACTGACAGCATGTGATAAATTTGGATTTCTATAGGCCTTATGCAAAACAATTTAACTTATACATAGTAACTTTTTTCCACTCAGCATAAAAATGAATCCAAATCAATTTTTTTTTTGGAGAGGTTTTTGCTATAGGGCGCGTGCGCTCACCAGACAGAGAGAGACGGAGAGACAGAAGGAGCGAAATCACCCCCCAGGGGGGATGGTCACGCCGCAATCCCTTCTCCTCCATTCTCCTCTAGGGATCTTGGGCATGCATGCACACACGCCCGGCGTGAGTTTAAGCCACTGGGGCCAGGACTTGAACCATGGTCGACTACGTGGGAGTCCAGTGACATAGCCATTACGCTAACTGCTGGTCCCTCCAAATCAAATATTAAAAAGTTGACTTTTGGATTAGCAGGTTAAGGCGCTGGATTCCCACATGGCTCCCTGTGGTTCGTGTCCTGGACCTGGTGGCTTGAAAATCATGCTGGGTGCATGTGCATGGGTGCCCAAACTCCCGTGAGGAGAATGAAGAAGCATGAATGAAATGATTTATCACTTTCCCCCTCACTCTGGCTATCTCTGGTGAGTGCACATGCCCTATGACAAAAATCTTTTTAAAATGTTGACTTTTCTACTTGAAGTTTTCCCAGTGGTTTGAAAGACAAGTATACCATTAGTTCTTTCTTCTTTTTAAAAAGTTTTCATTTATTTATTGTTTCTTCTGTATGTGTGTGAGAGAGATAGAGCATCCCCAACAGAATCTTGATGCCACAATCCACCCCCGGCTGCAGCCAGCCCCAGATTTTGGGTACTCAAGGAGTGCCCTGTGTACTCAAGGAGTTCTCCAGATATAAACATGTGGCTCAGCCTCATAGAATATTTTTTTTTTATTTTTATTTTTTATTTGTTTTGCTACAGGGCACATGTGCTCGCCAGAGACAGAGACAGAGAGAGAGGGAAAATAAGATATCATCCTCTAAAGAGGATGGCCACACCACAACAATCCATTCTCCTCCAGTTTCCTCTGGGAATTTTGGGCATGCAAGCACATGTGCCCGGCGTGATTTTCAAGTTGCTGGGTCCAGGACTCGGACCATTGCATCGAGTCAGTGAGGTAGGATCCAGCACCTTAACCACCCACCTCCTCCTGGCCCAAGCTTCATGTTTTATTGCTGCATCACCGTCTGGTCTCACATTCTTAGTCTTGTGTGTTAGTCAAATGTAAGTGATTTAAAGAAAGCAGTGCCCACAGCAATGTCTCATTAGAAACCTTGAAAAGCACACTAAAAATTGCACTCCACAAGGTAAAACTGAAACCAGAAGTTAAAAAAGAAATGAAGAGTTAACTCAAAGCTTTAGATGCTTTGTTTTTTTTTCTTCCACTCACACCATAAAAATGCTAAATGACTCTCTTTAGCCTGCATTTGCCTCCTCAGGCTCCAAGCAGTTACAGCATATTTTCATTAAGAGGTTTCTATTTTTGGTGAGGAAAAAATGAGGCTCATGATGAATTCCACTATTCCCATTACAGCATTCCTAAGGCACAGTTGGGATGACCTCAGCATGTCCATCCTAACCCCTTCCCCCCCAGAGTTGATCATTGCACAGGAACGTGTCACCCGGGAAACTCTCTACAGGATGAACTGACCAGGGCGGGAAACTAAGTTTGGATTCTGTTGTGCACACCAGCTCAGAGCAAATGATGACACGATGTGTAAAGGATCTTTCATCAAAGGAAAAGGGTCACACACCTGATGGAGCTAAATGGTGTCAATTCTCCACCTTGAAGGCTAATAAAGTTACCTTTTATTTGAGTTTTTAGCTTTTGGGATAATAAAATAATTTTATTGTTATTTATGATTCGTACCCCTTCTCTTTATAATATGTTAAACTAAGTTAACACAAAAACAAACCAAAAATGGCTAGAGCTTGTTAAACAACGGATGCAGGAAGAGTGCCTGGAACACCGCTTGTGGTTGCAGTGTGCTAGCTGCCTTTCTAATTCCCATGCACGGATACAGACTGAGGTTCACAGTGGCACACTGCGCTTAGGATAGCCAGAACTCAGGCTGGTCCATCTTTTTCTCTTTCTTGCTCTCTTCCTCTCCTTCATTTATTTCTTCCTTTAGGGAGACAGTGAGAAAGAGAAAAGAAGACAGGCACCCTCGAAAGGGTTCCCATGCCATGAGCCACACCCAGTCTCTGCCAGTCCAGATCACAGGCACGTGTACATGCCCAATGTGTACAGGAAGGCCCCTAGATGTGAACCCAGGATTCCTTCGGTGTGGGTCTAGGTGAGCAACTACCACACCACACTTAGCCTCCACCCTGACTCCGCAGTACTCCACAAAACACCTGCCTAGTGCCAGTGCCCTTCGGTATCGTAGCTCATTTTCCCATTTCTCTACACAGTCTGGGCAGCTGAGTGTCTTCTTCCCTATGTGCACAGCTGGCTAACATAAAGTTCTCGGGTTCTTTGTCCTGCCCTCCATTCCACACACCACTGCAGCAGCCTTCTGCAACTGCAATGCCCTTCTGACTGGCCTCGCTGCCACTGATGACGTACTGCTCCAGCATAGTGTGCAATGCCACAATAAAACTCCCCAAAGCAACTGACCCTGATCACATTCCTCTCCTGTGAAGAAGCTTTAGTGACTTCCCACTGCTCCTTAGGGTGAAGACAAGCCTTCTGCTTCATATTCATTCATTCATTCACTCAATTATCCATTTACTCACACATCTGCTCAAGCACTGTTTTAGTATCAGGGAGTTGAAGGTGAACGAAATAGACAAAACACTGTCCCTCATGGAGCTTACATTCTAAATGGGGAAAAAAATAAATGAACAAGATAAATGCTGAAATATACAGTATGTTTGGATAGTAAGAAGTGCTGGGAATAAGGGAGCATACAGGGGTAGGAAGAGTTAGACAAATGGGACTTGAGAAGCAAGACCAGGTGACATCTGGGTGCACAAGACGCAAGGGATGTGGGGACTGTTGGGAAACCGTATTCTGGCCAAGGGAACAAATAGTGGGTACAAAGGCTCCTGGTAAGAGAGTCCTGGCTTGCTGCAGGCCGCGTAAGGAAGCTCAGGGAGGGCTGCAGAGGCAGATGGTGGAACAGGTGGTTGGGAATGAAATCAAGGTGGCTACAGAAAAGACAAAGGTTTATGTGCCATCAAGGTGGGAGAAATACCAGAGTTTGGAGCAGAGGAGGGGTATGATCTATCATGACATGATTTCCATATAACAGAGCCTCTCTGGTGGCCGGGTTCAGAAAAGAGTAAAGGGGCAGGGTGGAAGGAAGGTACCCAGTGAGGAGGTGGCTGGAACAAGTATGGCAGTGAGACCTTCTCTGGCCATGTGACCCCGACTCCTCTAGGCACACCCTCTGTGCCCACTTTCTTCAGTTCCCACAACTGGTTCCTCCCTCATCTCATCTTACTGAACTCCTATTCATCCTTCAAAGCTCATGACAAAGCCTACTCCTTTAGGAGGCCTGCCATCCCAACTAAATATTCTCTTCTTCCTTTGACCCTGGTGACCTCCAGGCTCTCCCCATGGTCTGCCTGACATCACAGTCACTGGCATTCTTCTTACTACAGTGGGAACTTCCTGAAAACAGCCCTGCTCATTCTGCAGCTCCCTAGATATGCAGATAAGTGCTTGTGGAAGTCAACATCCTGGAAATTCAGAAAACTGCACCAGGGAGAGCCCACCGGACATAGGCTAAGAACCAGAACCCACCAGGGCATCAAAGGGCTGTGGCCATCGGTGTTTTTAGGGAGAGAGCAGCTTGGCCTTTGGTTGAGCAAAGGCCATGCTGCCCCTTTCACCACAAGAGGCAGCACAGCGTTGGTGAAGGCACTTGCTTCTGGGTCTCATGGGAAGTGCTATGTTCAAGGGCCAGTCATATTCCCAAATGCACTTTCTATGGCCTTGCTGGGTCAGGGCTTGCAAGGAGCCCCCACACAGTCCTTTGGAGTGAAGGCATAGTATGTTCAGCCTAACCTATATGTTCACCTTGTGTGTGTTTTTTTAGAGAGATGTTTTGCTCTAGGGCACATGTACTCATCAGAGAGACAGAAATCACCTCCAATGAGGGGATGGCCATGCTGCAATCCCTTCTCCTTCATTCTCCTCTTGGGATTTTGGGCACACACGCACATGCACCTGGCATGAATTTCAAGCTGCTGGGTCCAGGACTCAAACTGTGGTTGGCCATGTGGGAGTCCAGTGACATAACCACTATGCCATCCGCTGGTCCCTCACCTTGTCTTTTTTAAGTGCCTCTTTTTAGGGTATGTTTTATAAGATGTCCAGTGTATAGTAGAATTTATATGGAATTTACATCAAAATGCTTTATTGGCAGGTGCAATTGAAAATCTTTGATCAATGAGATACATGATCACAGACATTTGGAGATTGTTCAAGTAGTAGTGTGATTAAATCCTCTGTTTCCTTTAGACTTTTTCATGATGAGCGAATGTGAGAGGAGAACAGGGAAAGGATTCTTCTTTTTGATGTCTTTCAAGTACTTTCTATTTTTGTTCACTTTTGGGTATAACCAGGGAATGGACTCTAGGGAGACCAGATTTGGGGACAGGAATTTACTGCTCTTAGTACTTCTTTGTTATTGGTAAACCTCTCTTGACCAGAGGGAAAGAAAAAAGTGTTAAGCAAGGCAGATAACTTTTTTCCCCTGAAGGCTGTGATCAAAATCCCCTAGAGAAAAAAAGGAAGACACTGGTTCTCCAAATGACAACTCAGAATTCTAAATCTGAAAGAAAATCATCCTAAAAGAAAATCACTTTTTTTTTAAGTTTTTTTTTTTTTTTTTGCTATAGGGCAATGCACTTGTCAGAGAGAGACAGAGAAAGGGAGAGTGATTTCTCACCCTCCCAGGAGGATGGCTATGCCACAATCCCTTCTCCTCCCCTTCATTATCCTCTTGGGATTTCAGGCGCGCGCGCGCGCGCGCGCACACACACACACACACACACACACACACACATTTTCAAGTTGCTAGGTCCAGGACCGTAATCGGCCATGTTGGACTCCGGTGCCCTTAACTACCACATCACCTGCTGGTCCCAAGAAAATTATTTTTAATAAGTAATTATTATTACTGTGTCCCCTCTTGTAGGGACACAGATAAAATTATATTAATAGTAAACGTCAGCCTGGAACATTTCTGATACTTTAGAAAAAGTAGAAAAGGCTGAAATATCACTTGATGCTTTGAATGAATTAGGGCAAGAGAGTGTACGAATAATTTGTATTTCTGGAATAACAAATAATTCTGTTAATTTCTTTTTCTTTCTTTCTTCCTTTCTCTCTCTCTTTTTTTTTTCTCCCCCTCCAATTTGTCAGAAGGTATGTGCACTCACCAGAGAGACAGAGAAGGGAGAAAGCAACGGTGTGTGCTCACACCACAATTCTGTCTTCTTCATTTCTTCTTCCCGTTGAGATTTGGGGAGCACACATACGCTTACCCACTATGGTTTTCAAGATGCCAGAACTGGGACTCAAATTGCAGAGTCAGTCATGTGAGATCTGGCTACCTTAACCACCAGGCAATATAACTGGCCCAGAACTTTCAATTTCTTAAATAAAAAGTATAAGTGGCTTATTTATTCCAATGCCAAAAATGACGGCTGCAATAGAGCTCTAAATCCATTTTGCTAAAAGTGAAAATGCTAAACAGCCATTGTGGCAGAATGGCAGTCATGGTCTCTTACAGTTTACAGTGGAAAAAACAAAGGAAAAATCACACAGTCAGAAAAAATAAAAAAAGAAACATGAAAAGAAAATCATCAATCTATTGGGGAAAAGTAGGAGAGAAAAAGTATGTATAAATTTATACTTAAGACAGAGGTCATAGTTCAAACCAGATTTCATCTTGTTTGTTAAATTCCATGTGCACTTGGAATCCCATTAACTCTTGTTTCCTTGTTACCTCAATCTTTCCTTAGTACATAAAGATTAATCACCCCCCTGTAACTTCTTGGAAACACACTGCTTTCAATGTTTAAGATGAAGAAACAGCCATCGGCAAATCAAAACTGTACTTAATGACTTGGAGACCAGCAGATGAGGATTAAGGGAGGTAACATTTATTTAGAGATTACTGAGCCCAAAGCCACTCTAATTAATCATTCCTCATTTGCTCCCTTTAGTCAGTTCTTTTCAGACCCACTTTGCCTTAGTTACTGATTTTAACCTTTGCTTTGGTGCATTCTCAATCAGAGACACAAGATTGCATTGACTAAAGCCACCAGGAGTGAGCTGACCATGGTCTACTTCTAGCTCATCCATCTCTAGTTCCTTCATTCTAGCTAAGCAGCGTTCATATGCCCCAGGTTGATTAGTTCCCAAGAAGTCAAGCCCTTCACAGTCAAATAGGAGCTCTACTTTCTAGCATTAATGCCCACTGAAAAGCCTTGTTTCTTCCATTATTGTATTTCACGCTCGCCTTGGAAGACCTGATATGACTAGACTTCAGTCAGCAGATGGGCTGCTATGAGTGTGGAGGCCAGTTCTCGTTCTGGGAGGTTCTCCTGGAAGATGCAAACTCTTTACCTGTTGGCCAGTGACCAACCAAACTTAAGCAGAAACTCAAAAGGTGAGAAGGGTTGGGAAGAAAGGGAAAAGAATGGGGCAAGATTAAAATCTGTAATCTTTAATAACAGATATAAAACACAGTTCTCAATAACTTTGCTAAGTTGAATTTGCATCCACACCCAGTTTTAAAACTCAAGAGGCAACTCAGACTTCTTTTTTCCAAGTACTGGGAGAGAAGTGTGTCATGTGCTGTTACCTCCTGTTTCCATTACTATGCACACACCCTGCCTCCACGCCTGCACTGAGAAGTACCAACAGGGCAGGCAGGGCATGTGCTTGCTTTCTACGCTTCCATCGTATTCCTTGCTGATTTTAAACATCTTATAATACCATCTGAAGGGGACTTTAAATATATAAAATTAACGTGTGAGTTGATTTTGGTACAAAAAACATTTGAAATCCATGCATAATTTTTTATATGAACCTTTTGAAGATTCCCACCCATATCTCCTGTCATCTCTATGAGAGTAATAATGATTCAGACTTACTTAAGAAATAATCAAATACAGACGCAGAGTACACAAGACCTCCCTACAACATTGGCACTCACCATCGAAAAAGAGAACAACTGTACCAACTTCATTCATGAGGAAAATCTGGATGTTCATGTCAGGGGACTATAAATGGGGCCCACATCCTTGCACCAGCCCGAGATGTAGGAGCTGTCCCCTTTCCGCCCAGCCTAGAATAGCCTGGTTAGTTTATGCATTTTGAATTGGCAGCCCCCCACATTTAAAAACCAATTTGTTGGGAACCAGCAGTTAGTGTAATGGCTATGTCGCTGGATTCCCACGTAGTCAACCGCGGTTCGCGTCCTGGACCCGGTGGCTTAAAACTCACGCCGGGCGCGTGTGCGTGCGTGCCCACGATCCCGAGAGGAGAATGGAGGAGAAGGGATTGCGGCGTGACCATCCCCCCTGGGGGGTGATTTCTCGCTTTCTGTCTCTATGTCTCTCTCTGTCTGTCTGGCGAGCGCACGCGCCCTAAAGTGAAAATCTCTCAAAAAAAAAATTTGTTGTCAATAATTAAAAATCAGAAGGTTTCACATGGCTTTTCTGACTCTTCTGAGGGGGGAGAGGGAAGGAAGATGCAGAATTCCTGTCCTAGAGTCCCTGGTGGCTATGGCTGAGCAGATGCTCTTGGGCAACCCCCTAGACATCTGAGAAATGTCCATTCCAGGAAGGTGGATAGCAGGACAATGAATCCAAACAATAATAACATGTAGAGATTTCTACAGAATCAGTTTATGGTTAATGGAGGTGGAAAGATTTTACAATAACTGGCTTTAGAAGACACAGAAAGATGATCTGGAAGTAGTCTTAGAGCCAAGTATTTTCAGGGCAAGGTTAAGATATCTTTCCTCCCTTTATGAGAGAGCTAGAGAAAGAGAGAGAAAGGGAGGGAGACAGAGATAGGTACTTTTGGCAAGGTCCTCCTGCCCCAGCTCCCAGTAAGTTAGGGTTACAGATATGAACAACCATGGCTGGTATGTTCAGGTTGGCCTGGGAACTGAACCTGTGCCTCCCATGTGGCTTCCAGCCTCCAGAGTGGTGGCGCTACCTCTGTGTCACTGTTGGCTAAGATTTTCTTTTTCTTTTTTTTTTGGGAGAGGTTTTTGCTATAGGGTGCATGTGCTCGCCAAAAAGACAGACAGAGACAGAGAGACAGAAAGCAAGAAATCACCCCCCAGGGGGGCATGGCCACACCGCAATCCCTTCTCCTCCTTTCTCCTCTGGGGCACGCATGCACACGCACCGGGCATGAGTTTAAGCCACCGGGTCCGGGACTCAAAGTGCAGTCAACTACATGGGAGTCCAAAGACATAGCTATTACACCAACTGCTGGTCCCTGTTGGCTAAGAGTTCTTTAAAAGGCCATTTTGAGAAGATAGTGTTTTAGATTGTTCTTGTAAAAATACAGAACATAGTTTGATCATCTTTTTATGTTGAAATAACTGTTAGGAAGATTGTACCTGACTTCATCCTTTTAAGAAACTCTTCCCATTAGTTCAAGTCACCCTGGGCTTGTCCATCCTGAGGGAGGGCAAGGTGGTGTCACTGCCCTGTGTAGAGGTCAATTATGTAGTATATACAGTGATCAACTATATCACCCCTGGAACAACCCACCTAACCCAACAGTCACAGGCTGCTTCCCGATTCTGAGACACAGGTCCTTGTGCAAGAGGTTACTGGGAGTTGGGAGTGGAAGAGAGAGGTAAGCAAAATCAGGCAGAGAGAGAGAGAGAGAGAGAGAGAGAGAGTACAACTATAATGTGGTTCGTAGAAGCTTTGCTGACCTTGGGAGTTTTGAGAATGGGATGACCTTCATCGGAGCAGTTTTGGAGCACATTGGTCAGTTCTGGGATAAGGAGTACCCTGAGAAGAGAGCAAAATTTGGCTCAGGTGGCCCTCCTTGGCCCACCTGAAGGAGTGGCTGCCAGGGACAGCTGAGGAAAGAATCCTTTATTCCTAAAGGAACCTGGGGCATGCAGTGTCCACTGCACCTACCAACCAACTAACCAATCAACTAGTCAAATGAGACCCAAGTTTAAGGAATTAAAAGGCTTCAAAGATTTGTATCCTAAATGAATCATCTGAACTCTCTCATAAATACAACAGCCTTTAAACTGCACCACATGAAAATGCTGCTGATTTCCCTATGAATAACCAATTCATGTATCCACGTAAAAAAGTTTCAAAAGGAATGTGGGAAGAAAATACGTAGTAAACCCAACAGTTAAACTTTCTGTAAAAACCATGTCAACTAAAACCCTGAATACTGACCCCAAAATATCATTCCTAGGAATTTATTCTAAGGAAATCTTCATGGCTGTGGGCAAAGATTTAGATGCAAATATGTTTCATCATATATTTTATGTAAATAAAACATGATCAGTGACCGGACCAGACAATAAATATGTTAAATCCATTCAATAGACTATAGGGCCACCCAGTAAGAAGATGAAAGGATTTTTGTTTGTTCATCTGTTTTTAAATTTGCTACAGGGCACATGTTCTCCCTGGACAAAGGCAGGGAGAGAGAGTGAGAAAAGGTAAGAAAACAGCCCCCAGCGGGGATGGTTATGATATAATCCCTTCCCCTTGTTTTTTTTTTCACTCAGAATTTTGGGTATGCATACACATGCACCTGACATGTTTTCCAAACTTCCAGGTCCAGGACTCGAATTGCATGGGTGGCCATGGGGGATCCAGCTATCCTAACCACCATACCATTGGCTGGCTCAAAGGTGAAAGTATTTAATGACATTAAAAAGATACTTTTTAAACTTGCTGTTAAGAGAAAAAGCAGATTTCAAAGCAATGTTGTTGTAACTCCTTTTAGAGGAAAGAATATGCCTGGTAGGATTAAAGAAGATTGCAATATTTTCCTTTTTACTTACTTGGATTTTCTAGAATTTCTACAATGAACACTTTTACTTTTGGAACAGCAAAAACGCTTTTCTTTTCCCCTCCCCTCTGTAAGTTATATCAATGGTCAAGGTAACCATGTTAACACTACGTAAGGTTAAAGGTAAATTGTTGAGGAAATCTACCCACCCACTCCCCCATCACTTTTTTGTATAGTGGTTTGGTTGAAGACATGGCCTTTCATTGTTTTGCACTGTATTTGTTATGCACAATCCCTATATCTAGTGTTTTAACTCAAAGACATTATAATCTCACTTGTTCAAAGAATTCCATTTCTTACTTAAATTCCATTAAAAATAAAGATTTTACCAGAAAATACTCATTTTGCTTTTCTTTGATAGCCTCTCCTGCCAATAATCTTTATCGAGTGAAATGCCCATTACTCAGTTGTGTTGGTTGAGCTGTCTGACTAGAGTCAGGGCTACAAGGTACCCGGGACCAGTCATCTGATTGTGTTCTGCTCCATACCTGGGTAGCTGGGCCAGCTCTGTTCATGACAGTAAACCAAAGCACAAAGCACATTCTGCAGGCTCCAGAGGGTGGCCAGCAGAGAACATCTGACACTTTTTTTTTTTTTTGAGAGATTTTCACTGTGGGGCGCGTGCGCTCGCCAGACAGACAGAGACATAGAGACAGAAAGCGAGAAATCACCCCCCAGGGGGGATGGTCACGCCGCAATCCCTTCTCCTCCATTCTCCTCTCGGGATCTTGAGCACGCACGCACACGCGCCCGGCGTGAGTTTTAAGCCACCGGGTCCGGGACACGAACCACGGTCGACTACATGGGAGTCCAGCGACACAGCCATTACGCTAACTGCTGGTTCCCCCATCTGACACTTTTTAGAAAATCTCTCAGCTGGGCTTTGCAATAGTCCCCAGCACGATGCTGTTTCTGAATTCCTTCTTGTTGCAAGCATATTCCTGTATTTCTTTCTTTCTTTCTCATTTTTGTTATTTTCTCCATTCCTTTTTGCTGTCCCAGGATCACATCCAGGCTTTTTCCTTTGCTCTGGACAGCCCCTTCCTCTGATTCTCCCTTCGAACAAGACTGGAATGTTATCTAATAAACTTTTCCTATTATGGTGTTAATGACGACAACTGTGTAATGTATGTAAAACCTTCCAAGATAATTTATATTTAATCAGCAAATTCTGGAGATTAAGGTCTCAACCTCGAAGGAATGCATTGCTAAGGGGAAAATTCCAGGCAGCAAGCAAGTCAGATATAGGGGAACATTCCCTGGACAAGCGGGGTCTTCTGGTGCTGAGTGCTGCCGACCTGGAGACAAGACAGTTTTTGAGCACTTACGGATTTTGAGCAGGTTCTGGGTGGTGTGTTTGGACCTCAGAATAGATTTCTGAGTTTAAATAAAAATCACTCATTTGTCCATTCATTTAGCCAGGATTTATTAAAGACTTGCCTTGTGCCTTCCTGAACCCCTTGGCCAAATTAACCCTATTACACATCCTCGTAACATCAGGACCTCTCATTCTTAGCATTTATTGCATTTTAATTAGTTTTCTCCACTAAGCTAAGGGCAAACCAAGCCATGACCTTGGAACACTTGAGACTGTTTATAAACGTTTGCAGAACAATTGCATGAAGCTAATTACCTGACTTCACACTGCTGATAACAAGTGGAGAAAGGCCTGGCCATTCCTTCCAAGAGTTCACAGTAGAGTCAGTCAGGAAATACTTACTAAGCCAATGCTCAGTACTCTCCCAGTACTCCCAAAGCCCCTTCGAGGCCCTAACACTGAAGCTTGGGAGATAAGACTGCGGCAGACACTCACAGCTCAGGATATCAGAGGTAGAGGGTGCTGATCGGAAAGGACAAGTCTGGTGTGTAATGATTCCATGCTCAATACCCAACTAGTCCAGTTACAGAAAGTCCTGAGGATGTAGGACTTGCAAACAAAATTAGATATTAAATGAGTGGGAAAAGAATATATTCCGGCATTTTTCTCATTCCTATCTGACAAAAAAAAGATATTAGGAAAGTTAGCACTTTCTTTACCCACTGTCATGCAGAATAAAAAAAGGAGCTGCTTTAAAATAAATGTATACTCCTTTACTTTAAATAAATTTCTTTGATTGTCTGTAGTTTTGGGTGACACTGGTTAAGAATTTTTTAACTAATAAACTGGATTTCTTAGGAAGTCCTATCTTTGCATATTTTAATTTATTTAAAAGAATGCAATACAGGTGATTACATTTTTATATTTTGGTATTAACATCAAAATAAATTAATATATTAGACAAAATTTTCTGCTAGATCACACATCCAAATTTGGACTTGGAGGATAATGTATCCATAGATGGGGTGAGGCCTCTATGACAAAGACAATCCTGGAGGATGGAATTTTCTGAAAATGGTTGCAACTATTTCCCAGCCCACATATTCTTGTGGCACCCTGCCATTCTGTCAAGAGGTAGAAAGTATGTCCTCTGCCCTTGAACGTGGGAGGGCCTTTGTGTGTGCCTTAAGTGATGCCATTTGGTGGGAAAGACCCACATATTGTGGAGGTTAGGTCATAAAAAGCCACCCTGGTCATGTTGGCACACTCCTTCCTGTAGCCCACAGACACATATGCAGGCCTCTGGCCCCCAGCGCTGGCTGAGTTTCCTACTGGCAGCCAGCACAACTTGTAGGCTGTGTGGTGTGACACCTTGGGAGTGGACACTGCAGACCCCAGCCAAGCACACCCAGTGGGAAAAAAGGTCCTAATGATTACTCTCCTAGAAGGAGACCTAACCTAAACCCAGGCTCAGGTGTCAGAGGGACCTGAGCATGAACAATGACCACGTGCCTCACTGGCTGGGGGGTCCTTGGCCAACTGGTGCTGACCCATGTGACCATAATGGTATTTATAGAAACTGTCCTGATTGGCTTGATATCCATTTTGACTGGTCTGTTCCCATAAGATATTAGTTGCTGTGTATTTTGACTTAATACTGTAAGCTTCCTTATCTGTAAATTAGGAATAATCTTAAGTCAAAGGATATTGCAGAACCTGCTTATGTAGTTGCTTGTCAGGGAAAGCAAAAGACAGAAGAAAAGGAAAGTCACAGAAGCAGGTTCAATGCCTCCCCTTTCTGCCCTGCTTCAACATCATCTCAAATTTGCCTCTAGCTCTCACAGGGAGATGACAACATTGTCTAATGGGCAGTTCTGACTGGTCACCACGTGTCATCCACACCTCCAGAACCTGACCTGAGGACCGTATGAATACCAACTTGGCAGTTACTTTTATTTTCTGCTTTTAAAAAAATGCATTATAAGGTCACATGTACTTGCCAGAGAGAGTCAGAGAGAGAGAGAGATGTAGAGTGAGAAAGTACCTCCCAAAAAGGATGGCCATGTCACAATCCCTTCTTCTCCATTCTCCACTCAGGATTTTCAGTATGTACACACACACACACACACACTCAGCATGTTTTTCAAGCTGCTGGGTCCAGGACTCGAAGTACACAATTGGCCACATAGGAAATAGCTGTCTTAATGACATATCACCAGCTGGCCCATCTGCTACATTAAAAACAATAATTTCTTATTTATATTTCATTGTTGTTCATCTTCGTGGGGTGCAATATGGATTTTCTTTTCTTTTTTTTTTTTCTTTTTGAGAGGTTTTTGCTATAGTGCACATGTGCTCACCAGAAAGACAGAGACAGAGAGACAGAAAGGGAGAAATCACCCCCTGGGGGGATGGCCACGCCGCAATCCCTTCTCCTTCATTCTCCTCTCGGGATCTTAAGCATGTACACACACGCGCCTGGTGTATGTTTAAGCCACTGGGTCCGTGACTCGAACTGCGATTGACTATGTGGGAGTCCAGCGACATAGCCATTACACCAACTGCTGGTCCCAGCAATATGGATTCTGAAAGCATTCATAGAGTATATGATAATCAAATCAAGGACATTGACATATTCATCACTTTCAACAACAAAGAAAACATTATAATGTATAACTTGAATTTTTGCTCTAAAAGATTGAAGTGAACTTAGTGCATTTTTTATCTTTTTACGGTTAAAACTTTGCCAGAGGGCATATGCGCTTCCCCATCCAAGAGAAACAGACACCTCACAACGGGGTGAGGTCATGTTGCAATCCCTTCTCAGCCATCTCTCCACCCTAGGGAGATCTGGGGCACGCTCACGCACAAGCATGTTTTTCAAGCTGTGAAGGCCAGGATTTGAACTGTGTATTCAGCCATGTGGGATCCAGCTCCCCAACCACCAGGCTACACAGCTGGCCCAACATTTTCTAACAGAAGCTGTTGCTAATGGGGTACATGTGCGTCAGTCCCCACAGAACCCTGATTCGCACCATGATTAAGAAAGTCTTTTCAGAAATGAGGAAGTGTATTTCAGGCTCCTTGTGGTTTCTGATGAAAACTGCTGCAATGTGGGCAAGGGTGAAAGGACACGCTGGAAAGTAGATGTGCGTGCTTAGTGTGCTATTCTGGGGACAAGGGAGCAACCAGCACAAACAGCCTGTGTCTCCTGACGCTCGTGAGCCTGGGATGGCTCTCCATGTGTCTTTTTTATTTTTTTTGGAGAGGTTTTTGCTATACGGCGCATACATTTGCCAGAAAGACAGGGAGAGACAGAGAGACAGAAAGCGAGAAGTTGCCCCCGGGGGGATGGCCACGCCGCAATCCTTTCTCCTCCATTCTCCTCTCAGGGTTTTGGGCACACACACACATGCTCCTGGCGTGAGTTTAAGCCACCGGGTCCGGGACTCAAACCGTGGTTGACTACATGGGAGTCCAGTGACATATTCAATACGCCAACTGCTGGTCCCGTCTCTCCATGTGACTTAATGAAGGGCATCTGGGGTAAGACAATTTCTTCTATGTGGTCCCATCCGTGAGCAGGAGAACAACAGTCAGGATTTAACTTCTGGAAGGTCACTTGGGGCCAGGAGTGTAGGCAGTCCGTCAATAGGGAACGAGATGCATGAGGCATGGGACATCCTTACAATGGTGTGTTTGGCAGATGTAACCAGGAAATAGGATGTCTTTAGTCCTTTAGAAAAAGTCCACAAGAGGGGCCAGCAGATGGCGTAGCAGTCATGTTGCTGGACTCCCACATGGCCAACTGAGGTTTGAATCTCAGACCCGGTTGCTTGAAATATGCCAGGCACATGTGCATGTGATTCCAAGATCCCAAGAGGAGAATGGAGAAGGGATTGTGGCATGGCCATTTCCCCTGTGTGTGTGAGGGGTAATTTCTCACTTTCCCTCTCACTGTCTCTGTCCCTGTCTCTCTCTCCCCAGTGAGCACATGCACCCTAAGGCAAAAAAAACAAAAACAAAAACAAACAAAAAAAACACTTAAAAAAGAAAAAGAAAAGAAAAAAGTCCACAAGATATCAAGATATCACACTAAATGGCCCAAACTGAGGAGCAGAACAGGGGACTAAGGCCACGTATTGGGGTTCATGTGCACTTACGTAAGGACCCACTGGATGGAAAGAGAAGTATGGGGGCACAGTGATGATACAATGCTCGCCAAGCTGAGCCACATGGGAAAGTTTAGCATTCGCATCCAGAACCTTCCTTGGGCATCCCAGGAACCTAAGTACCCAGGATCTTGGGCTGGCATTCCAGGCTGTTTAGAATCCCTGCTGGTCTTTCTCCTGACTCCTCCCTAATACCAGAAGCACCCCCAGTCTCACACTGCTGTAACCACCACGTCTCCCCCTGTGGTATGGGATCTAAAATTAAGCAGGTTGTTCTAACATCCTAAGAATAGCTCTCGTACACCGAATGCACTCATTTAATTTCTTGTTCAAGAGGAAAGAATGACCCCTTTTTCATACAGAGCTCCTTCGAAACGTGTCATTTCAAACAGGTCCTAGGGATAGTGTCTATTATGTGACAGCTGATGGGTTGAAAAACACCTGTAGAAATGTTGAAAGATGCCAGCCAATTTGAATAAGATGAAATTCCCCAAAGAATCAATAAGCTCTTAGAGCATCTGAAGGATGATTAAATAAAATAAAATAAAATAAAATAAAATAAAAAGGCAATTTACTGAACTAAAATGGATAAAAACAGAACAAACATTTCTGTGACTTAGAAAGTGACTAGAGGTCACATCAAGGAAAAGAAGTTTATTTTATTTTTCTCCATTAAAAAATGTCACCTAGTATCAACCACTCCCCCACCATTTCAAGCCAGCAGAAATGTACTAAACTGTGAGTCTGAGAGGAAATGACATTAAAATGTTGACTTTATAGTATTCGCTGGCAGTTTCTTCTGTAGAGTTAGGCTTTTTGAAAATGTAGAAACTGTTTCCTTCGTTTCAAGCTAAATACGCATGAACTTAAAATGATTTACTGGCATAATTAAATTGTTTGAAAATCTCAATAAGCTGCTAATGTATTATCAGCAGGTGTGTAACTGCTATTTATTTTAGGAGCCAATGCAAAGAGATAGCACAAATGTGAAAAAGAGAGTCATGGCAACTTAGAAGCAAAACCGTCTTTGTGGTCTGAAGACAAACACCGCATTCCCAAACACTAACGGTGAATAACTAATTCTCCAACTCAGAAAGTAGAAGGCAGAAGGCACAAACATCCAGCATACCAGAAACTGGAGAATAGGAGGAAGCAGGTTTAGAATAGCAGTGGGTTTTTCCCTGAGATGTATGTTTTACAAGAAATGTTTGATTCCATTGTGGATATGGAAAGACAGCATGTTTTTCCCACCCGAAGAGGAAACAGGAAAGATATAAGTAGCTTGACCCATTACTAGGTCCGATCTGGGGGAGAAAATGTGGAGAAAATGATTAGTCATGAGTATATGACTTATTAAAAATGGCTTTCTGGATAACAGGGTCATAATCTGCATGAATAAATATTTCCAAAACCTTATTTGGGGTCCATATTTTTGTAGGTCCACACAGTGAGCAAGCAGTGAATTTCATGGGTGGTATTTTCTTTGGAACACACAGGGCCATGGCGCTAGATCGTAGCCACTATAGCCACCACAGCCACCGTGCTGAATAATCTGTGAAGGGCTCAGGCTCTGTCACAGAGGTGCCGTGGGAGCCTGCGCCCAGGCTCAGGGTCTCTCCTGTATGACCCAGAGAACTTGGCATGTCCAGTGAAGCTAAGAGAAGCCCTCTCATGGAGACTGGGTCTTTATTCAGCCCATCATTCTTTCTATGCCAATATTCTCTTTATTCCTCCTCCCTCTCCTTCACCTGCTTGCTCCCTGCCAGGTATGTGTGCAAATACATCCTAGGAGATCTATTACTCAGAAAAGTAGTTCCAACAGAAAAAGAAAAAGCTGTCATGGGCCCTGCATTGGTGGTAGTCAGTAATGTACTGAAATGCAGTACTGGAAACCGTGTGGCCGACCATGGGTTCAGATCCCCAGGCTGGTCTGAAAACATTCTGGATGTGTGTGCCTAAGACCCTGTGAGTGTCTGTCATCTGGTTGCTACCCAATCTACAATATTTTGTTCTAAGAGCCTGAGCAGATGAAGACTAGTTATGTTTACCACACTCAGCTTTGAAATCAGCATTTCGAACCAAAATCTAAGAATTCTAAGACCATGTTCTTAAACATGAAGGGGATCACAGCATGACCACACCTTGTCAAGAGTGCACCACCCCCAACTCTCTCACACACATTCTCTCTCATGAATAAAATAAACTTTTTGAAAAGGCTGTCATAAAGAAGTCAGGTGAATAGGACACATTAACTACCTTGCCCACTACTACGGGTTAAATTCTACCACCCACAACCAAATTCAATACTAGTGTGGAAAGGGGGTCTTTGGAAATGAATTAGGGTGAGATGAGGTGGTGAGGGTGGGGCCTCACGATAGTGTTAGTGCCCTTATAAGAAGAGACTGGAGAACTTGCTCTCTTCCTCTGCCATAGGAGGATACACCACAATGACATCTTCAAGTCAGGTAAAAAGTCCTCGCTAGGAACCAACTGCACTGGTACTTCCCCGCCTCCAGAACTAGGAGTCACCAAGGTCTGTTGTCCAATTGCTACCCTATCTGTGGTACTTTGTTACAGCAGCCTGAGCAGACCAAGTCAAAGGCCACAACCACTCAGCATTGGAAAGAGCATTTTGAACCAAAGTCTATGAATTCTAAGCTCATATTCTTAAAAAAAAACCCTGCATTTTATCTCTTTTAGGAAAGCACCGGATTCAATCATCCACTGTATTTTCATTTCAGTGCACCTTTTGCTTTCGAAGTTACATATGAAATTTCTTTTGCATGGCTAGATATGTGCTGGATGGTTAGAAATTTTGGAATTTTCATTATTTGAGGTTTTTGTCATTGGGTATATGCACTCGCCAGAGAGACAAAGAGATACAGTGAGGGAAAGTGAGAGATCACCCCCCGGGGAGATGGCTGCATCACAATCCCTTCTCTTCCATTTTCTCCTTGGGATTTTGGGCACGCACGTACATGTGTCCAGTGTGATTTTCAAGCTGACGGATACAGGACTCGAACCGCAGTCAGCCATTGTAGGAGTCTACCCCCTAACCACCATGCCACCTGCTGGCCCCAACTTCCCATTACTAATAGCCAAATTATATCTCTTAATAAACTGACATGTTTTTGATTCCTGTAAAAGCTCTTTAATCTCTTAAATTGGGAAAGCTGAGTTTTCAGCACTTGACTGGGAAAGCAGAATTTTCAAAAGTGTAAAAATAAAAAAAACATTAAGGCAGAACACACTTAGGGTTCAAGTTCTTTGCAATAGTGAAAGTTTTGAAATAAGGGGATCAGACTGGTGCAGAGGTAAGATGTGAGACTCTGCAAGGTAATCACTCAAGTCTCAAAGGTTCTGGGGTCAAGCCTGGAGGCCTTCCTGAGTACACTGGACTTATAGTTGCCCATAATCTGGGGCGGGCTAAAGGCTGGAGTGGGTCACAAAGCCAAGATCCTGTTGGGTATGTCATCTCTATCTGTGTGTGTGTGTGTCTCACTCAAGGAAGAAATAAATAAATAAACTTTAAAATGTATAAGCACAGTGCTTTTTAAAATGCCTCTATTGAGATACAATTTACACACTATTACAGTACTTTAAAAAAATCTTTGTCTCTAACCATACTGCGGTAAAACTGATATTGTTTAACATCATACAAAAGATCACTTTAAATGAAAAACATTCATGATAACTTAAAAAGCTGTTTCTAACTTGTACATCTGTCATTAAATCTACTAGTGTTTAGTGCAAAATATGGTGGCAGAATGTGGAGTTATTAGTGCCATTT
Source organism: Tupaia belangeri chinensis (assembly GCF_000334495.1). Classification (NCBI taxonomy): domain Eukaryota; kingdom Metazoa; phylum Chordata; class Mammalia; order Scandentia; family Tupaiidae; genus Tupaia; species Tupaia belangeri. The sequence continues at coordinate 2,474,121 of NW_006159894.1, forward strand.
AATAAACCCTGTTTCTTTTAAGTTCATACTGTAAATTCAAGCTAAGGATTGTGCTGGGGTATGAAGCAATGGCAAAGTAATGCACGCTTTTCCTTTGCTTATTTAGTGCACTTGTTTCTTGTGTGCTTAATTCTTATTTTGGGTAGGTCTGATGCTACTGCTTAACTGCATTGCCAACAAACTGCCTAGCTATGGGAAAAACCCAGGAGACCAATTGAGATTTCTTTTGGCAGATGCTGAGGAAGACCAAATAATCATGTCTGAAGTTCTCCATCCCTTGCCTTCTGTTACTCATGCTCTTTGTCTCTGGCCTGTATGATGGAAGACACACATGTCTCTGGCAATGACGAAGGTGTTGTGTCCATGCATGCCTTGTTTGGGTGCTGTCATGTTCTGACTCATGTTCTCAGTGGCCCTCAAAGGCACAGGGTGAAGGAAGAGCGCCAGACAACTGGTAGCCACGGCTGTGGCAGCCTGGATGCAAAATAGGAAATCTGCCACACCAGCACTTTCTAAGACTTACCCCATGACTTCACGTAATTATTATTTTTATTTCTTTTACAGCGAAGTTCATTTTTTAAACTCATGTTGGTTTAGGTGATGTCCTAATTTGCTTTTGAGTTCAAAAATGCTTCTATTGGAAGATTCACTGTCAAAGCTAGCGCTAGCGGTGAGTATTTGAGATCCAAAATGACAAAATGTGGAGGACCATTTGGAAAATTAACAGTCAGATCCAGGGTGGTGCTCATGACCCTGCAATCCAGGTTACAACAGGACTGCACAGTGCCTGCCTTGCTTCCAGCATATGTAAAGCAAAAGAAGGCTTACCCTGATGCGAAGGTAAGAACAATAATAGGGACCAGGAAGAGGTCAGCCAGCTCAGGGCTGATATTTTGAATTATTTCCAAGTAGAGATAGGTGGGAGTGGTTTTCCAATGTTACCAATTGATTCATTGTTCACCCTTCTATCCATTCACTTGTTAAATAGCTACCATGGTCTAGGCACTGACTAAGCCAGTTGTTGGGGCCCAGAGATTACTATACCATGGTTTTCTGAGACCATCTGCCAATGGTCCCTTGGGTTGACCTGACCTCCCAAATGACTCCGGGAGCTACTGAACACAGATGCAGATGCAGATGTAAGCCTGAGGCCTTCCTAGCCCCTTCCTCCAGGTTTCCCTGCTTGAGGTGGCTGCTACAGGTCAGCACAGCCACAGTGAACAGGAGCACGTGTGAAGGGAGGACACATAGCCAATGCTCCTAGCATAAAGGCCAACTCTGTTCCCTGCAGAACACTTTGGGTGCATTTCTAAAGAAGCCTTCTCATAGAGTAAAACCTTCTCTAATAGCCTAAAATACTATTTGGAAAATTATGCTATCGTTGTCCCGATTCTACAATAAAATCCTAGATCTGCCCCCTCAGACAGAATAATTCTCAACAAACAAGCAATCAAACAAAAACACAGAAGAGACACAAAATAGTCAGAGTCTGAGAAATAGCCCTGCGATTTAAAAATGCCTCCTACAAACTTTGTTATGGGCTGAAATGCATCCCCTCCAAAATCTGTGCATTGAAACCCTTCTCTCTGGTACCTCAGACTGTGACTGTATTTGGAAGTAGGGCCTATAAAGGGGTGACTAGGTTAAAATGGGGCCATTGGGATGGGTCCTCATCCAATCTTCCTGAAGTCATTATACAAAGTGGGTTGGACACACAAATGTGCACATCTTGAACCACCGCCCTTGTTCTTATAAGGTCTCCACAGAAGCACATGTTTTTATCTGGTTGTCAAGGGAAAGACTACAGGTGAAAACAATTAGACAGGAATGTAAAACAATTAGATAGGAAAGTCCATAGAAGAAAACAATGCAGACAGGATAGCGCCTGTCTACCATGCTGAGGTGCACCCAACTAGCTCAAACACATTTGGTGGTATGCACAGAGCTTTGTCACATGTATGATGTAATCTGTATCCTGCAATCATCCAGTGCCAAGCTGTAAGGAACTCATTCATACATGTAAAACCACACAACTTGCTGACATTGATAAAGCAAGACAAGCAATTCGGTGACAACGATTAAACCCGCCTTTTCAAATGCTACATTCTTGACGGTCATCTGAAATAGGGTTCTCTCTCTCTCTCTCTCTTTTAAAGAAGACTTAAAGAAAGGAGTAGAAAAGCCTTCAAAGGCAACCATCGCACTAGAAAAAAAATCAAGAATGTATGCCTGCCAACAGCTATTCTCACTCTCATGTCCTGAACACTGCCCCTTTTCAGATGCATGTATTGAGGCTCACTGGCTGGCTACCATCTGGAAAAGTCACAAAACTTTACCCATGCAAAAAATGTCTATAATAGTTTCTTCCTTGGAAAAAATCATGACGAAGCCTGAATCATATTTCCTAGGATTTTAAAATAATGATGTTGAATTACTGGTTTATTTGAAAATTCCATGGTAATAAAATAACCAGTTAAAGATTTAACCTGTTTCCACTGGGGCAATCAAGGGAGTTCAGGAGGAGTAGAGAGCAATCCTGCACTTTGGCGTTTCTGTTTCTTGAGCTAGTCCCAAACCTATGTTCTTACAATGGAAGGACAAGTACTGAAGTTTCTAGGCTGGGACACCTTCCTGGTGAACACTTTTCTTGATTCTGTCTTTAAGTCAGTCTGAAAATAGTTCTTAAAACTTGTTAAACCTTTGTTCATAGAACTTCTAGCATTTTTCCTCTTGTTGCTAAAGCTGAAATCTCTCTTGTGCCTCTGAATTTTCCAAACCCATTCCCTACAAAACTGGAAGATAAAGACAAGTGGATGTTGTAAAAACAAAAACAAAAATATCATAGCAAATCTTAAGGAGACTTAACAATGGGGCTTAGGGTTCCCATGAGAAGACTTAGTTGAGAATAGTTCTAGAAACCAGTTCTAGAAATCTTCTTCATAAAGAAAGAGTTCAGCAAACAGAGAAAGGCAGGAACCACCAGATCATGATGAGGCTTTGGCAGAGTTTGGGACACTCATGAGCTGTGCTCACAGTATGGAGTGAGGTTCAAAATACAAGGTGGGGAGGTCCTGGTGGCCCTCCATGATAAGTACTTGGCCATGTCCCTAGCAGGTTCCTCTCCCTCCTGAGGTGCTCCTCAGACTTGCTACAGGGGGTGAGGAGGTTTTTAAGTCACATAAAGTTTTGTGGTCTGAGACACAGAGGGCTCTGTATTAGTGTTAGTCACTGATACCTTTAGGAGTTTGGCTTCCTGCTAACTCCACCAGATGGAATGCATTATATAACATCGAGGACCATGGGGTGGACCCTGACCAGTAGTGCCTATAAGCTTGCTAGAAATGCTGAATCCTGGGCCCCACTATAGAGCTAGTGAAGTAGGACCTACATCCTAACAAAATCCCAGGTGACTCCTGTGTGCATGCACAGTAGAGTTTGAGAAGCACTGCTCCAAGGTGGCATGGAAGTTATTACCATCTGATTGTTAAGTGCTGCCATGTGAGGAGAACCCAGTCAATGGCCTGGTGGTTAATGTGGCTGATCCCATGTAACCAACTGTATGGGTTGAATCCTGGACCCCGGTGGTTTGAAAAACATGCTGGATGCATGTGCATGTGTGCCCGAAATCCCTATAGGAGGAGAAAATGGAGAAGAGAGGATTGCTGTGTGACTATCCCCCTTTGGGGAATGCTTTTCTCACTTTCTCTCTGTCTCTCTCTGTCTCTGGTGAGCACATGTGCCCTCTGGGGTGGGGAGGGGGGAGATGCCCTGGGTTAACTTCCAGACCAATATCTTGTGTAGGAAGCTTACCAGGTTGCCACAAATTGCAAGCACTGTAAAGCTAGTGCACAGGATTTCTTTCAGAGGAGATGCTTGCCAGGTTGCCAAAAGCATAAAATCAAAAGGAATTCAATTTGTGTCCATCAGGAGGGCAAGTGCTCACATGCAGATTCCATTATTATTATTATTATTATTATTTTAAATACCAGAGGGCATGTACACTCACCAGAGACAGAAAGGGCGAAGGAGAAAGCATCTACACGGGGCATGGTCACACGGCCAGCACTTCTCCATTTCTCCATCCTGTCAGGATTTGGGGCACACACACAAATACCTGGGGTGTTTTTCAAGTGGGGCAGGATTTGAACCATGGTTGGCCATGTGGGATCCACCTCTCTTAACCACTAGGCCATGGAGCCAAACTGCAGGCTCCATTCCTGATTGAAGTATTCCTTTGGATATGCTGGCAAAAAAAAAAAAATATATATATATATATATACACATACACATGCACACACATGTGCTACACACTCTAACTATGGAATACCATATGTACCTGTTAATTGTAAAAGACAGGGGAGAGGCTGTCTTAATTATATTTAACTAACTTACATTACCAATAAAGCAATAAACTTATTTTCCTCCACGTGCAATTCTAGTGATTACATTTTCAGCATTTTCCTTGAGAGATACAGTTTTATGAACTTCACATGATACAACCTTTAATCTACCCCATAGCTGCAAGCTTTTTTTTTTCTCTTTACCTGGATGATGAGAGACTAGAAAACAGTACCTCATTCTGAATTTGAGACTACTTTTCTAAAACACAGCAGAATGCAGGAAAAAGCAACTCTCCTCCAGACCATAAAGGGTGTAGCTTTCTAAGTGGCCAAAAGGGGGGCAGAAGAAAAAGTATTAGAAACAGAACATGCCACATTCTCCTGTAGCAGCAACTCTGCCAAAACCATTCACTTCTCAGACTTGGCCCAACAGCCACAAACGAGCTACCCCCAGTAGAGCTGGGAGCAGGGGTGGAAATCCACTTGAACTGACAATAGGGTGAACAAGCACTGAACGGGCTTTGTGTTTTTGTCCCATTGGTGCTCTTCAATTTTATCTCAAAGATTCTAATTGAAGAAATAAAAGACTCTAGGTGTCTGAAGCAGTATGCCACATGATTTATAGTACATAAAATCATGGAAAGTCATGCAACTTCCTGATAGCACACAGCTCATGCTGGCCATTCAAACACTCCTTCTGACTAATTCATTCCATGCTGTCGTTTTCCATAGCTGACTCAGAACCATATCCTACTTTTCTCATTTCCTGAAATGATCCTGATGAAGGTTATTCCACATAAAAAGTGGAATGATATATAAACTCCAGAAACTAGGTATAATTTTCAACTGTTAAATCCAAATTCCACATCAACTTTAGGCTATAAATTCCCAAGATGAGTCCATGTCTCTGGGTTCTGCAGGTCATCATATATTCCAGTTGAACCTGGAGCATACTTCTGGGCACATGATCAAAATGAGAATTTGAGTCCAACAAAAACAAATAAGCTATAAAGCAAAAAAACAAATAAGCTATAAAGCGAAAATCTTTGCAGACCAGAGGTCTAAAATCAAAGAGCAGCATGATTAAGATGCAAAGGAGACACAGCAGTATAAACACCCCTGTTCTGTAAGACAGCTCATCATTATGCTGGACTTAGAGAGACATTTAATATTTAATCACTGATTTTTTTCTTTCACATTACTACCAAAAGGAATATGAATTACTTTTTTTTCAAAAAAGAATTATTTAATTTTACTTATTATTATTTTTAATTTTTACTATAGGGTATGTGTGCTCAAGAAAGAGAGAGAGAGAAAGCAAGCCACCAGATCTGGGACTTGAACCCTGCTCAGTCAAGTGCAAGTCCAGCACCCCAACCACGCCACCTGCTGGCCCTGGAACCTGAACTACTTTAAGTTGTCTTAATTTGCTTGTGGTTTGAGGAAGATGAATGCTTTAAAAATACTTAGTTTCTCAAAAACAAAAACAAAAACAAACTCTTAGAAACGATGTAAAATTCAAAACATTAGTTGGATTTTATGGGAAGATTTAGTAAACAAGCTAACTCTTTACTAATTGTTTCTTATACTCATCCTCTTTCATTAGGACTGAGAATTATTTTTATTTTTCTAGTTAGAATTCTGAAAAGTGCTTCTATGTAAAAATGTAAAAACATTTAGAATTATATAATCACTTTTACCCAAAAAGCCTTACTTTATTAGAATCACTCAGTATTTCTAGATTACTACTAACATATTTCTTAGAAACCTTTCTTTCAAATTGAGGTACATTGAGGTAGGTGCTGCTTAAAGTTAGGTTTCAGGTACTCTAACCCTAAGATAATTTATACATTTGGAGGCAAGGGTCAGCAATGGCTGCAAAAACCACCAGGTGAGGGGACTGGATGGTGGCATGGCGGTGAAACGTGAAGCTCTGAGAGGCTGATTCACATAGAGAGGTTCCAGATTCACATCTGGAGACTTCCCTGCATATGCCCAGCACATGCTTGCCTGTGATATGGGGGTGGCTGAAGCTAGGGGTGGTCCGCAGCACTGAGACCCCATTGAGGATGCGTTCTCTCACTCAATCATGGAGGAAATAAATGAACTAAAAAACAAAACAACAACAACAAAAAACCTCAAAACACCAAAACCCCCCAAAACAAACAACATAAAAACCACCAGGTGAAAGGCTGATGGAAAATTTTCTAAGCTGGATCAGACTGACCACAACCACACCTGAACCCAGGGATGTCTGATTTAAACATCATGGAAGGAGAGAGAGCCAGTCATCTGTTTCTCTTGATGAGCAGTGACGGTCAGTACAGGACATCCCATCTGCACTAGTCTCATCCAAACAGAAACAAAACAAACAAACATCTGATCATGAACAAGCTCCCAGACCTCCAGAGTTTACTGTAAATAGAGGGAATAAAGAGATGTGCTAAGTGATGCCAAGAGATGCATATGCTGTTTTCAGACTGTGGGCCATTCTGTCAGATAAATGAAATAGTTTCTGTAAATACAAATGACTAAGGATGGAGAACCCAGATACTAAGAGACAGGAGAGGGGCCAGCAGGTGGTGTGGTGGTTAAGATGCTGGACTCCCATGTGGCTGACTATGATTTGAGTTGCAGGCCTGATGGCTTGAAAATCACACTGGGTGTGTGTGAGAGCATGCCTAAAGTGAGTGGAGGAGAAGGGATTGCAGTGGGACCATTCCCCCAGGAGATGATTTTTCACTTTCGCTCTCTATGTCTCTCTCTGGCCAGTGCATGTGCCTTATGGCAAAAAATCTTAAAAAAAAAAAAAAAAACAAAAACAAAAACAAAAAAACAAGAAAGAAAGAAAAGAAAAAAGAGAGAGACAGAGACAGGAGATCTAGATCGACCAAATGCAATCGGCATATCTTATATGTATTTTTTGGGGGGAGATGTTTTTTGCTATAGGGCATATGCACTCACCAGAAAGACAGATGACAGAAAGAGAGAAATCATCCCCCGGGGGGATGGCCATGCCACAATCCCTTCTCCTCCATTCTCCTCTCGGGATCTTGGGCACAGACGCACACGCACACGGTGTGAGTTTAAGCCACCGGATCCGGGACTTGAACCATGGTCGACTACATGGGAGTCCAGCAACGTAGCCTTTATGCCATCTGCTGGTCCCTCTTATATGTATTTTTACTCAACCATGCTAATTATAGATATTCACAAACCACTTGTGGATATTTGATATGAAGAAAGTACATTTATTTATCTTATTTTTGTTAAGGAAGGAGTTCTTACCTCTTAGACATGTATACAAGTACAGGGGCAGGATGCCTGAGTCTTGTGTCAAATTATCCTTTGGTGTGAAGGTGAGTAGGGGAATTTCATGAGTGGAAACTGTTGAGTCTTGGGTAATGAATGGAGTGTATGGGGTTCATCAAAATATGCTATCTGCTTTTGTACACATTTGAAAATCTTTATAATGAAAAGTTACTTAAAAAAATTAAAAGGCAAAAAAAAAAATCAAAATATAAAAGGAGTGAAGACTTGATAAGGGATTGAAAATAAGGTGAGTACTACCCATCCTAATTCTGAATAGACATGGTATAAGATGGTTTTCATAATGAAATGTATAATTCGCAAAAGTTGAAAATATGTAAATAACTTTTCAAGACAGTGAGGTCTCTGATGAAAAATCTCATATTTTAAAAGTATACAACAGAACTGTCTTGGATGTAATTTATTTTTACAATCACTGTAATATAGGCAATATCAAAACTAGGTAGGTTATTTTCATAACCATTATACTATAGTCAGTAGGGGAAATAGAGCAATTGTTGAAAACACAGGAAAATACGAATGTAGGAATGGCTCAGTGGACCTCACAGGCGAAGATCAAATATCGTGCAAGTTTTTGTTTCTTAGAGAAGAACTCTGAGCTCACCTGTGTCAAGTCAATTACTTCACCTGAAAGTAACAAAGGTACTCTAATGCATTATGGGCGGAAACACATTTACGTACTTTGAAAGCTGTCAAGACCATACCAGAGCCATGGTAAAGATAATATCCTTTGGCCCAGAGATGCAGCGCAGACACCGCATGTTTGTATGGCTCACTCTGGCCAGCCACTTCAGAAACACTAACTCATACCTCCCACACCACCCTAGTGAAGTATGGAGGTGGCGGTCTGTCTGTTTTGATTTCTTCTATGAAAGAGTGAGGTGAAAGAGTGATTGTTTAAGTCAGAGAATGAGTCATGGAGAAACTAGACAGAGAGACCAGCCTGGCACTGTAACACCCCGCAGGCAGCTTTACCTTCTACAAAGTACTAAGAAAATGAGTGAGAGATTAAAATGCATATTAGCAAGTATAATGTGGTGGTTTTAAAATGTTGAGATAATTATTAAAATTGTATTTATATTTACTAAAAGTAAGGAGCACAAAAGCAACCTTCAAATTTAATGTACATGAAAAATGATAAAAGTGGAGTCTATTTTTCACAGAACAGGATAACACTTAGCAACAACTAGTTCTGATGACGATGGGACATAGCAGTTATAAACCGACAGCTTGCTCCCTACCTAACAAGAACTAAGGTAAGTACTCTAAATATAGTCTCTCATTTAATCATTATTATGGTTTGACCAGCCTCCAAAATTCAGGTGTGTGGAATGGAACTTGGCTGTATTGTGAGGGTATCCAGCCAACTGAGTTCAAGTCCCAGACTCGGTAGCTTTAATATCACACTGGGGCGCATGTGTGAGCATGCCCAAAATCCCAAAAGGAGAAAGGAGAAGAGACTGTGGCGTGGCCATCACCCCTGAGGGATGGTTTCTCATTTTCCCTTTCTGTGTGTCTGTTTCTCTCTGTCTCCAGTAAGTACATGTGCCCTATGGCAAAAAACAAAACAAAACAAAACAAAACAAAAAAACAAGCCACACTTTAGAAAAAAAGATATCTATGGCCTTGAAAGTGGGGTCTTTGGTAGTGATTAGGTGATTAGGGTAGAGCCCCTGTGATTGACTCCTGGTGGGTAATAAGGAGAGAGACACACGTAGATGAACACAGAAGCGTGTGCTCCTGTTTTCTCTTGATGCGATACTCTGCATGGCTTTGGGACCCTACCAACAGGAAGGGTTTCACCAAATGTGGTCCCTGGATCTGGGACCTTCAGACTGTGAGCTGAATAAACCTCTAATCTTTTAGATCACCAGACTCAGATATTTTCTGTTATTAGCAATGGAACAGACTAAAACAATCAACAAACCACTCTATGAGACAGGTACTATTTAAAACATTTTTTTGTTTGTTTTACATATGAAGAACTAAGGCTACATGTCGTGCTTTATTCTCCTGGATATCTGTCTCAGAATCAGAATATGAAGCAAAGCAACAGTGAAATTGTACCCTGCCTAACACAAATTCTTAAAATAGTGAAGAATGATCCATCAGCTTCACAACAAACTATGTTGACAAGTTCAAGCTGTTGAGGAGGTGCCCGAGGTCCCATGCATTACTGACGAAAAAAGTATGATGCTTTTTTCTTTTCTTTTCTTTTCTTTTTTTTTTTTTTTTCCATATGGTATTTGTGCTCACTGGACAGAGACAGAGGGAAAGCAAGAAATCACCCCCACCTCCCACCCGCAGTGGGATGATCACGCCACACTCCCTTCTCCATTCTTCTCTCAGACTTTTGGGAACACATGTACAAGTTCCAGGTGTGTTTTTCAAGCCATCAGGTCTATGATTCAAACCATGGAGTTGGCTGTGTGGGATCCAGTGCTTTACCCACCTCGCTACCTGCTGACCAAAAAGTATAATGCTTTTAATGCTGCTGACAATTCACAGACAATGGCTACTCTATATAAGATATTCTAAAAGGTGAGTGAATTACCAGGGAGAAGGCTTTCTCCCTGAATTACTTTGCTGATGGAATGCTGTGTCACCCTGTGCAGGAACTCTGCATGAACACACTAAGAAAGAGTTCAGGAAATCCAAAGGATGTGTCTGAACGCAATGTAATCATGTATAATTCCGCTTATATAACTGAACGAAGTGTGGGAAAGCAAGGCTGAGCTATTAATACTCAAGTGTATTAGCATCTATGCTAATGAAGTACTATAAAAATATTTCACTTAAATATTAAAATAGACTTCCAAAGAATTATAATAAAAGATATAATAAATTGCTGCCTTTCTAGGTGCATGAAATGCCCAGGGTCACTGGAAGTTGTAAGAATACAGAGATGTTTAAATATAGTCTATTTGTTCTGGGCATAGTTGGAAAATTTGGAACAAGGACAGGATTAGAGGAAAAGGGGGGAAAAAAAGAAAACTTGATGGACATATTAAGTAGTGTCAGTATGTTTAATCCAGTATGTTTGATTCTGCTATGGTTGAATATCTCCCCCAAAGTTCAAATGTTGGAACTGAAATCCGTAATGCATCAGTGGTGAGAGGTGAGGTCTTTGAAAGGTGATTAGGTCATGATTAGCTTTCCCTCATGAACGAGTTAATGCCATTATGGGCTACTGATAAAAGGATGAGTTTAACCCTTGCCCACCCTCCACCCCATCTCAGCTCTCACATGTGCATTCTTGCTCTTCTGCCTTTCACCCCATGATGCTACAGCAAGAAGGCCCTTGGCCAGATCGTGGGTCCCTTGACCTTGGACTTCCCAGCCTGCAGAAATATAAGAAATAAATCTCAGGGCCCAACCTCATGATGCACTTGGTGGCTAATTGAACTGCAGTGTTGGAAACCACAAGGCTATGTTCAGGTTCAGATACCTGGGTTAGCCTGGAAACATGATGGGTGTGGGTATGGGCACCCAGGATCCTGAAAAGCTAGAGGCCTGGGGAAAGAGAACTGGGGTATGACAGACTGTTCCTATCTCTCTTTCTCCTTGCTTACACACATACATGCTCTCAATTATGGATAAAAATAACTTTAAAAAATAAAAAAAGAAGAAAGAAATCTCAGTTTTTTATAGATTACCTAGTCTCAAGCTTTCTGTTATGGTTGCACAAAATAGACCAAGATAGATTCATATCACAGGATCCTTTCTGCAAAAATAACCCTCATCAAACCTGTTTGCTGTGGGCAATGGTTTGTATGCTCAAGAGTGAGTTCAGACAAGCCCAACTTAACATAAAGCTCCATGATGAATTCAATTACATGGGCAGCCACTAAAGTATTTCTTTAACTTTCATAGGCAAAGAAAAAAAATAATTGTCTGCTGGTAATGAAGTAATAATCCTAATGCTTTAAGTGCCAAGCTCTGAAATATCCCCTTGTTCCAGTGTATTAAGTCAGTCTAAGTGTCTGGAACTGGGTCCCACAAAAGGCCTTGGCATTGTTTGGAATGTAGCTCATGTTTTCAGTTTGTTACATAGGCTCTGACTGAAGATAATTCTAAGTTACATTCAACCTGTACTTTGGAGTTTAGAAGGTCTTTTATATGTGTTAGCTTATTAGAGTTTCCCTAAATTCTTGAGAGGATACAGGGAAGGTATTCCTATCCTTATCTTTGAACACATGAGGCTCTGGCTCTGGTGAGTTCGGATTACTTGCCTAACTAAGGTCAAGCAGCCACAACTAGCAATATCAGCATTCACAGTCATACCCTCTGTTACCCAGGTGGGCTGCACTCAAATAGTCCCTCCTGAAAATTCTTTAAATTAGTCTTGATAAGGCACAGTTTAGGTGTATCGACCTGCCATCAGATTTCTGTGGTGAGTCAGTAAATAATACTGAAGAGAACATTGGTGAATTCATGGAGGTCTTGGGCTCTACATGAGAAAAGATTCAGATCACTAAAAGACATTCCCCCTCACCTGGAGGAGTCCGACCCGGTGAGGCCCCAGGATCTGTCTGAGCCCCCTGACCTTTGAGCTCCGCTTCTGGTCGGATCAACACGTTGGCAAGGCTACTGTTGTGCACCCCCGACCTTGGAACAAAGCTTGGG
>NW_006159894.1:2487252-2511024 GCF_000334495.1 Tupaia belangeri chinensis
TATAAGTATCATTCTTTATTAAGATCCATAAGAACTAATATCTATTCTTGAGATTTTCTTTTCTCAGCACCATTCTCAGTAATCACAAGATGGCTCCTGCGCCGCATCTGCTTACCGGAACCGCTTTCCCGAAACTGCATTCCATGGAGACCCACCTACAATTGAGGAACTGCACTAGACCCACCCTTAATCCACCCCTGAATAGGAATTGCACTAGACCTACCTTTAATCCAACCCTGAATAGAATCTTTGTTCTTTATTGTTAAAAACTGTATGAGCTGTTAATTAAAACACTAGCCCCTCTCCCTTTACTTACATGTAACACGTTTTCAATAAAAACGCACGATGATTCCTAGCAGTCGTCACTCCTCAGAGGGCGACCTCTGAGGGGTGTCCGGCATAGGACATGCATGAAAGGCATCGAGGCCTCTGTCTTCTGTTCACCTTCGCCGCCTTCGTCGAGATAACCCACCCACAACGAGGCTGGACCCCGGCACTCACCCACTATTTTGTCTGTTAACCCACTACGTCAGGCTCTTGAAGCCCTTGAGCATTCCAATACAACCTAGAATCTGCTTAAGCTAGTACTAGAAGTTGCACAGGTCATGGCTCTAATGAGCCTGGTGTGGTCTGAAGGTGTTGCTGATCAGTTATGTGACGGCACACAGGTGCAGCAACACAGGAACATGCCAGTGAGGAAGACGCCACGATGAAAGGGATCAGACGTTTTCTTCAGACAGCTAATTTTAAAGCTCTTCTGTGAACTGTTCCACATAAGGATACCAGCCCAGCCTTCTACAAGAATGCAAAAGCAGGGTCTTTCTGGATCATTTCTCTATTTTTTGCACTTAGAACTAAGGAGCAATAGAAAATAAGACTATAATTCGAGGAAAAGGAACAGAATCAAATAATAAATATCCATATGGATATTCATTTCAAAGGCTGTTGATTTATTTCTGAGAAACATCTTTTTTTCTGGAAAACATCTTTACAAAGGAAGACAGTCACAAAGTTCTAAATGATGAACATGGGGCTTTATAATGGAAAATATTTCGCAATTCTTTAATAATTTTCATACTTAATATAATAATTTAGAACATACCAAAAGAAAATTTGGTTGAAGTGACAACAAAAAGAAAATAATGTGTTAAAAATTGGAAATACTGACATGATTTCACAAAGACATCAAAAGAATGATACATCTATTTAGGAAGCACAGTGAGAGCCTGGGGGAAGCTCAATGTAGAATTAGTGGTCAGATTGAGAAAAAAGAAAGCAATATCCAGTAAAGCCACTCTGACTACACCACTCACACGCTAATGCAGTGTCGAAATCACAATCTGTAAATACAGGGTAAAAGTTCCCAATCTATGCAATTTTCTCAAATACCAGGAAACCTTTTTTTTTTCTTTGCCAGTGACTACTTTACAACTTCCATTTTTAGTACAAAGAAAATGATCCCAAAAGTGTATTTGTTGTAAGCCATGGTTGAACCATTTTTGATGGGTGAAACACTGATCTGTCTGTGTATCCTAATTATTTTATTTTTAGTTGCAAGAGGGCATATGTACTTGCCTGAGAGAGACAGAAAGAGAAGAGGGAGAGGAAAAAAAGCACCCACCAATGGAGTGTAGTGATGCCGAAATCACTTCTCCACTTCTCCATTCTACCAGGATTTGGGGGCATGTATGCACACACACTCAGTGTGTTTTTTAAGCTGCCAACTCTGGGATTCAAACCACTGTCAGCCATGTGGGATCTCACTACCTTAATCACTAGGCTACCTGGCTGGCTTATATCCAGTTTATTTTCAATATTATTTATTTTATTTTCAATATTATTTTATTTCAGTATTATTTTCAATATTATTCTAATGTTCTCTAAACAAAAATACATTTGAAATAGTTATATTTTCTTCTAAGAGTTAAAAATGTTGTAGCCAGTTTCACTTGGCTGTTTTGAATGCCCGAAAGTAGAACTATAAGAACTCGTACTTTCTGGGAAGTGTGCGCCTCTTTCCAGATTATTTTATGCAAAAGTTAGTTACCTCAGTAATCCATTTCTGACAAGAACTGAAGGTAAACATAAATCCATACACAGTGTCAATTCAATGAAATCTGAATTTAAAAAAAATGTCAGTATCGAGCCCACATTGGGAGATACAGTTCAGAAGAGCTGAACACAACGGTTGGCTCCTGGCGACTGCATTTTCCACAGGTGTGTAGGATTTTAGGCATTTAGTTCCTTAAGAGGCTCAAGATCCTATTCCTTACAGGTTAGGGACTATCCAGAACACCTCCAATGTTGTCACTACAGTGCACTAGTGCCACCCTCAATTGCCTCTTCTTAAATACGATTGTGTTAACTGACATGAGGCACTCCCAGGTCTGCCTCATATTTTCTGTGAGGTCATGCAGAACAAGCACTTCAAGAAAATCTGGCCAAATGATCTGATAATTCCATTATGAAGGCACATAAAACAATCATCTTGCTCCATTTCCCTCAGGAGCAATCTCTCAAGGTCTCATTTTGGCTAAAAGTCAATAAAGACTCCATGGAACACTGGTTAACTGCAGTGACAGCAGTCTTGGTACATTCTTATGCTCATGGAAAATCAGATTATTCTGTATTCCATTATGTCCCCAGATTGCCTTACCTCATTCGGTCATCCCTTCTTGGATCCCTACCATGTGCTAGGCATTCTCAGGAAGGTGCATTTTCTAGGGCAACTAGACATGAGGGCAACATGTGAAGTAAGCCAGGTGACAGATGTGTGGAGCAGGCATATGCTAAGGGCCACAGGCATCTCTCAAGTATCTTTCCATACCTCAGATGTCTAGGGCACTTTTGAAAGGACACTCAACACCAAGTCAGGCAAACGCAAAAGTTAAACAGTGCCTTGTCACAGGGTGGTGTCAGGACTCTGGGTTACCCAGTTTTGAATCCCAGCTTCATCCTGCACTTGCTGTCTTGGGCAAATTACTTAATCTCTATGTGCTTCAGTTTTCTCATCTAAAAAATGGGAGAAAAACGCTATGGCACCTAGCTCATTCAGCTGTTACGGGGGTCAAAGAGAGAAATGTAAGTTGCTCACAGTTCCTAGGCACTATTATAATAAGCACACATTGTGGGACAGTCTTACCCTAAGTAATTAAAGATTCTATAAACATTGCATCCACGTCAATCTTCCACTACTAGCATGTCCAAGTATCCTTTATTTAGTAAGTTGGCTATTTTGGGTATTCTTCATTTCCATTTTCCTTTGACACGCAGGAAAAGGAATCTTCCATCAACAAGGTTTGTATCTGAAATTCTACATATCTCCACGTTGGACTTGGTGTCAACGTGACTGCCATCATGTATTGATTTTATGGCCATCATTTTCAGGGTGAACAGGCACTAGAAGACAAAGGCCTCCCCTTGGAGGAACAAATATCTAAAGCAGAAACCCAATTTACTCATGGTAGCCATCAGACACAAGAGCATACTCTAGTGTAAAACTTAACTGGGGGCAAACGGTCACAGAACTTTTAGCTACAATTTATTAATGCCAACACTGAAGAGTGTCTCAACCTTTCTGAAAAATCATTTGGCACCATGCAACAATATTTGTAAAGGGCCCGTCACCTTTGACTCCATAATTCCATTTAAGGAAATTAATTCTTATATTTAAAATATAAATTGCAGGGACTGTCAGATGGTGTAACAGTTACGCCACTGGACTGCCACAGAGCTGACCGCGGTTTGAGTCCCAGACCTAGTGGTTTAAAATTCACACCAGGTGCGTGTGAGTGTTTGCCAAAAATCCTGACAGGAACATGGAGGAGAAGGGACTGTGGCGTGGCCATGCCTGGGGTGGGGAGGTGGGGGACTTCTCACTTCTGTCTCTGTCTCTCTGTCTCTCCAGCAAGTGCATGCGCCCTATGGCAAAAATCTCTCTAAAAAATTTTAAATTAAAGTAAATAAATAAACATGTTTACGGTGACACTGTAACAGAAGAATATCTGGGGAAAGGGAGCTAAATGGGGGAGCTTGTGCTCCACAATAACAAAGAGCTACCCTACTGTTTACTGGGTGCTGAGTGCCTTTATCAGCGTCAAGAGCAAGGAAGCATGAAATGGCTTTGAGAACCTTCTAGAACTGTATGGAGATCAGCATGGCTAAAGCACATGGAGGGTGTGGCATGGAGGATCAGAGGGCAGGATATGAATAACAAATGATGACGGAACTGTAAGCAGAACCATGTCCAACAGGAGGGCGCAGATCACATCTATGTGGATGTGGAGATGGTCAGATGGAACGAGATGAGGCTGTGACTGAAGAAGACAACTCTAGGCATCTGGCAGAGGCTGACTTGAAAGAACTGAGGGGAGGGAAGAATGACGTGGAGGCTGGACAGAAGCTGGCAAGACGAGGCTGCTGGGCCAGTGAATAAAGCGAAATATAAATGCCAGGGAGAGTTATAACCAGGTAAAAGGTGGGTGGGCTTGTGCACTAGAAAAGATTTAAAGTAAATTCAAAGCAATGCAAATTGAATTTGAGGGTCATTGATTTTCTTTTATGTTTTTGAAAAGTTCATGAAAACTTTGTAATTATAAATACATCTACTCATGTTATAAAATTCTGGGCTTGACTTGTATTTGTCATTTAGGGTAGTGTGGTTTGTGGATGGGGCCAATCTGCCAAGCAGGAAAAATAAACATTAAAAGCAAGGTATCAGAAAAACTGTATGCCTGTTAAAGCTAATAATAAGTTATTGCTTGTGATTTTCATGTCTATTTGCTCTACTTCACTCTTCTAGTAATTCATTTTTATTATATTATGTTTATCAGTTGGCAAAAGACTGGAAATTGAAACAAAAAGCTGGCCTTCCTCACAGGTAGTGCGGGAATTGCTTATCAAAGACATCACACTCCTGCTGGGCTCTTGGGGCTGGGTGGTCCACAGACAGCAGCTGTTCTCTCTTCAGCCCAGCAGCAATGCGGCCTGCCCCGTTCTTCCCCCAAAATGTGGGCTGTTGCTCCACTGGCCTGTGGTGGGGACGGTGAGGGCTCAGCAGCTGAGAGATGACCATTGGTACAGGGAGACATTGCCACATTGCATGGTAACACTGCTATAATGGGAGGGGGGAAATGCCCCACTTAACAATCGCTTCCATGAGCACCTGTGCATGCGTATAGCCATATAGACCATGTTGTTCAACAGGTTTGAAAACACTGCCTACAGCACAGAGGGCTCCTGGGCAAGAGATTTCCAAAGTCTGTTAAACAGCCTGAGAACCTCTTTCTGACCAACACCTTTATCACTTTAAAAAGGCAGTGTTTGGCCAGCCCTGTGGCACAGCAGTTAACCTGTTGCACAGAGGGATCCAGGTACTACATGGCTGGTTTGAGTTTTAATCCTAGCCCTGACACCTTGAAAAACATGCCAGGTTTATGTGCATACCCCAAATCCTGGTGAGATGGAGAAATGGAGGAAAAAGGTTTGCAATGTGACTATGCCCACTGTGGGGTGCTTGCTTTCTATCTAGGGAGTGCATGTGCTCACTGGCAATAAAATTTAAAACAAAAAAAAAAGGTAGTATCTGATGAATTCAAAGACTTTCCCTTTGTGTGTGCTCTATAAAATTTGAGTCTGACATTTAAAAAATAGTAGCTGCAAAGAGATGAGATACTTTTTGATGTGAGGGTTTCAGGTTCTGTCTTCACCAATGACTGTGTGTGTGCATGCGTGTGTGTATCTGAAGCTCTGTATCAGTGGGGGTCACGTCTGTTTTTTGTGCACTATCGTGTGTGTGTGTGCACATGTGTGCACAGCACTGAGTGGGTTGATGAGTGAGTGACACTGCCTCATGTTTGAAAGACTCATGATGGTTTTGGGCCTTTCCCTGCACACTGTCTCATGGGAGCTAAGCCCCATCTCCTGGACAGCAAGCACTGGTTACTATCCTCACACAGGCACATTTTTCACCGCTCACTGAAGCTGCCGACTCTGTAGGATGTACTAGATTACATGGCAGTGGAGATCAAAACGGAAGGGGGCACTATTTCAGAGCCATGACCACATGAGACAGATTGTCTGGGGCCAGAGGATGCTACAATTTCCTACTCTAGCCAGAGGCTGGGCAAACATGTGGTAAGAGACCAGCCAGGCAGCCCAGCACAGAGGGCTCCTGGGCAAGAGATTTCCAAAGTCTGTTCCCAACCTTGAATCTCCAGATTCTTCTATGTGGCCATAGTGATCTGGAAGGCCAAGTTCAAATTTAGGATTCTCAGACTGCCTGGAGTCCTTTGCTGGAATGTGATAGAGACTGGAGAACAGGACCAGTGAGACTCACATCTCTCCTAAAAAGGAGGGTGAAGGAGGAGTCAGAACCTTGCTAAGCAATCTAGTTCTGAGAACTTTGAACAGAGAGCTTGAAACTAATCTGACAAATGGTATTTATTGCTTTTCCTTCTGAAGCAACAAGTACTATGTATTTATTTGGTAACAAATAATGCAAAGACTATGAGGCTCAGGGAAGACCAACTCCATGGGGGCTCAGGTGTGCTAGGAGAAGACAAAGGGGCTAGAAGTGAGGATGAAGGTGGAGATGGGGCATTCCCAGTGTTTCTTCCAGAAAACAGTGGCATTGCCTGATCACTGCTGAGGTTGAGGGGACAGAGCATAAGGAAGGGAGGCCTATGCCCATGCCACAGGAGCAGCTGAAGCACTCTGAGCTCCTTTATGAGCTGAATTCTTATAAATGTGGTACCTGTAGAAATTTTAAAGAAAGTCAGTCAATATCTAAGATTCTAAACAGTGAAAAAAGATGTTTCCTTTCTAAAAAATGTAGAATTAAATAAAATTACCATAGGTAAAATATGATTTGGAGAAAGTAAGACAGAACTAATCAAGCAAGGGAATAATTAATAATGAAAAAAAAAAAGCAAGGAAGCCAGCTTTTTTTTTTTTTTTTTGGTATAAAACTCTTGAAAAAATTAGAGCAATTCAGTTCTGCACACAACTTTCACTAATCTAAGTACCAGAGGTATAAGAGGTCAGGTAGGTATGGAACAAGTATTCTAAGGACAGGGTGCCGATAACAATGACGCTCTCTTATGCAGGTGAGCAGGGACTATTAAGCAATGACAGGCATGCTGAATTAGGACTCTGCTGCTGAGATAGACAGAGCATGCTGTCCCATCCTCCAGGCTGCACGGCTCAAAACTCTTGTGAGAACACGTTGCACACTGCCTTCGCTGTAACACATTTTTCTGGTAATACATCTCAGGCTTTTGATGACGGTGGACTTGCTCTTTCTGAACACTTGAGACCAAAATATGATACACGAAGTGCACGATGAACCTAGTAACACTATTATAAGCCCAAAATAGAACATGACAATAATGCACATCTAATTTTCTCACGTACTTGGTGAACTTGCTCCAAATACAATTTGAAAAAAAAAAAAAAAGAGCTGCAAAGCGCTTTTAGCATAGGGCAAGGATATGCTTTTATTTTAGGGACTTAACAAGACTTACAAGCAAGTTGCAAACTTTAACAATGACTTACAATAGTTCATCATAATGATAAAAAGTAGAAAGGATCTCTTCTAGAGAGAAGTTGCTTTATAAATGAATGGAACATTTAGTATGCCAAAACATTTCGTTTTCTGATATAGTTGCAAGATTATCACTAAAGGAATAAAAATAAATTGCTACTTAAAATTGATTAAATCAGACCCCAGCCTAGGTCACCCAGTCCAGTCTATAGCGTACTGGACTGCAGAGCTGGAAGTCACATGGCTGAATGTGGGTTCAGATCCCCGGGCAGCCTGAAAGCATGCTGGGTGCCATGTGTGGACACCCAAGGTCCTGAGGAGCTGGGGGGCTGGAAAAGAGGTTTGTAGTGTGCTATGACCCTGCTGATGGTGCTTTCTCGCTCTCTCATGTGACATACTCTCTATCATAAAGAAAAAAGTCTATTCTATAAAAAGTAAACTTAAACCTACCTTTTAACCTACCTACCTTTCTTGAACTCTCCCATGCTATTGATCTTAAAATGTCCACATCAATTTAATATTACCTTTTAAAGGTAGGAAGCATGAATGGGATGAAGCACCAGATTAATATATACACCAATTTCCAATTACATCCAGATTATAAACATTTTGAAATCAAAGTCTTAGCAATAAGAAAATGTGGTAACTGTTGATTAATAGGTACCTTAAATGCATGTATTTTGTTATTAATAGAGTGAAAAAACTACTGGGAAATAAGGATCTTCATCAAACTTTCATATTGTTTAAAAAATAAAAATAAGTATTACGGGGGCCGGCAGGTGGTATGGTATTAAGGCACTGGACTCCCACATGGCTGACTGTGGTCTGAGTCTCAGATCCAGTAAACTGAAACTCATGCAGGGAAATGTGTGAGTGTGTGCCCAAAATCCTGAGAGGAGACTGGAAGAGAAGAGATTGAGTGTGGCCATTTCTCCTGCAGGGGCGGGGGTGGGGAGATTTCTCATTTTCCCTCTCTAAGTCTCTCTCCTGTGAGTGCACGTGCCCAATGGCAAAATCCTAAAATAAATAAATATTATGTTAAAACATGAATGTACTTTCAATTAAAATAAATCAAATTTCCCTAATAGTGCCAACTGATTTATTTTAAATTAGAATTGTAGAGAGAACACAGATTTAAAAAGAAATTTAATGACTTTAGAATGATTCATTAAGGTAATTTACTTAATTTCGTAAATTAGAACAAACTGCTTTTATTTGCACGCCTATCAAAGATGTAACTTAATCATCACCAATATAATTGGTGACCAAGAAAAGCATAGATGATCATCCTCCTACAACAACAGCCCTCTTTTATCACCAGGGAAACACAGCACCCACTGAGCATGGCAGGCTGCAAAATCTGCAGAATTTACCTGCATTTTATTTGAAGTCGTCTTCAGGGTTAGAACACAAACCGATAACTCCCTTAGAAAGGAGAGATTTCACCAGAGCCTAAGTAAAAGGGCCTGGGATTAAAAATCCCCTGAGATGGCTCGTCCTTTCCCAGGGAAGAGCTGCAATGTCAGAGGCCTGGATTCATCCACATGCCAGTCAGGGTGAGGACCCACAGTTTCTCAGGTGGCAGGAGGAAGATCACCACGCACAGAACATGGAAGGTCGAATGCAGTTCTGACCCTGCGTGCCCTCTCTCTGGCTCAGTTTCATTGACTATAAAATACAAACTTCTCACCTTATCCACAGGGGTGCATTCCTTCCAAGACCCCCAGTGGATGCCTGATACCGCGGCCAGCACTGACTCCTACATACTCTCTTTTTCTCCTATACATACAGTCCTATAATAAAGTTTTACATTATAAATTAGGCACAACGAGAGATTAACAACAGTAATAAAATACGACAATTATAACTATGCTGGCATTACTACCTCTGCACTCTAGAGCCCTTATTAAGTAAAGTAAGAGTGTGAACATGAACACTGCGATATGGTGACAATCAATCTGCGAACCCAGACGGCTATTAAATGACTAAAGGGCAGGTGGCATACACAATGTGGATATACAGGACAAAGATGATTCACAGCCCAGGTGGGATGAGGTGGGATGGCACGAGAGTTCGTCATGCTACTCAGAATGGTGCGCAATTTTAAACTAATGATTCATTCATTTGTGGAATTCTTAAGTATCATCCATTTAATATTTTGGAGCCTCAGTTAAACAAAGGAATTAAAACTACAGAAATTAAAACCACAAATAAGGAGGGGATCGCTGTAAGGTAAACTCCTAGGGGCCAGTGGAGATGGCACAAGGGGTCAAAGGGAGCAAATCTTAGGACTCCAGGGTGGACTCTTCCTCGCAATTAGGCAGCTCCACTTTGCCCTGTTTGTGTGTCAGTCTCTGTGAAACAATGAAGCTTATCTGGACTCTGCTTTCAGATTCAAGCAAATGTCAGCTGGAAATTCTACAGGAAGACAAAACCACTCTCTTGTGTGAAGCTTTGGTTTTACAACAGTGATCCAATGAGGCGGTTTGAAAACAGACTTGATGTAAGTGGAAAGATTTTTAGGAGAGATCTTCAAACATTGGGACCAAAAGTTTCCAACTTCCTTTTTTCTCTGTTCTTTTTAGGACAAACTTGGGTATGGTCATGGTGGTGGTGGTGGTGGTGGGGGAAGAGATGCAGAGAGACTAAGTTACAAACATGGACAAAGTCAATGTTAATTATCTAGCTAGTCTCTCGTATCATCTATCATTTATGGAAATATGTCTTTTCCTTGGTTGAGCCTCCCATTAATGTCCTGTTACCATACTTGCCTTGCCAATTTCAATCCTCACTCGTTGCTTCTAATTACTGAATGTTCCAAAACCAGGCCAACAGGTTCCACTATGAATGCATTTTATTTAACTTCAGATGGATCCTCAAGGCTCTGGGTCAAACCACCCCTTACCTTTGTTTCCTCTGCACATGTTTCATACCTTTTTCCCCTTTCTTTTCATTTATTTTTTCATTTTTAAAAAACAATCACATTATGCTGTAATGTTTATCATTACAGCATACTAAATAAATTTTCCCATCATGAATACATTGTACATTGATTCAGTCAAAGATATTACCATACACATTATAATCACAGATTTCTTTCTATTTTGGGTCCCATAAATGTTTTACTTCTTTATTCTTTCCCTTAATTCCTTCTCTCACACCCTGCCCCATTTCCCACCCTCCTCCCACACTGCCTCTACTATCACCATTGCCCTCCGTGTTTTTATATTTTCCAATCTTTCCGTTTCTGCCATAGAGTGCCGACATTTGGTATATATTGAGTGGGAACATATGAATGACCAAAAAGCGTACCAAAAAAAATGTTCGACATTTCTTTTCATAAGGGAGATGCAAATCAATACCACAATGAGATACCACTTAACCCCAATCAGAATGACAAAGATTAAAGAAATAAAGAATGATAAGTGTTGGGAACAAGCAGTTAGCGTAATGGCTATGTCGCTGGACTCCCACGTAGTTGACCGCAGTTCGCGTCCCGGACCCGGTGGCTTAAAACTCATGCTGGGCGCGTGTGCGTGCGTGCCCAAGATCCCAAGAGGAGAATGGAGGAGAAGGGATTGCAGCATGACCATCCCCCCTGGGTGGTGATTTCTCGCTTTCTGTCTCTCTGTCTCTCTCTGTCTGTCTAGTGAGCGCACGCGCCCTATAGCGAAAACCTCTCCAAAAAAAAAAAAAAAATCAGACCCAAATGTGAAGTAATGCATAACATGACATAATATGACATGATTTTAAGCACTGGTTTCAGTGTAGAAAAGGCATATTCATCTGCTCCTAATGCTAAGTACAGTAGTCCTCCCCTTATTTGCAGTTTCACTTTTAGTGAGTTTGTTACCTGCAGTCAACACAGTCTGAAAATGAGTGAGTACAGGACAGTAAGATATTTGGAGACAGATAACTTGTATTATTGGGGTGTCAGAATAGTCATAAAACATTTTTCTATCTTTTTCTATGCAAAAATGCATCATAACTTTTATGACGACCCAATACATAAAAGTGCATTCGCATTCAAATTATAACTTTTCTATTTTATTATTAGTTATTGTTAATCTCTCTCTCCTCGGGACCAGCAGTTAGCGTAATGGCTATGTTGCTGGACTCCCATGTAGCCGACCGTGGTTTGCGTCCTGGACCCGGTGACTTAGAACTCACGCCGGGCGTGTGTGCATGCGTGCCCAAGATCCCGAGAGGAGAATGGAGGAGAAGGGATTGCGGCGTGACCATCCCCCCTGGGTGGTGATTTCTCGCTTTCTGTCTCTCTGTCTCTGTCTGCCTGTCTGGCGAGCGCATGCGCCCTATAGCAAAAACCTCTCCAAAAAAAAAAAAAATCTCTCTCCTTTTTTTTTTTTTATTGCTACAGGGCATGTGTGCATGCCAGAGAGACAGAGAAAGACAGAGAGACAGAAAGTGAGAAATCACCCCCCAGGGGGGATGGCCATGCTGCAATCCCTTCTCCTCCATTCTCCTCTTGGGATCTTGGCAGACACACATGCACATGCACCTGGCTTGAGTTTAAGCCACCGGGTCCGGGACTCGAACTGTAGAAGTTCAGTGACATAGCCATTACGCTAACTGCTGGTCCCTTATTGTTAATCTCTTACTGTACCTAATTTATGAATTAAACTTTATTATAAGTCTGTATGTATAGGGGAAAAAAAATACTGTCCATAGTTTCAGGGACCCCACTGGGAGTCTTGAAAGAACTGTATCCCACATGGATAAGGGGACATGACTGTACATCATCTTCAAGTGTCTCTTAGGGGAGAAGCTGGACCTACTCAGGAGCAAAGGAATCCTAGCCAGCTGGTCAGCCCAGCATGGAAGAATATTTCTATAGCTATAACAGTAAAAAACCTACTTACCAAATTTTAGGTTTTAGAGTCAAGTTATGAGCAAAACATGGACAGTGATTGCAGCACACAGTGTAGATTTAGCCTTCTAAATGTTGAAGTATGGCTGATAGAGGGGAACTGGACAAATAGAAGGGAAGCAAGTTGAAATGAGAGAAAAGGAAGATGAAAACTCACATTTCAAAAATGAAAAGCAGTCTGCTCAAACTGGTCCATTCACACCAAATGAGTTTCTGAATAGCATTTTTGGGTCACTCTTTACTGAAATTCATCCACGGTCTCTCAGAACATGGGTCAGAATGAATCTCTCTGTGTTACAGCTACCTAGCACTTGGTGTCTCCCAAGCCTGGGTGGCCCCAAGAGACATACACGGTGGTGTGGCACAGGAAAACAAGCCCACCCAGTTATTCGCTTCCCTGTCTGGAGCTGCTACACTTAACTTGCTAATAATGGCACTTCCTGCTTTGCTCCTTGCCTCCTTTTTTTCCTCCTTGCCTCTCCTTTCTCACTTTTTCTTTTAAAAAATTTTTTAAAAGTTCCTATTTTCTTTCTTCCATGAACCAGAGAAAGAAAGAGGGGTACTTTCAACAGTGTCCCAATACCACGATCAACCCCCAGTGCCCGTCAGCCCTGAATCATGGGATGCACATGCTGAGAGTACTGAGGGATGTCTCTGGATGCGAAGCTGGAACCTTTCCATATTGGGTCAGTGTCAAAGCGTTGTGTTTTACAGCTGCGCCACCACCCTGACTCATCTCTCCATTTATTGAGTATACGTGTATATATGTATATGTACGTATTTGGTGCTGTGGCTGAGATGGTCTTGTTCTCCAGGTGAGCCCAGCTAAAAGAAGGTAACCCAGAGCTGTCAAGAGTTGATGCCTGAGGATGAGAGTAAAGTGAAAGTGGTTTTTAAAAGGCATTTAGCATAGTAAAACCAATGATTAGGACTTCCTAAGCACAGTGTCATTAATAAGAAGGATGCATGCAACAATCCTCTAAGTGAACCTAGAAGAATGGATGACAGCAGTGTGTTGAGGGATGACGATAGTCAAACATATCATTTTATTTGATCTTCAGGACTTTTTGAGATGGGCACATTTTTTCTTTTTTTTTAAACCAATGAGAAACCTGAGTAGGCCCAAACCAGGCCTGTCTAGCTCTGGAGTAAGGGATCTTCCCATCATATTGTGTAGTTCCTTCAATTCTCGGTTACTCTGAGTGAGTGTGCAAGTAGAGTCAGTGTTCTGTGGAATTCTCCAGAACTGCTGTTCCTAGATGTGTAGTCTGGAGGAGAAACACGCCATGCAGGAGAACATGAAAAAGTTTCTGATTCGAGTCTGAGAGTACAGCAATGATGACCCCTATCAAATCGGCCGTGATAAATGCTGTTTCAGAACTGCTTCTTAGCTGTGCCTTCTGTTTGCCATCACAAGGACAGGGATTTGCATGTCTGTGTGAGAGGGGGGCAATCAGTCTGTCCTGGAGCTCTGCAGGATCACATCTAGACAGCCCCAGAGTGGGGCTATGTCCTCTACCTGAGCCATTCCTGTCAGCACTATGAGGTGGGGACCTCCCAGGGCAGCACTCCTAACAGCTTCTAGAAAAGCATGTGACAAAGAAAAAAGAACCTGTGGGACTTCGTCCAGTGGAGATACAAGTCCAACTGTGGGTGGGTGGCTGGTGCAGATTCAGATATCAGGCTTGACAGTGTTTCCCTTTCATCATATGTATTGTTTTAATCTATATTTTTTATTTCCTCCATAAGTAAGACAGAACAGAAGACAAGCAGGGAGATAGCATCTCCAACAGGATCTTCATACCTCAGTCCACCTTAGCTACCACCAGCCCCAGATCACACGTGTGCCCAGCATACTCAGGGAGTTCTTTGACATGAACCTAGAACCTTCCACCATGAATCGGCCTTGTTAAGTGTTGCATTTTCACACTTTGCCATACTGTCCAGCCCATGTTACTTTTAATCAATATATGATTATCCTGAGTGCTCTTAAACTCTAAGCACTCATAAGGAAGAATGATGAATTTTAATAGAAACAAAACCAGCCATCAAGGATAGTCTTTAGAAGGAACAAATTACAGCCGGTTGAGAAAAATGCACTAGCTTCGGAAAAGCCTGCATATTTTGGTAAATATATTTGAATATTCTGAAATTTAAAGTGGGTGGAATTTCCAGGGAATCTAATGACTGCTTGGAAGGAAATCTGCTGTAGTCAAGTGAGCAGGTGAGAGAAGAACCCAAATACCCAATACTTTCTCCTTCGGTTCAATTATATGACTTGTTTTATTTATTTATTTATTTATTTTATTATTTTTAAGAGATTTTTGTCTATAGGGCATGTGCACTTGTCAGGCAGACAAAGAGAGACAGAGAGACAGGAAGTGAGAAATCACCCCCCTGGGGTGGAGGTCAGGGGCAAGGGCCACAGCTCAATCCCTTCTCCTCTATCCTCCTCCCAGGATCCTGGGCACACATACCTAGTGTGAGTTTCGAGTTACCAAATCTGGGACTCAGACTGCAGTCGACTATGCGGGAGTCCAATGCCTTAACAACATGCCACCTGCTGGCCCCATGACTTGGTTTTTAAATGAGTTGCTAAATCATCCATTCATTCATCAAGCATTTATTGATAACATACAAGATGGCAAGCAACTGTGCTAGGACCTAGCAATACTAAGATAGTTTCTTCATTCCAGAAGATCAGTGGTTAGTGGGCAGAGATTCAACCTCTATGAGAAAAGGCCCATTGAGCAGGAGTCCACTTGCTACAGAAGGGGTTAAAGCAAACAGCTGGGTGAAGCCTATAGCAACTCCTGTCACTCAGCACCCTGTGTTCTGCATTGATGAGCTATATTAGGGAGAGGCAGAAGACCAGGCAAAGACATTTGCAGGAGCCAAAGGAAAGGTTTTATTTGCAAAGTTAGGATTTTGAGCTTCATCTTGTAGATAACAGACAAATGTTGAAGAGTTTTTAAAGCAAAGAAATACAAAATTGCATGGGGGTTAGAAAGATCACACAGGTAGTAGACCAGAGAGCCACTAGAGGGTGTCAGGTAGACAAAAAACCGAGAGAGGGGAACCAGCAGTTAGCGTAATGGCTATGTCGCTGGACTCCCACGTAGTCGACCGCGGTTCGTGTCCCGGACCCGGTGGCTTAAAAAAAAACTCACGCCAGGCGCGTGTGCGTGCGTGCCCAAGATCCCGAGAGGAGAATGGAGGAGAAGGGATTGCGGCGTGACTATCCCCCCTGGGGGGGTGATTTCTCGCTTTCTGTCTCTATGTCTCTCTCTGTCTGTCTGGCGAGCGCATGCACCCTACAGTGAAAATCTCTAAAAAACAAACAAACAAACAAACAAACAAAACAAAACAAAACAAAAAAACCGAGAGAGGAGGCTAGTAACAATATCCAGGTGAAGGTGTTGTCAGAGATTGAATTAAGACAGCAGCAATGAAGGTAGAAAAGTGGACAGATTGAAAACAGGTTCAGATGTGAAATCTACAACACTTTTGGCTAAACAACTGAGGATGGAGCCAGCCATGACATGGTACTTAATGTGATAGGATCCCATACGGCCAACTATGTAGTTCGAGTCCCAGATCCAGTGGCTTGAAACACAGTGGCTTAAAACACGTGTGTTTGCATGTGTGGCCAAAATCCCAAAAGGGAAAAGGAGGAGAAGGGACTGCAGCATAGTCACCCAACCCCTACCCCTGGGGAGTGCCTTCTCTCTCTCTCTTTCCCCAGTGATCACATGTGCTCTATAGCAAAATTTAAAAATAAATTAATAATAATGAAAAAAAAAAACTGATGGTGACAGAGAATATATCAACAAATCTCCCATTTCAACAACCAGGATAGGACAAAGGAAGAATGGAAAATTCCTCTCACAGAATGTCCCACTGGATAGTTGATGTTCTAGGAGAAGTATGACTTTGTCAGTCAACTGACTATTAGAAGTAGTTGAATAGAATGAGGAAAATGAAAGAGCCAAAGTAAGAATCCAGAAGACAACTAACATGGAGTAATTCCAAAATATCAGAGTAAGATGTGTATTACAGAAATGTAAGATCTTATATCTTCCTTGAACTTTGTATCTCTGACTGCTTATATCTCATGTTGTATCCCCCCACTACTCAAAAATATATAATTTGAATAAGCAAATACGAACATCATACTGGAGTCCATGTTAAATGATAGGCATGATCTGGAAAATAAACTCCTACCTATTTGACTGAGAACTAAGTTAGAATAATAGATTAAGAAACTTTGGAAAGAGGAAGGGTAGAAGAAAGACAAGTATTAGACCATAGGTTGGTAGGTCTTCTGCTTTCAATAGCAATCAGCCAGACAGAAATCTAGACAGTCAGGGCTAGACAGTGGCACCCTAGACGTGGAAGAACACGATGTTCTGCAAGGCTGACCAACATGAGAAAGACCCAGGTTTGCATCAGGAGATCTTCCTAAGCACACTGGGCGTGCAGCATAACTATGGTCTCAGGCTAGCTAAAGCTGGAAATGGATCACACTATCAAGACTCTTTTGGGGTGCTGTTTCCCTCTCTTATGGAAGAAATAGGCCTATGAACTTAAAGAAAAAAAAAAAACCTGAGATAGACTGTGCTGTACATTCTTATAATCCTTCGACTGAACTGGTCATCTGTAAGTAGGAGTCCAGGAGGGTGTTTGTCATAGGGCAGAAGATGAAAGTGGACAGACCAGTTCAGTCCAGAGGCAAGTCCTGGTATCTTCTCTAGTCTTGGTAACTACTCTCTGAGCCCTGGGGAGATGGGCCTGTCCAGGGAGGAAGAATTGGCTTTGCAGAGAGCTCTACAAATAACCTTCCCTAAGAGATGGGACAGAAATCTCCTGAACCTCATGAGTCCTCTGAGACACTGTCCACCCTGGCCAGAGTGACCTTCCTGGAGCCTTGGGCATGTTCCAAAACATTACCAGAAGTGTTCTGATCCAGTGCCTTGCTAACACCAGGCAAGGTCACTTAGCCCATGAGCCCCTGTTCCTCACCTGAATCACAACAAATGCAACAAACAAGCCAGAAGAATTTGTATTTAGCAAGTCTTAAATGTAGATCCCTTAGAAATTTTTAGGTTTTCAAGAACCACTTTGGAAATTTATTAAGAATGAAGGATTAAGGATTAAAAATAAAGAGTCTAGAGCTAGTCCTGTGGCCTAGTAATTAAGAGGGTTTAGATCCTACATGGCTGGCTGTGCAGTTCAAATCCTGGACACAGCAACTTGGAAAACATGGCAGGAATATGTGTAAGCCTGGTCCAAATCTGAACAAGGAGAGAAAGGAAAGAGAAGGGATTGCAGTGTGACCATATCCCACTTGGGGGGGGGGGCATGCTTTCTCACTCTCCCTCTCTCTCTATCTCTCTCTGGTGAGCACATGCACCATCTGACCGATCAAAAAAAGAAGAAAGGTACAGAGTCCAGATCACTGACCCTAGGCCTAGGGTAGGACCAGGGCATCTGAATTTCTGATAAACTCTACTGGCAATTCTGATAAAAGGCCAGATTTGGGAACCACTGGATTAAACGATTACTAAAGTCCCTTCCATCTCTAACACTGTATGATTCAAGGTGTGTATTTATTATAACAAACACTCATGACCAATTTGATAATCATGCCCAAAAACCTAACCCAGTGCAGCTGCATTACACAGATGTTACGCTTTACAGAAAACACAACAAAATGCATTAGTCAGGGAACCTAAAATAGACCCCTCAACCATTGCCCTCAGATAGGTTTCTAATATAGATCCGGGTGTCAGCTACCTCCCTGAGCTCAGAAGAGCAGGGAGGCAGGTTGGAAGGTACTGGGCCACGAGCTCAGTTCTGGTCTGCAGTTATGATCTTAAGTAGAAGAATTTTCTTCTTTCAAATTACCTTTCTACTTTGTATAATAGAACTCCCACCAACCCACCTGCCAGGACTGCTGAGAAGAATTCAGATGGAATTCAATCTGACTCTTCCCCCACTATTGCTGGGCATCAAGGGAACAGAGAGCAGAGTGTCTCACTGCATTATTTTCAGACCCAAAGTGTCTGTGCCACGATGACCTCAACAGTTCAAAATAAAGGGACTCTGACTGAGGCGTCCCAAGGACAAAGGAGAGGCCCTGTTTGTTTCGCTTGCATAGGCACAGTGAGTCCGGCTTCAGAACATCAAGAGCCATCTTATCTATCTTCAAGTGTGCTGGAATCAGAGCCTGTCTGCGTGGCCTGGTCAGCAGTTGCAGCTTCCTTTTGCTAAACCTGCTGGCATTCGGCCTGATAGCAAGTGGGGTCAGTGTGAATGGAAAGAATGACCGTGCGTCCTTCCACCTTCCTGAGGCCCTGGCTGATACGGAAACCGGCTGGCGCAGGCAGCAATGGAAAGTATGAATCCATTCTTGCCTAGGGTTGAATGGCTGAAGAATAATCAGATCAAGACTCACATTAAAATATCACTGCAGTTCACTTGACCAGCTATTATCCAGTCATGTCCTTTGGGCTACAGGGATGATACACTGCAGCTTGCAGCAGCTGGGAGACTGTGCTTGCCAATGCAGGCAGGAGACCGCCTCCTTGGAACTGTAGTTGGGAGGTGAGATGAGATGGGGAAGTAGCTGCCTATGTTTACACCTACAACACGCCCTCAAGTGAGGAGGCTTTCCCTGCAGCTGCTCACCTTGATGCATAGCTTACTGCCTCTCTCCAGCCCCAGAGAGATCAAAGGAATGGTGTGAGGTTGCACAGAGGAAGAACTGAGCCCCAGGCCCTACCCCTTGGTGACCTGTGAGGTTTCCACCACTCCAGCTATCTGTGCACGTACATATGCGCATGCAGGCTGTAAATCAAAGAATAGCCCAAAAAGGTAAACAGGGAATGTTTGTGAACAGGGACAGGGAAGCAGGAGGAAGTTTTAAGCCAAAACTTCAGAAATGTCCTTTAGACAAGCCCTACAAGAAGAATCTAGGAAAAAAATAAATAAATAAGCAGAGTTGGGCGTTTCTAGGTCCTGTTAGGAATGGACTGAGTATTGCACCAGAGATGCCTCAGTCTCTATAGGAAAGAACCACTGAAAATGCCTTCTAAGCTGATAAGTTTAATTGACCAAAATGTTTAAGCCTCCCAAATGTTTCTTTTTCTTTTCTCTTTTATTTATTTATTTATTTATAGGTTTTTGCCATAGGGTGCGTGCACTCACCAGAGAGACAGAGAGATAGAGGGAAAGTGAGAATTCACACCCTGAGGGGCATGGCCACACTGCAATGCCTTCTCTTTCATTCTCCATTTCAGATTTTGAGCACACACACACACATATGTGCCTGGCATGGTTTTCAAGCTGCCAGGTCCAGGGCTCAAACCACGGTTGGCCATGTGGGAGTCTAGCACCTTAACTACCTGCCAGTCCCCCTAATGATAGTTCTTTAAAAAGGTGTCTTTGAATTGTAGAATAACTGTTCCCATATCCCAATCAAATCAGGATGCTGTTCCTAGGATCCAAACTACCTCTGATTAGGTTGTTTCAGGGCTTGGAAGAATGAGGAAGACTAGAAGTAAAACTGAACAAAACACAACAAAATGGCTATCTCAGCCAAAGTATGCATTGATGTTGCCCCCTCAGTGCCTTTTCAGTCAGATTAAGTTTTATTTGTTCCCCCTCTTCCTTCTTTAAAAGGCATCCGTCAAAAGAGGAAGAGGAGGGGGAGATGAAAGAAGAAACTCTTAGCTCCCAGCTCAAACCTCTACTCTCAAGGACGCTGGACTCCCACATGGCTGACCATGGTTCAAGTCTCGGACCTGGTGGCTTGCTTTCTCACTTTCTCTCTTCCTCTCTCTCATGCTATCTCTCTCTAGTCAAATTTAAATAAATAAATTAATAAAGTGGAATGAAATAATTAAAAAAAAAAAAGTCTGCTCATAGAAGTTGAGGAAGCCCCAAACAAAAACAGCTGCCATTCCCAAGGTCAATGTCATTATATATGAGGGGTAAAAACAACTAAAAATGAATGGCTCCTATTGCTCACTAAAAGTATTAAGCACAATCAGGATACATTGTATGACAGTTTCAATACAGAATTATTTAAAAAAAAAATAAGTAAGATCTGGAAGTACAAGGTGGGAGGGTGTCTCCCATGGGTGCTGCTGCACTTTTGCAAGGCAAGTGCTCTTCTATTTCAGAGCTCAGAATCAGGGACCAAGCTCGTCAGTGATTTCTCAGCCCTGAATTTGTTGTAAAAATGCCAAAAGAGCTGATCACTTTCAAACCAGATAAGTCACTTACTTTTGCAGGTAGTTTCTTAACTCACTCTCCCAGGCAAGGTGCATTCTGGGTAGAGGAAGATTTCCCCCTGGAGCTGTTTGAGACCAGTAGAGAGGTCTGTGGGCTTCTTAGCCAACACAATCTGCCCACTGCAGTCTTTGACATATGCTCACTTGAGCCTCAACACTCCATTTATCAACTTAATACATATCCATTAAGGAGGCACTGTTCTAGGTGCTGGGTATTTAGTGATAAAGGAGATGAAAGTCTTTAGGAAGTTGACCATATTACAACGACTAAGTAAGCTAATGTCAGGAAGTGACCTTGCTTTGAAGAGCTAAGAAGACAGATGGTAACCAGGAAGGGATGGTGTGCTTAGCTAGGTATTCAGGAAGACCTCTCTGGGTATGTGGCACTTCTAGGAGGAGTGGGAGAGCAAACCAAATGAGTACCAGGGGAAGAACATTCTAGAGATTCCAGGTTTGGGAGGGGCCCTGCTTGACATACTGGAACAACAGCAAAGGCAGGAGTGGCTGCAACGTGGCAGAGCAGAAGCTAGGAGAGGAGTGTGGACAGGACAACGGGGCAGGTTCACAGACAGTTTTACAGCCTGGATAAGCATTCAGGAGCTTGGACCAAATGTACAGGGATGTGCTGAATTCTGAGCAAGAGAAAAGCCAGATATGATTTATATTTTAAAAGCACCGCTGGCTGGGGGCCAGATAATGGTCCAGTTATAAAACACAACACTCTGCAAGGCTAGCCCACATGGGAAGGTTCCGGGTTCTGGTCCAAGACCTCCCTGAGTGCATCTGGCAGTGTTTGCCTATCATCTGGGCTCACTAAGGCTGGGGGTGAATTGCAGTGTAAAGACCTGTGTGTGTGTGTGGGGGGGGGGAGTTGGGGACTGTCTATCTGTCTCTGCTTCTCTTGTGGAAGAAATAAATAAACAGAAGAAGAAGAGGAGGAGGAGGAAGAGGGAGAGGAGGAGAAGGAGAAGGAGGAGGGAGAAGAAGAAGGTTGGCTCCATAGTATGGTAGTTAAGAGAGCCAGATCCAGCATGGCTGATGTGGTCTGAATCTCAACACTGGTGACTTGAAAAACACACCAGGCACGTGTGCATGTATGCCCCAAATCCTGTCAGGATGGAGAAACGGAGGAGAGGGACAGCATGACCATGCCCCATTAGGCAGTACTTCCTCCCTCCCTCTCTCTCTTTCTGTCTCTGGAAAGCACATATACCCTCTGGCAATTAAAAAAAAAAATAGAAACACCACTGACTTTATGTGGAGAGTCCAAATTCAGGATGGCATGGGGAGGCAAGAATTAGGAGGCTACTACAATGACTCAGGCAATAAAGACACTGACTTAGTCGGGGCCAGGGAGATGAAGCTGACAGGAGATGAACTTGCTGGGCTGGGTGTGGGATGTGGGAAAGGAGCCACCTGATAGCTACACGGAGTTTGGTACCATTTTAAAAAATATCAGAGAGAACCATTGTTCCTTGTTTTAGAAACAATAGTGCTTGCTAATCAATTCCTGTAGGTTTTGTTTTTGTATTCTTTTTGTTTTGTTTTTTAAGGAGAAAGAGAGAGAGAACCCCATGGGGAATGGTAAGACTGCAATCCCTTCTCTACTTCTCCCTCCTTTGGGGATTTTGAGCACATACACACATGCACATGCACACGCACCTGAGATGTTTTTCAAACTGCTGGTTCTAGGACTCAAACCATGCAGCTGGCCATATGGGATCCAGCTGCCTTAACCACCATTGGCACAGATACTCTTAATACAGCTCTAGAAAGCTCTGAGTACTCTAATAGTGCTACAGGCTGAATTGTGTCTGTGTTCTCCCGCCACTTCCCAAATTCACATGCTGAAGCCCTAATTGCCAGCACCACCAAATGAGGCCACGTTTGCAGACTCCTTTAAAGAGGTAATTAAGTTAAAATGTGGCTAAGTTAAAACCAGCATGAGGTTCTGCTCCAATCTGACTGGTGTCTTTATTTGGACCCACAAAGGGTAATCAGGTCTGTGCATGCATGGAGCGACAACTATGTGAGGACACAGGAAGAAGGTGGCTGTCTGCTAGCCCAGGAGAGAGGCCTCAAGTGAGGCCAACCCTGAGACACCTTGATCTCTGACTTCTAGCTTCCAAAACTGTTCAAAGTCTAATATAACTGCTTAAAGCCTGCCCCTTCTGTGGTACTTTGTTATGGTACCTGAGCAGACAAATAGAAATAGCCTCTATTTTGCTTTGAATCTCTATAGATTGATAACCTTGACCATGATTTACATGGCTCTCTTAACTACCATACTATGGAGCCAACCCTCTTCTTTTTCTTTTTTTGTTTATTTATTTCTTTTACAACAAGAGAGACAGAGACAGACAGTCCCTGCCCCAACAGTCTTGACACTGCAATTCACCCCCAGCCTCAGCGAGCCTAGATCATAGGCACACACTGCCAGATGCAACTCAGGGAGGTCTTTGGACCAGAACTTGAAATCTTCCCATGTGGGCTAGCTTTGCAGAGTGTTATGTTTTACAACTGTACCATAACCAGATCAGCCACTGCAGAGGCCTGAAGGCTGACCCATTTAAAAAACAAACCATACTCTCCTACTTCAGACACAGACACACACACACACATACACACACACACACACACACACACACACACACACGCAACGCTGATAGTGATGATACTAATAAAGTTTCTTTTCTTTATTTTTTGTATGTGTATAAGCCAGAGGGTACATGCACTTATCAGAGAGAGACAGAGGGAGAGAGGAAGAAAGCATCTCCCCCACCCTCCCACCAGTAGAGCCTGGTCATGCCCCAATTCTTCCTCCTTCTTTTTCCATCCTTTCAGGATTTAGAATGTGCATGCACATGCCTCTGGTGTGTTTTTCAAACTGCCGGGCCAGGATTTGAACAGTGTCAGCCATGTGAGATCCAGCTGCCACTACCACTAGGCTATGTGGCCAGCCATGTGATAATGAAGTCTAATCCAGAACTCCCATTGTTCTCAATTCCTGCACCCTGGGACAACTTTCCCTTGAACCTCCTGCT